>NC_083896.1:12985127-13289209 GCF_032452875.1 Bos javanicus
CTGTCTACAGTTGTATAGTCTGAAGTGGGTATCCCTGATGATCAGGAAGAGTCAAGAAAATTCTGTAAATCAATGTTTTACAAAGGATATTTCACTACTTGTTTCTAGCTCTTTACTATTTAGCTGAAGCACCCAAGAAATAGGAGATTTTGACATTCTAGTGGGATGTCCTATAATTATGTGAAGAGCTTTGTCACTCTCCACCTCACTTACCTCATCTTGGTATCCCATTCTTGGGACCGGTGTGCAGATGGGGTGGAGTGGAGAGCTAGCATTCCTTGAGCATGCATTATACATTAGGGACTCTTCCTGGTACTTTAGTTATGTTTAATCTTCACAGTAATCCTTTGAGTTGTATGTTATTATCTTTATTTTATATAGGATGAAAATGGGGCTCAAACAGGTTAAGTGGCTTGCCTGAGGCCTCCCAGTAACAATTCAAGTTCACATCTGTTAACTCCTGAATCTGCTTTCTTTCTGTCATACCAGAGTTCCACCCCCTTTCTCCCAAATTAAACAATTAGGGATTGCTAGGAGCAGGAGTGCCCTGAGAGTGGCCATATAAGGAAGTTTGGCTTTCTCTAAAGTTCTTGTGGCTCTTGTAATTCTACATATAAGCCTTTTCTCAAAGCTTGGCTCTAAAGTCAGTGGGTAAATTGAAAATCACTATGGCAGAATTATCTTTGAGAATACCAGGGGGAAGTCATCTTATTAGAGAGCCATGTACTCCCTTTCTTTAACTACAGCACAGCTAGTCTTTCTTCCTTTGTTGAAACAGATCATGGTTTTTCCTGTTGAGCTTCAAATGATGCAGTTGGCATGTATTTAGGGGCTGTGGTGGATGGTAATTCATATCTTTGAGCATCAGAGTCTCATTCAGCATTGTGTGTGTGTGTGTGTGTGTTAGTCACTCAGTCATGTCTAACTTTTTGCAACCCCATGGACTGTAGCCTACCAGGTTCCTCTGTCCGTGGTGATTCTCTAGGCAAGAATACTGGAGTGGGCTGCCATTCCCTTCTCCAAGGGATCTTCCCTACCCAAGGATTGAACCCAGGTCTCAGCATAGTGAGAGGCTTACATATTAGAAGTATTCTGAAACTTCGATCAAGAGAAGGAAGAGCAGATTCATGTCTTATTTAGGGGCTTAACTCATTTGTTCTCAGAACATTAGCTGTACTAATGAATGCACACAATTGCTTGGTATGCATGTGTGCTAAGTTGCTTCAGTCATGTCTGACTCTGTGTGACCCTAAGGATTGCAATCTGCCAGGCTCCTGTCCAGGGGATTCTCCAAGCAAGAATACGGGAGTGGGTTGTCCTGCCCTCCTACAGGGGATCTTCCTGACCCAGAGATCGAACCTGTGTCTCTTAAGTCTACCTGCATTGGCAGGCGGGTTCTTTACCACTAGCGCCACCTGGGAAGCCCCAGAATTACTCGGAGGCCTTGTTAAAACACAAGTTACTGGGTTCTACTCCCCGCAGTTTCTAATTCAGTAGGCCTGGGAATTTGCATTTTTAACAAGTAGGCCAGAGAATTTGTATTTTTAACAAGTTCCTAGATGAAGCTGATGTTGGTATCTAGGGACCTTACATGGAGAAACAGTATATTAATTTGAACGGAAGCAAGTGGAATCACTTGTCTATCTTTCCTTCACTGTTTGTCTGTTTCTCTTGCTCTTTTTTACTTTGAGTCTTAGTGAGCGTAGTTGAATTAGTTTGAGTTGAATTAAGGAGCTGTGGCTCAGTCACTTCTTTATCCGGTTGCTCAGTTTACTTCTTGGCCTAGAACAAGTACTTGGCCCATTCAGTTGATGCTTGTTGGATAAGTGATTGAGTGAGTTAATGTATGTCATATGTGCTTGCTAAGTCGCTTCAGTCACGTCTGACTCTTTGCGAACCTATAGAGCCCATCAGCCGAGAAGGCAATGGCACCCCACTCCAGTACTCTTGCTTGGAAAATCCCATGGACAGAGGAGCCTGGTGGGCTGCAGTCCATGGGGTTGCTAAGAGTCAGACACAACTTCACTTTTACTTTTCACTTCCATGCATTGGAGAAGGAAATGGCAACCCACTCCAGTATTCTTGCCTGGAGAATCCCAGGGATGGGGGAGCCTGGTGGCTGCCGTCTGTGGGGTCGCACAGAGTCAGACACGACTGAAGTGATTTAGCAGCAGCAGCAGCAGCAGCAGAGCTCATCAAGCTCCTCTGTCCAGGGGATCTCCAGGCAAGAGTACTGGAGTGGATTGCTGTGCTCTCTTCAAGATATGTCATAGGAGGGTGTTTTTTTTTTTTTTTAGCACATGGATATCATTATTATATACCTGCCCCATACAAACTGCTTATTTTACTTAATGGTAAATAGTCTTTATATTAGAATAGCCTGTATTTTAAGACCATATATGGTAAAGATTGTGGACATTGGGAAGTGTGTATAAGGTGTAGAGTTGAGAAACTTGCATTTTGGAACCTGTGGTACGAATGTGAAGCGTGTGTGTGTGTGTGTGTGTGTGTGTGTGTAGATGGAGTGGTTACAGGGAGTTCCATTTCTTTTGGAATGGTCTAGAGAAATCTTGCAAGGTCTGGGTTAGGTCAGAACCAACTCCTGCCCCAGGGAGGTTGGAGCAACACTGGATCAGCCTATGTGTGCCCCAGACCAGACCCTGCATTCTCACTCCTGTCCCTCCGGAGCACTGAGGAATTCAGACCTTGTGATCCTAAAGGCTTGGTGGGCTCTGTCTGTTGTAACTCTTTAAATTCAGATAGTTGTATGTGAACTTTACCATATTATAGTATTTAACAATTGCATTTTTTAAGTGGTTAGTTCATTTAGTGAAGTTCGATTTAAGCTCAAAATTGTGTCATTTTGACATGATTTGTATTGTATCTGGCAAGTCTCAGTATCCAATATCTTTTGTCTCTTTTAGTATAGATTAAAATTTTTTTCCTTTAAATTCACTTTACTTTAACAAAAAAAAAGAAAAATTTTTTTTAAGTATTTTTTGGCTGCATCTTACAGCATGCAGGATCTTAGTTCCCCAACCAGGGATTGAACCTGTGCTCCCTACAGTGGAAGTGCGAGTCTTAACTGCTGGCTCAGTCTAGGAAGTTCCCATTTTACCTTTTCACTTTTTTTATGCTGAAGTATTTTTTTCTTCTTTTCTTAAATACTTTTATTCATTTATTTGGCTGTGCTGGGTGTTTGTTGGTGCACAGGCATTTCTGTTGTTGTGGCGAGTGGGGGCCATTCTTTAGTTGCGGTGTGTGGGCTTCTCATTGCTGAGCATAGGTTTCAGTAGTTGGAGGCATGTGGGCTCAGTATTTGTCCTGAGGCATGTGGGTTCTTCCTGAACCAGGGATCAAACCCGTGTCCCCTGCATTGGCAGATGGATTCTTCACCACTGAGCCACCAGAGAAGTCCTAAGCTGAAGTGTTTTCAAGTAAATTACAAACAGCATGATATTTTCTCTCTAAATCCTTTATATACAGCTGTAAAATAGAAAAACTTTTTCTTATGTAGCCAAAACAATATGATCACTCCTAACAAAATTAATGTTAATAAATCCTAGTTTGAACAAACAAGATGTAAATCACAATTTAGGACAACTGGGTTAATTTAAATATTACCTAGTCCATATTTAAATTAACCCAGTTGTCCCTAAATTGTGATTTACATCTTGTTTGTTCAAACTAGGATACAGTCTGGAATCATGCATTGCATCTGACTATTATGTTCCTTAAAATTTATTGTAATCTAAAACAAACAGTCCTTTAATCAGATATTACCTTGCCTTTTTGTTATAAAATACCTTATCTTTGAACTTGTCTGATCGCTTCTTTGGAGTATGTTCAGCTTGGTTTTCTACCTTTGTATTTCCCAGAAACTGGAAATTAGATACAGAGACTGGACTGAGATACAAACTGAACATTTTTGGCAAGAATTTATCATGGATGATATGTGTTTTGTGTTGTGCAATGTGAGGAAATACATAATTCCTGTTCACACCACTGTTAGTGATGCTAACTTTGATCACTAGGTTAATAGGCTGATCTTGTGACAGGTAGTAATATGAATATTCATTTTCTTATCATCCATCCTCCTAATGCTTTTAACACTATTTAGTAATTCTTGCCTGAATCAGTAACTTCACTAGGGTTTGTCAAATACCATTTTTCTAATCCTGTCATTGCTTCTGCATTAGCTGACATTTGATAAAACAGAGCTATTTTTCATCAATTGGGACTATTTAGTACCCTGAAATACGATTCTGTTGGAAAGGCAAGTTAAATGTTGAGTTCTTTGCTTTTTTATTTACAACTTCTAAATGAGGAGTTGGCTTAATAAATAAATGGTGAGGAATAAATATTTTTCTTGCTTTCTCTTTTTTGATATCCTTATGGAGTAATGGATTTTCATGAATCAATTAAAATATGGAATCAAATGTTTTAATTAGCTACAGTCATTATTCTTTTTATGTTCCATTTGTTTTATGTTCAATTAATTAAAACTTCAGCCAATGATAGTCCTTTGAATAGCATGAAATACCAAGATCCTGGCCTTTGGAATGTCAATTGTTATTGGGATGATAGACCTTTTCAATGGTCTTTCTAGTCCTTGAATTTCAATATTGAAAGTTTCAATAATGAAAATTTAAGTAGTAAGGAATGTCTGTATTTTAAAAATTGCTAAGTTCATATACTATTTCCAATTCAATTTTAACATTATTGTGTTTTTAAGTGGCCACTTGATTTTATAATTGTATATTTTACACGGAAAATCTCAACCAATAACATTGCTTTATCTTAAAATATGAAGAAAATGATTTCAAAATAACATCAATATTACTACTACTAATGAAACCAAATGAGGTTTGACATTTTTTTATTTTTGTAGCATAGCTTGATTTGAATGGAAGAATAATATATGTACTTTTTAGTTTTTAATTACTTTCCTTTGAAATATGTCGTCTGTTTCTTTTTTGTCATAGGTTGATCACTTTGGATTTAATATCGATAGAACTTTTAAACAGCGGTACCTAATAGCTGATAACTACTGGAAGGAAGATGGTGGATCCATACTTTTCTACACTGGTAATGAAGGGGACATTATTTGGTTTTGCAATAACACGGTATGTGCAGATGTGCTCAATTTCTTTTTTATTATGATCAACTAGAAAAAAATCTTTTGTAGTATATATGACCAAATAATTCTGAAGTTTAAAAAAAAAAGATAAACTCACAAATAATAGAGAAACAGCAAAAGTATGTGAATAGGCAGTTTACAAAAGAATAAATACAGACATCCAATGAGCCTGTTCAGCCTTAAAGAATTACATGTGAAAAGAATGAAATATGATACTATTTTTGGACAACTGAATTTTAAAAGATGAAAAAATATCCCAGCTTATTTCACAATTGAACTAGGATATGGCAGAAATGGGAGTAGGGATGTCATAACTATGTAATAAATATAGTTTATTGTTATTATTACAGTCTAGAATGAGAACACAAAGGCAGGAATTTTTGTTTGCTGTTCAGTGGTGTATCCTCAATCCAGGACTGTTTTAGGCATATAGCAGCTACTCAATAAATATTTGTTAAATGAATTAATTAATAAAATCTAAACAAAGCCAGTGCAAATAAGAAAAAAAAATGCAAGTTTGATTTTCAAATAGGAATGGACGAAGGTAGATTTATTTTAGCTTTCCTGTTGTACTATTTTTCTTATATTTGTGAGGAAAAAAAATACTGTAGCTGTTAGCTTGCTTCTCTTGACTATTTATTCTATCTTCTTTTATAATAATGCTTAAATCTGTTAACAAAACTTAATTAAGACACATGAAAGGAAGAAATTTTCCTTTTTAATCAGCCAGAGCTAAGACTGCTGCTGCTGCTAAGTTGCTTCAGTCGTGTCTGACTCTGTGCGACCCCAGAGATGGCAGCCCACCAGGCTCCCCCATCCCTGGGATTCTCCAGGCAAGAACACTGGAGTGGGTTGCCATTTCCTTCTCCAATGGATGAAAGTGAAAAGTGAAAGGGAAGTCGCTCAGTCGTGTCCAACTCCTATCGACCCCATGGACTGCAGCCTACCAGGCTCCTCTCTCCATGGGATTTGCCAGGCAAGAGTACTAGAGTGGGTTGCCATTGCCTTCTCTGAGAACTAAGACTAGAAAATGTCAACTTTATACCAGAAAGCTAGTCTGTGAACTACCTTAGGGTGGGGACTGAATCATATTTTCTCCACTGCCAATGTCTGACATGGTGCTTGGTATTCAGAAGGTCTTAGTAAATGTTGAACTGAACTACATTAAAAGCAAAGATATGAACCCAATTATGTTGTATTATTGTATTCCATATTTCTAATTATTTCCTTGGGAATAACAATCCTTAGGATGTTATTAGTCTAAATATGTTAGTTGAAAATAAAATAATTCCCTAAGAACTGATTTCCTAGATATCTATTTCTCTTAGATGAGTGACAGATAAAATCAGAATTTATTTTCCATCAGATTCCTGCTCTGTAATTCTGTGAAACAACTGAGGCTGCCTTGTCTCCCTTTCACTTCCTTGTGCAATTGCTCTTTTATGCCAAGGCAACGGGTCTTCTCCAACATGACAATTCAAAAGCATCAATTCTTCAGCACTCAGCTTTCTTTATGGTCCAACTCTAACATCCATGCATGACTACTGGAAAAACCATAGCCTTGACTAGACAGACCTTTGTTGCAAAGTAATGTCTCTGCTTTTTAATATGCTGTCTAGGTTGGTGATAACTTTCCTTCCAAGGAGTAAGTGTCTTTTAATTTCATGGCTGCAATCACCATCTGCAGTGATTTTGGAGCCCCAAAAAATAAATTTGCCATCTATTTGCCATGAAGTGATGGGACCAGATACCATGATCTTAGTTTTCTGAGTGTTGAGCCTTAAGCCAACTTTTTCATTCTCATCTTTCACCTTCATTAAGAGGCTCTTTAGTTCCTCTTCACTTTCTGCCATAAGGGTAGTGTCATCTGCATATCTGAGGTTATTGATGTTTCTTCTGGTGATCTTGATTCCAGCTTGTGCTTCTTCCAGCCCAGTGTTTCTCATGATGTACTCTGCATATAAGTTAAATAAGCAGGGTGACAATATACAGCCCTATACGTCAGTACTCCTTTTCCTATTTCGAACCAGTCTGTTCCATGTCCAGTTCTAACTGTTGCTTCCTGACCTGCATACAGGTTTCTCAAGAGGCAGGTCAGGTGGTCTGGTATGCCCATCTCTTGAAGAATTTTCCACAGTTTATTGTGATCCACACAGTCAAAGGCTTTGGCATAGTCAATAAAGCATAAATAGATGTTTTTTCTGGAACTCTCTTGCTTTTTCCATGATCCAGCGGATGTTGGCAATTTGATCTCTCGTTTCTCTGCCTTTTCTAAAACCAGCTTGAACATCTGGAAGCTCATGGTTCACGTATTGCTGAAGCCTGGCTTGGAGAATTTTGAGCATTACTTTACTAGTGTGTGAGATGAGTGCAATTGTGTGGTAGTTTGAGCATTCTTTGGCATTGCCTTTCTTTGGGATTGGAATGAAAACTGACCTTTTCCAGTCCTGTGGCCACTGCTGAGTTTTCCAAATTCACTGGCATATTGAGTGCAGCACTTTCACAGCATCATCTTTCAGGATTTGAAATAGCTCCACTGGAATTCCATCACCTCCACTAGCTTTGTTCGTAGTGATGCTTTCTAAGGCCCACTTGACTTCACATTCCAGGATGTCTGGCTCTAGGTCAGTGATCACACCATCGTGATTATCTGGGTCGTGAAGATCTTTTTTGTACAGTTCTTCTGTGTATTCTTGCCACCTCTTCTTAATATCTTCTGCTTCTGTTAGGTCCATACCATTTCTTTCCTTTATTGAGCCCATATTTGCACGAAATGTTCCCTTGGTATCTCTAATTTTCTTGAAGAGATCTCTAGTTTTTCCCATTCTATTGCTTTCCTCTATTTCTTTGCATTGATCGCTGAGGAAGGCTTTCTTATCTCTTCTTGCTATTCTTTGGAACTCTGCATTCAGATGCTTGTATCTTTCCTTTTCTCTTTTACTTTTTTCTTCTCTTCTTTTCACAGCTATTTGTAAGGCCTCCCCAGACAGCCATTTTGCTTTTTTGCGTTTCTTTTCCATGGGAATGGTCTTGATCTCTGTCTCCTGTACAGTGTCATGAACTCCATCCATAGTTCATCAGGCACTCTGTCTATCAGATCTAGTCCCTTAAATCTATTTCTCACTTCCACTGTATAATCATAAGGGATTTGATTTAGGTCATACCTGAATGGTCTAGTGGTTTTCCCCACTTTCTTCAATTTAAGTCTGAATTTGGCAATAAGGAGTTCATGATCTGAGCCACGGTCAGCTCCTGGTCTTGTTTTTGTTGACTCTATAGAGCTTCTCCATCTGTGGCTGCAAAGAATATAATCAATCTGATTTTGGTGTTGGCCATCTGGTGATGTCCATGTGTAGATTCTTCTCTTGTGTTGTTGGAAGAGGGTATTTGCTATGACCAGTGCATTCTCTTGGCAAAACTCCTATTAGTCTTTGCCCTGCTTCATTCTGTACTCCAAGGCCAAATTTGCCTGTTACTCCAAGTGTTTCTTTACTTCCTACGTTGCATTCCAGTCCTCTGTAATGAAAAGGACATCTTTTGGGGGTGTTAGTTCTAAAAGGTCTTGTAGGTCTTCATAGAACCGTTCAATTTCAGCTTTTTCAGCGTTACTGGTTGGGGCATAGGCTTGGATCACCGTGATATTGAATGGTTTGCCTTGGAAATGAACAGAGATCATTCTGTAGTTTTGGAGATTGCATCCAAATACTGGATTTCGGACTCTTTTGTTGACCATGATGGCTACTGCATTTCTTCTAAGGGATTCCTGCCCACAGTAGGAGATATAATGGTCATCTGAGTTAAATTAATCCATTCCAGTCAATTTTAGTTCACTGATTCCTAGAATGTCAACATTCACTCTTGCCATCTCCTGTTTGACCACTTCCAATTTGCCTTGATTCATGGACCCAGCATTCCAGGTTTCTATGCAATATTGCTCTTTACAACATCAGACCTTGCTTCCATCACCAGTCACATCCACAACTGGGTGTTGTTTTTGCTTTGTCTCTGTCTCTTCATTCTTTCTGGAGTTATTTCTCCACTGATCTCCAGTAGCATATTGGGCACCTACTGACCTGAGGAGTTCATCTTTTAGTGTCCTATCTTTTTGCCTTTTCATACTGTTCATGGGGTTCTCAAGGCAAGAATACTGAAGTGGTTTGCCATTCCCTTCTCCAGTGGACCACATTCTGTCAGACCTCTCCACCATGACCCGTCCATCTTGAGTGGCCCCCCATGGCATGGCTTAGTTTCATTGAGTTAGACAAGGCTGTGGCCATGTGATCAGACTGGCTAGTTGTCTGTGATTGTGGTTTCAGTCTGTCTGCCCTCTGATGCCCTCTCTGAGTGCCTACCGTCTTACTTGGGTTTCTCTTACCTTGGACGTGGGGTATCTCTTCACAGCTGCTCCAGCAAAGTGCAGCCACTGCTCCTTACCTTGGACATGGGGTAGCTCCTCATGGCTGCTGCTCCTGACCTTGGACGTGGGGTAGCTCGCATCCAGATTAATACATTTCCTTCCTCTCAAAACCTGAGGTCAACTCTTCTGATTACTTTGATGGATGATCCTTACTGTTAAGAAACTCATACTCTGGTAGGGTCAGACATAGATAAGCAAATGTTGCAACAAAGTAATAGAGATCCATACCTGTTGAGAGTGGTATTATAGGAGGGTGTGATAAGCAAGTCATCAAGAGGGCAGGCAGAGGAGAGTATCTTGAGCTGGGGTACAGTGTCTGTAGATACATGGCAGGGGTAGGGAATGAGCAAGGTGTTAAGAGAGAAAATGGTCTTATTGAAACCATCACAAATAACAGGTTAAAGTCTCCGTCCTCACGTGCATACAGCTCTCTTCATTGTTCATTTATTGGTCAAGGTAAAGAAAAAATTTGTCTTAGTCTTTGTTAGGATCTTCACAGGGGGCTCAGTGGTGCAGAATCTATCTGCAATGCAGAAGACCCAGGTTTGATCCCTTGGTTGGGTAGATCGCCTGGAGAAGGGAATGGCAGCGCACTCCAGGATTCTTGCCTGGAGAATTCCATGAACAGAGGAGCCTGGTCGGCTACAGTCCATGGGATCATAAAGAGTTGGACCCAACTGGGTGACTTAACACTTTCACTCAGTCTTTGTAAAGGAATAAGAGCTCATTAAAAAGGAATAATGTGCACTAGGAATGACAAGCAGTTGTAATCTATGCTAAATCTAAATCTGGGACTTCCATGGTGGCTTAGTAGTGAAGAATCTGCCTGCCAGTGCAGGAAATGTGGGTTCAATCCCTCAGTCTGGAAGATCCCCTGGAGAAGGAAATGGCAAACCTCTCCTGTGTTCTTGCCTGGGAAATCCCATGGGTAGAGGAGCTTGGTGGGCTACAGTCCATGGGGTTGGAAAAGACTAAATAACAGCAGCAAATCTCAATCTAGTTAATTGATGTTGGCCACCTAGAATGCTTTGTTAAGAAGGATTCTGAGGTCATAACTTTAGGTAAGTGAAAAAATTGCAGCCGTTGATTAGTGACCAGCATTATGTGTCGAAATAAGGAGGTTTGCACTTGATGATTGTATTCTGGAGCTAGGTGGCGTGTGCTTGAATGTTGGCTCTGCCACTTTCTTGCTCTGTGACTGTCACAGGTTTTTTAAACTGTGTCCTTGCCTGTAAAGTAGAGGTAATCAAAGTGCCTATCTTTTAGATTGTTATGATAACTAAGTGAATTAATATATGTTATGTGTTTAGAATGGTTTTTAATGAGTTGTAAGCACTCAATTAAAACAACAGAATGGGAAAGATTAGAGATCTCTTCAAGAAAATCAGAGATACCAAGGGAACATTTCATGCAAAGATGGGCTTGATAAAGGACAGAAATGATATGGACCTAACAGAAGCAGAAGATACTAAGAAGAGATGGCAAGAATATACAAAAGAACTGTACAAAAAAGATCTTCACGACCCAGATAATCACGATGGTGTGATCACTGACCTAGAGCCAAACATCCTGGAATGTGAAGTCAAGTGGGCCTTAGAAAGCATTACTATGAACAAAGCTAGTGGAGGTGATGGAATTCCAGTTGAGCTATTTCAAATCCTGAAAGATGATGCTGTGAAAGTGCTGCACTCAATATGCCAGCGAATTTGGAAAACTCAGCAGTGGCCACAGGACTGGAAAAGGTCAGTTTTCATTCCAATCCCAAAGAAAGGCAATACCAAAGAATGCTCAAACTACCACACAATTGCACTCATCTCACACACTAGTAAAGTAATGCTCAAAATTCTCCAAGCCAGGCTTCAGCAATATGTGAACCGTGAACTTCCAGATGTTCAAGCTGGCTTTAGAAAAGGCAGAGGAACCAGAGATCAAATTGCCAACATCCACTGGATCATGGAAAAAGCAAGAGAGTTCCAGAAAAACATCTATTTCTGCTTTATTGACTATGCCAAAGCCTTTGACTGTGTGGATCACAATAAATTGTGCAAAATTCTGAAAGAGATGGGAATACCAGACCACCTGATCTGCCTCTTGAAAAATTTGTATGCAGGTCAGGAAGCAACAGTTAGAACTGGACATGGAACAACAGACTGGTTCCAAATAGGAAAAGGAGTACGTCAGGGCTGTATATTGTCACCCTGCTTATTTAACTTATATGCAGAGTACATCATGAGAAACGCTGGATTGGAAAAAGCACAAGCTGGAATCAAGATTGCCAGGAGAAATATCAATAACCTCAGATATGCAGATGACATCACCCTTATGGCACAAAGTGAAGAGGAACTAAAAAGCCTCTTGATAAAAGTGAAAGTGGAGAGTGAAAAAGTTGGCTTAAAGCTTGACATTCAGAAAACGAAGATCATGGCATCCGGTTCCATCACTTCATGGGAAATAGATGGGGAAACAGTGGAAACAGTGTCAGACTTTATTTTTTGGGGCTCCAAAATCACTGCAGATGGTGACTGCAGCCATGAAATTAAAAGACGCTTACTCCTTGGAAGGAAAGTTATGACCAACCTAGATAGCATATTCAAAAGCAGAGACATTACTTTGCCAACAAAGGTCCGTCTAGTCAAGGCTATGGTTTTTCCTGTGGTCATGTATGGATGTGAGAGTTGGACTGTGCAGAAGGCTGAGCGCCGAAGAATTGATGCTTTTGAACTGTGGTGTTGGAGAAGACTCTTGAGAGTCCCTTGGACTGCAAGGAGATCCAACCAGTCCATTCTGAAGGAGATCAGCCCTGGGATTTGTTTGGAAGGAATGATGCTAAAGCTGAAACTCCAGTACTTTGGCCACCTCATCACGTCTTCTGATGAGGGAGGATGGGAAGACTCTGATGCTGGGAGGGGTTGGGGGCAGGAGGAGAAGGGGATGACAGAGGATGAGATGGCTGGATGGCATCACTGACTCACTGGACATTAGTCTGAGTGAACTCCGGGAGTTGGTGATGGACAGGGAGGCCTGGCGTGCTGTGATTCATGGGGTCGCAAAGAGTCGGACATGACTGAGCGACTGAACTGAACTGAAGCACTCAATTAATACTAGCTGTTGTTAGCTACTATTTATCTTCATGTAAATAAGATTAATAATCAAAGTACCTATCTCTTAGATTGTCATGATAATTAAGTGAATTGATACATATAAAGTGCTTAGAATGGTATTTAATGAATTGTAAGCACTCAGTTAATACTAAACCCAGGGGAATCCAGTATGTTTATTTGTACTGTTGTCTTTTCTGTTATAAATAAAAGTTATTTGTGAGTAGGCAGATAGCTTAGTTATCCTGCTCTTCCCTAGATTCTTTGGGACACAGTGCAATTTGAAGGCTATTTTATACATAATGTTGATTCCCAGACTAGGGTGTCAGAATAAGGAGAGTTGGAATGATTGGTAGTTGTGCAATGTGGTCTTATTTTGAATTGTTTCATTCTGATACAGTGTGAGATAGATGTGCAACAATGAAACAGTTATATCATTTATCTGTAGCACAAATATAAATTGTCCAGATTCTCAGAGAACTCTTTTTGGTATGGTTTAACATCCATTTCTTATGAGTCGCAAAAAAAATTAAGACTTTTTCCACATCCTAATTTTACCCTGTGAATTTGTAAATGCCTTCTAGGGGTTCATGTGGGACATAGCTGAGGAAATGAAAGCCATGTTGGTGTTTGCTGAACATCGGTACTATGGAGAGTCCCTACCCTTTGGTGCTGACTCCTTCTCGGTAAGTGTGTCTTTTAAATTTAGAACATTTTCTAATTACATGTTCCACTGTAAGAAAAATGATATCTTTAACTTGAACTGCCTGAAATTTCAGTTACTTTTAAAAGGTTAACATATTAACCTTTTCATATATAATTTGAAACCTTTTCATATATAATTTCATACGTAATTTTAAAGCCTCAATTTAAAAAATCATATTATATTTAAATAATCATATTATTTTAAAAATTATTTAAAAAATCGTATTATTACCATTTTTATAGTATTGATCAGTCTTTAACTCAATGTGATGAGGCTAGCCTTTGCCAGGTAAACCATAATCTAAGAATGTGGAGATTGGAGGGAACTTTTCATTGTTTAAAAATACCAGTAAATAATCCTCTTTATAAATTATATATGTAAATTATTGGGTCTATCACTGGAAAGAAATGTTAGGAGTGCACAAATACTTGTTTAGTAAGGTGTTTTTCAATAAAATAAGTTCAGATCATCTCTATGATTCAGAGAGGTCAGCTAGTCACTAGATTCCCTCCTGGCCTTTCTTTTCTCTCAAGGAACTTTGGCCTTGGCCGCAGATCTGCACTTTAATAAACCAAGGTGCTGTTTCCTCAGCTGAGTCACTTGTGTACTACCCTTGTGTTTCTGACTATATGGGTTTGCCATCTGTATTATTCACTATTTTTCTTCTAGTAACTCACTTTTCAAACTTAGTACTTTCTTAATAAAGGCTTTAAGTACTATTTTTTCTAAGTTATATTGAAATAAAACAAGTATTAAATTAAAAATGTTTGTGCACTACCTAGGATCATGATGTATACCACCTTTATACACATACCAGGCATTTTTTAAAAAAGATTTCTTTCTTTTTTTTTTTTTAATGTGGATCACTTTTTTTTTTTTGTCTTCAATTGAATTTCTTACAACACTACTTCTGTTTTATGTTTTGACATTTTTGGCCCTAATTCATGTGGGATCTTAGTTCCCTGACCAGGGATCGAACCTGTACACCCTACTTTGAAAGGTGAATGGACAACCAGGGAAATTCCCATACCATGATTTTGGAGAAATCTGAGTTAGAGGAACTTGGGTCAGTCATTTTCTAGGCTTCCTGTTTTGAAAGAACTTTTTATTTTCAGAAATTTTATTATCTTATATTATAAATAAATAAATAAAAAGTTCTTGTGTTGTAAATGAAAACCAGAGTGATTTGCTGATATTTGTTAGGTTGCATAGGAAACTATTCTTTAGTTTATTATTTTGCATAATTATCTGATTAGGGAAGTTGACAGGTTTTGAAACCATTGGAAAGTAGTTTGTTGCAGATAAAAACACAACCTTCTTTCCTAGTTCCCTGTGGTCCATACTCTGCTAGGAAAAAGGAGGTGAGGGCTCTCTATGCTATGCTTCCTTCCCTTCATGTGCTCTCAGAATTTGTCAGTAGCATGGGGGAATATTGTAAATGCATAAGATTGGGAAAAAACCACACTCAACTATACATCGTGCCATGAAAACTGAAAGTAAAGAATAGTGACAGACCATGAGAGAGAAGTTAAGAAGTCAGAGAGCATACATCTTGGATAAGAGGAAAGGTTAAAGGAGTAAGTGACATGTACAGGAGAGAGAAAAGATGGGCCTCTGTGGTTTCAAAATATACCAGGTGATGGGAGTAGTCAGAGTGGTGAGACCAAAATATGAAGGTTAAATAGGATGGTCTGATATGGATATGTGGGTGTGTTAGTTATCTGTTGGTACATGACAATTTACCTCAAATTTTAGTGGCTTAAAACAATAATAAACGTTTATTATTTTCCAGTTCCTGTGGGTAAGGAATTTGGAGTGACTCAACTAGCTGGTTCTGTTTCAGGGGATCTCATGAGGTTAAGACGTCATTTAGTGCTTCAGTCACCTGAAGGCTTGACTGAGGCTAGAGGACCCTCTCTACTTATGTGGAAGATCCACATGAGTGACAAATTGGTGCTGGGTGTTAGCAAGATGCTTTAGTTTGTCCTCTCTTGGGTTTTTCCAAAGGCCTACTTTAGTGGCTTCATGACATGACAGCTAGCTTCCCTCAAAGTTGGCCATCCAAGAGAGCAAGGTGGAAACTGCAGTGCTTTTTTTTTTTTTGTCTTTATTGAATTTATTATAATATTGCTTCTCTATTATGTTCTGGTGTTTAGGCCACAAGTCATGTGGGCTACAGTTCACAGGGTCACAAAAAGTCAGACACAGCTGAAGCGACTTATGCATGCACACGTGGGCTCTTAGCTCCCCAAGCAGAGATCAAACCCACATCTCCTGCTTTGGAAGGTGAAGTCTTACCCAGTGGACCACCAGGGTAGTCCACCTGCAATGCTTTTTATGACCAGACTTTGGAAGTTATATATCATTTCTGCCACATTCTATTTGTGTTAGAACCAAGTCACTAAGTCCAGACCAAGTTCAAAGGGGGAAGAATTAGGCTTCACCTTTTTTTTTTTTTTTTAAATTTTTTTTTATTTTTAAACTTTACAATATTGTATTAGTTTTGCCAAATATCGAAATGAATCCGCCACAGGTATACCTGTGTTCCCCATCCAGAACCCTCCTCCCTCCTCCCTCCCCATACCCTCCCTCTGGGTCGTCCCAGTGCACCAGCCCCAAGCATCCAGTATCGTGCATCAAACCTGGACTGGCGACTTGTTTCATACATGATATTATACATGTTTCAATGCCATTCTCCCAAATCTCCCCGCCCTCTCCCTCTCCCACAGAGTCCATAAGACTGATCTATACATCAGTGTCTCTTTTGCTGTCTCGTACACAGGGTTATTAATACCATCTTTCTAAATTCCATATATATGCGTTAGTATACTGTATTGGTGTTTTTCTTTCTGGCTTACTTCACTCTGTATAATAGGCTCCAGTTTCATCCACCTCATTAGAACTGATTCAAATGTATTCTTTTTAATGGCTGAGTAATACACCATTGTGTATATGTACCACAGCTTTCTTATCCATTCATCTGCTGATGGGCATCTAGGTTGCTTCCATGTCCTGGCTATTATAAACAGTGCTGTGATGAACATTGGGGTACATGTGTCTCTTTCCCTTCTGGTTTCCTCCGTGTGTATGCCCAGCAGTGGGATTGCTGGATCATAAGGCAGTTCTATTTTCAGTTTTTTAAGGAATCTCCACACTGTTCTCCATAGTGGCTGTACTAGTTTGCATTCCCACCAACAGTGTAAGAGGGTTCCCTTTTCTTCACACCCTCTCCAGCATTTATTGCTTGTAGACTTTTGGATCGCAGCCATTCTGACTGGCGTGAAATCGTACCTCATAGTGGTTTTGATTTGCATTTCTCTGATAATGAGTGATATCTACCTAAAGAAACTAAAGACCTATATATAGAAAACTATAAAACACTGGTGAAAGAAATCAAAGAGGACACTAATAGATGGAGAAATATACCATGTTCATGGATTGGAAGAATCAATATAGTGAAAATGAGTATACTACCCAAAGCAATTTATAGATTCAATGCAATCCCTATCAAGCTACCAACAGTATTCTTCACAGAGCTAGAACAAATAATTTCATACTTTGTATGGAAATACAAAAAACCTCGAATAGCCAAAGCTATCTTGAGAAAGAAGAATGGAACTGGAGGAATCAACCTACCTGACTTCAGGCTCTACTACAAAGCCACAGTTATCAAGACAGTATGGTACTGGCACAAAGACAGAAATATAGATCAATGGAACAAAATAGAAAGCCCAGAGATAAATCCACGCACATATGGACACCTTATCTTTGACAAAGGAGGCAAGAATATACAATGGATTAAAGACAATCTCTTTAACAAGTGGTGCTGGGAAAACTGGTCAACCACTTGTAAAAGAATGAAACTAGAACACTTTCTAACACCATACACAAAAATAAACTCAAAATGGATTAAAGATCTAAACGTAAGACCAGAAACTATAAAACTCCTAGAGGAGAACATAGGCAAAACACTCTCTGACATATATCACAGCAGGATCCTCTATGACCCACCTCCCAGAATATTGGAAATAAAAGCAAAAATAAACAAATGGGACCTAATTAAACTTAAAAGCTTCTGCACAACAAAGGAAACTATTAGCAAGGTGAAAAGGCAGCCTTCAGAATGGGAGAAAATAATAGCAAATGAAGCAACGGACAAACAACTAATCTCAAAAATATACAAGCAACTCCTACAGCTCAACTCCAGAAAAATAAATGACCCAGTCAAAAAATGGGCCAAAGAACTAAACAGACATTTCTCCAAAGAAGACATACAGATGGCTAACAAACACATGAAAAGGCTTCACCTTTTAAAAGGAGACTCTTCTTTAATCTTCTCAGCTTAGCAGGACTCCATTTGAGTTCCACCTTCCTACACTGCAGTGAGGAAATTCTCCCTAGGCAGATAACTAGATGATCATGGAACTTACTTACTAAGTAAGTCACGGCTATGATGTTTCCAGTAGTCACGTACAGATGTGAGAGCTAGACTTTAAAAAAGCCAGACAATTGATGCTTTTGAACTGTGTGCTGGAGAAGACTCTTGAGAGTCCCTTGTAAAGGAAGGAGATCAAACCAATCAATCTTAAAGGATGTGAACCCTGAATACTCTTTGGAAAGACTGATGTTGAAGCTGAAACTCCAGTCCTTTGGCTACCTGATGCAAACAGCTGACTCATTGGGAAAGACCCTGATGCTGGGAAAGATTGAAGGCATAAGGAAAAGAGGGTGACAGAGGATCAGATAGTTGGATGACATCACTGATTCAATGGACATGAATTTGGGCAAACTCGGGGAGATGGTGAGGGATAGGGAGGCCTCGTGTGCTGCAGTGCATGGGGTTGTGAAGAGTCGGACACAACTTGGCGACTGAACAACATTCTTTTCTCAGGAATCAAAGTCTTGTGTTGCTTTTCCAGTGTCTGAAAAAGGCTGTTCCATATGTTGGGTTTTTTTCCTTAACTCCAATTTTATAGTTGTACAACAGACAGGCTGACTTGTTCCAGTTGCTGGTATATCAGACATAATAATCTTTCTGATGAGGAAGGATGTTTTATTTTTACTGATGATTCTTACTTCCATTTTTCACAGGATTTAGTTTACCTTTGCTTTATATGGTAGCCTTTGTAAATGTTTCAAGATTTGAAATCAAAACTATAATAGTTGTCTGTTAATATTAGTATTGTATGCTATCACATCTGTTGTTAAATGTTACTTATGGTTTGTCTCTGTTGTTTCTACTACCTCAGCAAAGTCTTTGGTAAATAGCATTTAATAGAAATTACATTTGAATGCAAAAATACATTATTTTCTTCCCACAAACTTAAAATCAGTTTTCCATCAATTTAAATTAGCAGTGCTAATGCTTTAACTGGGTGTTTTAACTCCGTTGCCTAGAAATTCTATTTGGAGAAAAGCTTATCTGGCTTTTTTCTGGATCTATGTTATGCCTAAGCTGCTATTATGTGCACATTTATACCGATGTTCTTTGTTATTTTTCTTTAGGATTCCAGACACTTGAATTTTCTGACAACAGAACAAGCTCTGGCTGATTTTGCAAAGTTAATCAGATACTTGCAAAGAACAATCCCAGGAGCTAGAAATCAACCTGTCATTGCCCTAGGGGGCTCTTATGGTGGCATGCTTGCAGCCTGGTTCAGGATGAAGTATCCTCATTTGGTGGTTGGGTAAATGCATTTATGTTGGATGTGAGCACTTTCTTAATGATTGGCAAAGCGAACATAGAGTGTTTTTTGGTGGGGGTGTGGCGGGGGGAAGGTAAAACATATTCTATTGTACTGAGATTTCTGATTTCTATTTCACTAAGAGTTGTAGATATTTCTCACCACTCTTGTTCAGTATCAGTTTCAATTTTAAAACTTGAATTCTGTGAGTTACATTTTTTTCTTTTCTCTTTCTTTTGGTCTTCTTACCATTTAGAGCTCTTGCATCCTCTGCCCCCATCTGGCAGTTTAATGATCTGGTGCCTTGTGACATATTTATGAAGATTGTAACTACAGATTTTAGCCAAAGTGGCCCAAATTGTTCAGAGAGTATCCGCAGGTCCTGGGATGCCATTAATCGACTTGCAAAAAAGGGTAAGCTTTAATTAAGAGAGTGGAATCATGTTTTGGTTTTTTTTATACCTTTTAAGTGCTAAATCTAACACTTTCCACTTTTTCAGTAAACTTTTTATTTAAATATAACATACATGACTGAACGACTAATACTTTCTTTTATTTCACTTTACATATTTAAGTATAACATAGAAAAGTACACAAATCAAAATATACAGCTTGGTGAATTTTTGCAAAGTGAATACATAGTATATTCAGCATGCAGATCAGGAAATCCCTCTCCACCCCCACCCCCAAATCCCCTCTGGCACTTAGCAGATACTACCTCTGTGCTTATCAAACCAGTTGCTATCCTGAATTCTAGAACCATAAATTAACTTTGCTTACTCTTGAATTTTTTAATAATTGGAATTGCATAGTATGTATTTTTTGTCTCTGCTGTCTTTTACTCAACACTGTGAGATAAATCCATTTGTTTTATTTAGGTGTAGTTTATGCATTCTCCTTGCTCTATAGTATTTCATTTGTTTATTTAGAAATGACAGTGATTGAGAATACTAACTCTGGTAAGCCCCACGAAGATAGGCAACTTATCTATCATGAGATTAACCAGTTGTTCTAAAGATATTTTGTTGCATGTTGAAAAAGCCTTTTTGGAGAAACTGCATAGGAGACTGAGTTTTCTAAAACACAGGTGAAGGATAAATGATCTGTAAAACCCTTCTGTTGAGCAGTGCTTTTTAGATTCCAACAATGTGACTCTATTCTCAGGCCCTGGCTTGCGTTGGCTTTCTGAAGCCCTTCACTTGTGCACTCCGTTAACAAAATCGCAGGATGTTCAGCGTTTGAAAGACTGGATCTCTGAAACCTGGGTGAATGTGGCGATGGTGGACTACCCTTACGAGTCCAACTTTTTACAGCCTTTGCCTGCTTGGCCTGTCAAGGTAACAGGAAGATATCCTTCATCACTTTTAATAGCATACTTCTCTCTCTTCACCGGGCCTACCCCTCCAACCCCTCCCCCAACGCCCCTCCCCCTGCCCCCGCACCCCCTCGCCCTGCCTCTCTCTCTCTTTTTTTTTTTTGGTGCATTCTCTGACTTTCAGCATCAGAGGAAGTCCCAGTGACAAGGGGACTCTGAAATTAGTCGAATCTCAAACCTGGGTAGGAATCCTGGCTTTACTCAAACTTGGACGTGTTACCTAGCTCTTCTGAACTTGTTTCCTCATTTTAATAATGGAGATAAAATGCAGAGATTACAGAGTTGTATGAATTACAACTCTTAGAACTAAAAACTAACTCTTAGAAATAAACCAATAGTTGCTGTTAATAGAATAGTTACTGTGTGCCCAATTCTGTGCTGTATACTTCATACATAGAATTCGTATGTGTGAGTCACATAGAGCTATATGTAATACATGGTCAGCGCTTGATGAATGGCAGCTGCTATCGTGGTGCTGTGATTCAGTCAACTGCTAAATGTATTCTAAGTACTAGAGACATCATAAAGGCTGCATACATATAGCAAGGTGGAGCACAAAGAGTGCTGACTCTGGATCCTTATCCAGAGCTACCCTCTACCAGCTGTGTGGTCTTTGGCAAGTCTCTCCTCTTCTTAGGCTTCCGTGTCTTCCTCTGTAGAATAGGATAATGATACTTACATTCTCAGTAGGGTTGTGCTGAGGATCAAATAAAATACTGGATGTGAAAACGCTCTGGAAAATTTAAAGAAACATTACACAATAAAATTTAAAGTTCTTTTCGTGCCAGAATTCTTTATTTTATGTATTCTTGTTAAGCATTCCTTTGTAAAGAGCATTCCTCATAGTTTTAGAAACAAAGGCTGGCCAACTTGATGGTTATTAAATTCAGAGAATATAACAGATTCTACAGCTAGAACGAGTGCTGTAAATGTGTAGAGAATTGGTAATGTAAGAACCAGATTTCAAAAGCAATTTTAATTTAGCTGTTCTTTTGAATTATTAAATGCCCACCTTGCTTAAAACTTTGTAACCCAAATGAACCAAGATCATTTGCTACTAGAGATATTTTTCTTCATCTAAAAAGTACAATGGCCTGTCGGTATCTTGCACACAGTGAGCCAGAGGTAAATGTGTATTTGAATTAAATTGAATTTTGACACTACAAAATTATTTTAAAGAGTAGATCTCTCTCACATGGTAAGAAAACCTAAATCAAAATAATGAGAAAAAACTAAATCTGAAACCATTAGTCTCCATAAATGTATAGGTGCTAATAACGTCTTATCTTTCTGTATTATTTTATATTTATAAAGCACTTTCATATATACTATCTCATTTAATCCCCACAGTCAAGAGTTATAATTCCAGTTTTATGGAGAGGAAATTTAAGCTCTACAAAGAGGCAGTGAAAGTGGTTTTGAATGCGAGTCTACTGTTGTTCAGAGCCCAGATCTTCTCATGTATTGCATTGAACTATTAATGGAAAACTTGAGGGAAGAGTTGGGTAGATTGCTGCCCGCAGTGTGACAACTATCAGACTTAACTTTATACTCTGTGTACAGAGTGAGAATTATACTTAGATCTTTATGCCCATTTGGAGAATGAGTTGTCAGATGATAAAAACATATGGGGACTTCCTTTGTTATTTAGAATAGGGGTTGGCAAACTTTATCTGTAAAGGACTAGATAGTAAATATTTTAGGCTTTGTGAGCTGTATAGTTTCTGTGACAGCTACTCAGCTTTGTAGCTTTGGCAAGAAAGTGACTGTAGACAATATTTAAATGAATGAGGACGGCTATGTTCCAGCAGTATTTATAAAACAGGCAGTGGCTGGCTTTGGCCTGGGGCCTGTAGTTTGCTGACCCAGCTTAGGAAAAGTTCCAGAGGAATACATCTTTTTAATGTTCATTAATGATTTGGAACAGTAAACAGCCTAACTGGTTTTGTCTGTGCATCTTTAATATTCCTTTTGAGATATTTTGCTGTTGAATCTTAACTGTAAATATATAGTCTTGTCTTTTGTCTCTCCTAAGTAATCACTCAAAAGTGGTGGAGTATATCTCAAATATTTTGTCATGTGTTTTTGATTTAGCACAGTCTTTTTTATCTTTTGTGTACATATATATATTTTAAAAGTTTAGTTTTAAGGCAAAGTAACTTTGTGCCTTTGCCTCATAATCACCTTTTACTTCATTTATCTAGGACTTGTTCTTGTCATTTCCTTAAGTTTTTTTTGTTTTTGTTTTGTTACCAACTTTATCCTTTCTTTTGACTTATTAAGGAACTCTTGATTGTTTATAAATCTATTTCCTGCTTGCATCCCACCAAAAGTAACCTCTCTTTGCCTCTTGCTTGAGAAACTTCCTTTGCCTCCATCTATCTCTAATTTTATCCTATCTGATTTCAGAATTTTTCCACTACATGTCTCCCTCCCAAGCTTTTAGTTTCAGATCACTTTCTTTCACTGTTCATTCTGTTTCTCCTTTCTTGACCCCCTCTCTGTTCTCCCAACCCCCTAATCCCTGGAACACTACCCAGTTGGAGACTGTTCTTTCACTTGGATAGTTCCATTTAGCCAGAACTCCTCCTCCCTCTGATACACTTCCTCCTTTTTAAAGGACTAACAAACAGCGGTCCTTTTCTGAGTCTGTAACTCAAGCTTAGGATGGTGAGATGATATGTAATAGTTATGAAAAAATGTAGGTGATTTCCAGTGCTACCTGGACTTGCACAGTTCTGAAGTATCCATATGGAGTGTCTGAATGCCATTTTCCACGTCAACTCAAGTATCATTGTTTCTAATTTATCTTTGAGCCATGCACACTCAGACTCCATTTGCTTTTGTTTACTGTTAACAGAAGCTGCAACATTCATGCAGAAATAATCACGGCCTTGGCCGATAGAACACAAGGAAGAGGAGAAAAGGGGAATAGAAAACCCCTCTGTCATTTGACTGCTCTGTCAGCATAAAAACTGCTAGCTCTCAGTTCTCAGTTTCAAGAGCAGTGGTAAAGGATATTATAGTTTGTTTATTTTGGAATCATTTTTCAGCTGATAACTCACCAAATCTTTTGGCTTAGCCTCCTGAGCATGCAGATAGATACAGTGAAATAATAAGACATAAGATGGAAAATCTCTTCTGTTTGTCTTGGTGTTTGATAATGTATTCGACCTCTCTGGGTGGTTTAAGCGGTTTAGGTGCATTCTATGAAAAGGGAGCTTTTAATGACAAAACTAATGTGATTATCTGAGTGAGTGTGAGAGGGGTATTGAAGTCTTAGAGAAAGAAAATCTGTTAGAAAAGCTGAATGTATCTGCTTAATCCTTTCTCTAATGTGGATGGGCCGTACTCTCTGAGAAGAGATAGTTTTGTGTTTTTTTTTGACCTATCTTCTTTAAAAGCATTTCTTTGCCTTCTTTTTCTTTCTGTTATTCAAATGCTTATCTTCATAGGTAGAGGGACACTTAAAGCTTTTAAACAACTCATTATCTTTACTTTCTCTGGTGTACGTGGCGTTATATTTGGGTTAAGAGCTGATCAGTTTGGAACTGACATTACAGTGTTCTACTTCTCAATGATTTCTACACTATTTAAAACAGAATTATTAAAATGGACCTCTTATGCTCTTGTCATGTTTTCTTCCTGAATGTTCACATTTGTTCTAGGAAATAGAAAGTGAATTAAATCTGTCCATTTCTTAAACCTCGTTTTACTCTACTGCTTTACAGTTTTCTTTTTACTATTTCTTAATAAAAAGTTTTTTATAATTTTATATTGCCACAGAATCCCTTCTCTAAGTTTTTACCTAAAACAAATGAACTTAGAAAACTGTAACGTAAGAATTAAAAAAATATTAAAAAAAAAAAAAAGCATGAGGCTGCAGATATGTTTAGATACCGTTTTTGTTGTTACTTGACTCTTAAACTGTGACTTCAGAGTCAAGTGTGTGTAGTGTAGTGGTTACACATGGTATCTTCAGAGTGTTCTGCATTTGAATCCCAGTTCTGTTACTTTCTGGTTGTATGACTTCGCAGAAGTTTCTTAACCTCTCTCTGCTTTGGTTTCCTCATCAGCAAAACGGGGATAAAGAACTATAATGTTTATTAGAGTCGGTATGAGGATTTAATAGGACCTGCTGTATGGTATGGAGAAGGCAATGGCACCCCACTCCAGTACTCTTGCCTGGAAAATCCCATGGATGGAGGAGCCTGGTAGGTTGCAGTCCATGGGGTCGCTAGGAGTTGGACATGACTGAGCGACTTCACTTTCACTTTTCACTTTCATGCATTGGAGAAGGAAATGGCAACCCACTCCAGTGTTCTTGCCTGGGACAAGAATCCCAGGGACAGTGGAACCTGATGGACTGCCGTCTTTGGGGTCACACAGAGTCGGACATGACTGAAGCGACTTAGCAGCAGCAGCAGCAGCAGCTGTATGGTAAGCACTACATTGATGCTAGTTATATGCATATGATTGTTACTATATAATATATATATACATATCAAGAAGACATTGATGTACCAAGGGTTTGTAGCCAGATTCTGGGTTCAGAACCCATATTCACTGTTTTTAATTTGTGTATCTGTAGTCAGACCTCTCTGAGCTTATTTCCTTTTCTGTGAAATGGGGATGGTTATTATGTTTTTCCCTGGGTCACTGTAGGGAAAACACCTGAATTCAAGGAATAGTTAATAGTTTTACTAGCAGATTCAGCCCCAGCTTTTCCCATTTCAGTGGATTTATGGTCTAAGTAGGAATGCTATGCCATATGTAGAAATTGTTTAGAAAGCATTGTTTGTGTCTACAAAATAAATAAAGAGTATAATTAATTAATTAAGTCGCTCAGTCATGTCCAACTCTTTGCGGCCCCATGAACCACAGCATGCCAGGTCTCCCTGTCCATCACCAACTCCTGGAGTCCATCCAAACCCATGTCCATTGAGTCGGTGATGGCATCCAACCATCTCATCCTCTGTCGTCTCCTTCTCTTCCTGCCCTCAATCTTTCCAAGCATCAGGGTCTTTTCAAATGAGTCAGCTCTTCTCATCAGGTGGCCAAAATACTAGAGTTTCAGCTTCAACATCAGTTTTTCCAATGAACCCTCGGGACTGATCTCCTTTAGGATGGACTGGTTGGATCTCCTTGCAGTCCAAGGGACTCTCTCAAGAGTCTTCTCCAACACCAGAGTTTAAAAGCATCAATTCTTCTGCTTCATAATGCAGGGGCTATCTCAATGCTGAGTATTTTGAATAGAAGTGGTTGGCAGAGAATTTTTCTTTGATTAGATCACAGTCCCTAAGTAAATAATTAATAGACCAAGTCATATGGGTAATAATTGCAAATTTCAGGCTTAAGCTGAAATATTATATGAGATTGAACCAAATATGCCAATATTTGTGTTTGACTTATAAGCATGACAATTTCATATGATTCAGCTTAACATTTACATAGGTATTTTATGCATCTTATAGGAGTTTAACAAAAGTTTATGAATACTTCTTTTGAATTACTAGTTTTTGAATAAACATGGGAATGGTGCTGAGGTTTTGCTAATATACGTGTTTTGGGGAAAATTTTATTCACTTGGCTACCCCAAAATTCTTAATGGAATACAGTCTTCCCTTAGTATTCATGGTATCTTCAGGGGATTGGTACCAGGAGCCCATGTTGCTACAAAAATCCATGGATGCTCAAGTCCCTTATATAAAATGGCATAGCACAGTCAGTGGGCTTCCCTGGTAAAGAATCCACCTGCTGATGCAGGAGCCATGGGTTCAATCCCTGGGTTAGGAAGATCCTCTGGAGAAGGAAACCCACCCCAGTATTCTTGCTTGGGAAATCCCACAGACAGAGGATCCTGGTGGGCTACAGTCCATGGGGTCGCAGAAGAGTTGAACACAACTTAGCAACTAAACAACAGGAAGTAGGGTTAGTGGGCCTCTTTGTCCATGGGTTTCCCATCAGTGGATTCGGCCAGCCTTAGATGGAAATTTCCATCCATGGATACCAAACTTGTGGATATGGAGGGCTGACTGTATATTTATTCAGAAAAATCTTTATAAATGGATTTAAACTGTGTTAAAAAATCCACTGTGTTAAATCCACTCAGTTTAAACCTGTGTTTTTCAAGGGTCAGCTGTACATAGAGATATGTTAGGAAGTGTGTCTTTTAAGCTAGAGGATGATGCTTAGACTCATAGAATCTTTGTGTTAGAAAGGAAATTTAGAAACACCCAAAATAATCAAATTATCTTATTTCAATTATTTTTTGTTTGGCCACACTGTGTGGCTTATGGGATTTTAGTTCCCTGATCCGGGGTGGAACTCAGGGCCCCAGTAGTGAGAGTGCTGAGTCCTAACCCCTGGACCACCAGGGAATTGGTGGCAAACATATTTTAAGTGATATTCTTCAGGCCTTCTATCTAGCCTTGCTAAGTGCTAAGTACTTCAGTCATGTACTGTTCTTTGTGACCCTGTGGACGTAGCCCACCAGGATCCTCTGTCCATGGGATTTTCCAGGCAAGAATACTGGAGTGGGTTGCCATTTCCTTATCCAGGGTATCTTCCCTAACCAGGGATTAAACCCGTGTCAATTATGTCTCCTGCTTTGGCAGACAGATTCTTTACCACTAGCGCCATCAATCTATGGCAAACAAATTTTAAGTGGTATTTTCCAGGCCTTCTATCTAGCATACTGGTAGCATTATAAATTGATACTTCCTTTCTATAGGGTACTTTGACATGTAGCAAAAGACTTAAAAATGTTTATTTCTTTCAAGCCAGTAATTCCTCTAAGAATTTATCTCAAGAAAACAAGGGTAGATAGACAGATAGATGGATTTAGCCCCAAGAATATTTATTATAGCCTTACTTGTTATAATAAAAGATTGGGATGATACAAATTACCAATTTGTCCTCAACTCCCCATGCTGATTTCTGCCTTCTGAATTTTCTCATGTTGGTCATTGTCCTTATTAGAGTGTGGTGCTCAGAACTGGACACAGTACTCCAAGGGTGCTCTGACCTCACCGAGGACAGTGGGCCCAGGATTGCCCTTAGTCTGGACATGGAATTTCTATCAGCAGAGGCCAAGTTTCTGATCATGATGTTCTCTCTGTGTAAGTGGGGCTGCCAAAACCCAAGTATTGTCAGCTGGTGCCGGTCTCCAGCCATGCTTGTGTCTTTTAGGGAGTGACAGTAACTGCTGTTTGCAGAGATGGCTATTCATGGAGACGCTTTTTCTTTGCCTGACAGAGGCCCAGTGTTCTTGCTGTGAGAGGGGATCTGATGCCAGCATGTGAGTCACACTCACTTGTTACTGTTCTCTTCAAGAGTTTTAGGCCACTTGTTCCTGCACATCAGCACCCCCTTTTCCTTCTGCGCAGCTTGCATTGTCATCCTGCCTCATCTGCTGTGCCATGCTTGAACATAATTCTCTTCTCTGCATTCCATGGGTCTGCTCTGGAGTCTTGTGCTGCATTTTGAAAGAGCTAAGTCCACTGGGGGAATCCACATGCAGGAAAGAATGATGATCTTTGCTATGCATGATCTATAGCATGGCAGTAGATAGTTTAATAATTCTATGATTAGTTCTTAATTTTCATATATTTTTGAGAATTTCTGATTGGCTTATGTCTCAGGAACATTGACAAAAGGGCTATACAATTAGGTATTTTTGACTTACCTTGAATGATTGAGAGTTGTCAGAATAGTAAAACACTCTTTTGCTTGTTTTTTCAGCTTTCATTTCCTTATTGCTTTAGGCTTGATAAGTTTGTGAATCTTAATTTCTGACTTTCTCACATTCAGCATTTCCAAAAACTTATTGAGAATAATCACATTCTATCTCGCTTTTGGAAGTCACATTGCAGTTGAGCATGTTAAAGGCTCTGAGAAATCCTGTAGTTAAGAATACTGTTCACATTTGCTGCTACAACATTTCCTAAAATTATTTGACTATAAAATCTTTTTTCACAAAGTATCATTTAACATTCCATAGACATATTGTTGTGCCAAATAAATTTGGGGAGAGTATTAAAATTTCCCTGTAATTCATTTTTTCTGTCTTTTCAAGTTTCCCTTTTTCTCAGGAAGGCATTGCTGGAAGCTGGTCCTAGGCAGAACTGTGATGAGAGATCAGCTTTGCTTGCGACTCTCATCTCCTTTTCCAGTGATCACCTTTCCTGTCTGTGGGAGCATGTCCCTAGATGAGGCCTTTTTGCTCCTGCTGCCCAGAATTTCTCTCTGAAGTGGGGTAACTGGGTTCTTTTTTGCCTGGCTCCATCTTCTCTGGACCAGTCTCTTTTTTGTCAGAACTTGCCTCTTTGTATGTATCTTTTCTATATGAAATGAGAGGGGATCAGATCACTGAATACATGTCAAGATGTTAATAGAGGATACAAGCTTAATGTATTTTTTTTGCCATTGGGGTATTTGCAGTGTTACAAAGGGATGCCTCCTAAGCTGCATAATAGATAAGATGTATGTTTTACAACCAGAGAGACCTGGGGTTGAAGGAATCTAAGTTCTACCATTTACTAACTAGATGACCTTGAATAAAGTGATTTAACCTAAGAATCAGTTTGTTCATGTGAACTAGTAGACAAATATATATATCTAGTGAGGTTGTTGGAGGATTAAATGATGTAATATTTATAAACCCAGCAATCAATAATTAGTAGCTATTGCTGTTGTTGCTATTGTCTCTATTTCAGCTGATTCTGTTGCCTATGATTTTTCCCCAACATTTTATTGTGAAAATGTAACTAACATTTTGTCCATTTTGTAATGGACATGAACTTGAGCAAACTTCGGGAGATGGTGAGGGACAGGGAGGCCTGGCGTGCTGCAGACCATGGGGTCGTGAAGAGTTGGACATGACTGGGCTACTGTACAACAACAACAACAACAATATTGTTTTTGCTATATTGTATTTGCTTATAATATATATATTCACTTATCCACCCCTCTATCTATCCTTCCTTCTATCTTATTTTTTAAATTCATTCAGAGTATGTTGTAGACATCAGTACACTTCTTCCTAAATACTGTGATGTGATTTTTCTTTAAATTTTATTTTATTTTAAACTTTACAATATTGTATTAGTTTTGCCAAATATAGAAATGAATCCACCACAGGTATACCCGCGTTCCCCATCCTGAACCCTCCTCCCTCCTCCCTCCCCTCCCCTCCCTCTGGGTCGTCCCAGTGCACCAGCCCCAAGCATCCAGTACCGTGCATTGAACCTGGACTGGCGACTCGTTTCATACATGATATTATACGTGTTTCAATGCTATTCTCCCAAATCTCCCCACCCTCTCCCTCTCCCACAGAGTCCATAAGACTGATCTATACATCAGTGTCTCTCTTGCTGTCTCGTACACAGGGTTATTGTTACCATCTTTCTAAATTCCATATATATGTGTTAGTATACTGTATTGGTGTTTTTATTTTTTTAAATTTAATTTATTAAAACTAAACAAACAAACAAAAAACCAGTTCATTAATTTCTCTCTGCTGCTGCCCTCCTCCTGTCTCTGGCAGCCATTAATCTGTTCTCTTTATTTATTAGCATAGATTTTTAAATTAAAAGAATTTTTTTTTAGATTCTACAAATGAGAGAGCTTACAATATTTGTCTTTGTTTGACTGATTTCACTTCACGTAATGCCCTTAAAGTTTATCCATGTTGTCACAAATGACAAGATTTCATTCTTTTTTAATGGCATAATAATGTTCCATTGTATATATGTACCGTATCTCCTTTATTTATTCATGCACTGATGAACTCTTAGATTGTTTCCATATCTTGGAAAATCATTGCCAAGACCTATGTCATTGTAAATAATGCTACAATGAACATGGAGATGCATATATCTTTTTAGATTAGTGTTTTTCTTTTCTTTGGGTAAATACCCGGAAGTGGGATTGCTGGATTATATGGCAATTCTAAATTTTTGAGGAACCTCCATACTGTTTTCCATAGTGATGTATCAGTTTACATTCCTACCAAGAGTGCCCAAGGATTCCCTTTTCTCCACATCCTTGCCAACACTTGTTACTATTTTTCCTTTTGATAATAGCCATTCTTAAAGATGTGAGGGGATATCTCATTGTACTCTTGATTTGCATTTTCCTTTCAATTAAAGATGTGGAGCATCTTTTTATATACTTGTTGGCCATCTGTATGTCTTCTTTGGAAAAGTGTCTGTTCAGATCTTCTGCCCATTTTTTAATCGGATTTTTTTTGTTTTTTGGCTGTTGAGCTGAGTTCTTACATATTTTGGATGTTAGCCCCTTATCAGATATATGATTTGCAGATATTTTCTCCCATTCAGTAGGTTGACTTTTCATTTGTTGATGGTTCCCTTTGCTATGCAGGAGCCTTTCAGTTTGATGTAATCCCACTTGTTTAGTTTTGCTTTTGCTGCTATTGCTTTTGGTGTCAGATTTTAAAAATCATTGCTAAGATCTATGTCAAGGAGCTTACTACCTATGGTTTTTTCCTGTGAATTTTATGGTTTCAGGTCTTACATTCAAGTCATTCAACTTGAGTTAATTTTTGTGTCTGGTGTAAAATAGACATCCAGTTTCATTGTTTTGCATGTGGCTGTGCAGTGTTCCCAATACCATTTATTAAGAGACTGTTTTTCCCCCATTGTATATCTTGACTTCTTTGTCATAAGTTAATTGATCATATATGCATTGGTTTATTTCTGGTTTCTCTATGCTGTGTCTTTGTTTTTATGCCAATACCATATTGTTTTAATTAAAATAGCTTTGTAATATAGTTTGAAATCAGAGAGTGTGATGCCTCTGACATTTCTCTTTCTCAAGATTGCTTTATCCACTTGGGGTCTTTTATGGTTCCACACAAATTTTTAAATTTTATTTCTGTGAAAAAGCCATTGGAATTTTGGTAGGGATAGCATTGAATCTGTATATTGCTTTGTGTATGGATATTTTAACAATATTAATTCTTCCAGTCCATGAGCATGAAATATATTTTCATTTATCTTCATTTTTTTCATTAATGTCTTGTATATAAAAAAAATTTTGGTTGCACTCTGTGGCATGTGAGACCTTAGTTCTCTGACCGGGGATCAAACCTTTGTCCCCACATTGGAAGGTGGAGTCTTAATCACTGGACTACCAGGGAAGTCCCTTGTATTTTTGTAATATACAGGTCTTCCATATCTAAAATACTTCCTCTCAGGTATTTTATTCTTATTAATGTAATTGTAAATGGGACTGTTTTATTAACTTCTCCTTCTAATAGTTCATTATTAGGATATAGAAATGCAACAGATTTTTGTATGTTGATTTTGTATCTTGAAACTTGATTTTGTATCTTGAAAATTCATAGATTTTTCTTAATGGATTCATTGATTTTTCTAACAGCTTTTATTTTTTTGCCACACCACAGAGCTTGCTTTATCTTAGTTCCTTGACCAGAGATTGAACCAGTGCCTGCTGCAGTGAAAGTAGAGAGTAGTAACCTCTGAACCATATAATTTCATGTCACCTATAAATAGAGACAGTTTTACTTATTCCTTTCAGATTTAGATTCCTTTTATTTCTTTTTCTTGCTTACATTCTCTGGCTAGGACTTCCAGTGCTATGTTGAATAAAAGTGATAAGTGTGGACATCCTTGTCTTTTTCCTGATCTTAGAGGAAAAGCTTTCAGCCTTTCACTGTTGGGTATGGTATTTGCCCTGGGCTTGCCATGTATAACCTTTATATGTTGAAATATGTTTACTCTATGCCCACCTTGTTGAGATTTTTTATTATAAATGGCTGTTGATTTTTGTCAAATACTTCTTTGGCATCTAGTAAGATGATCATATGATTTTTATCCTTTATTTTGTTAATATGGTGGTTCACATTGACTTATTTGTGGATGTTGAACCATCCTTGAATCCCTGGATACATCCTACTCAATCATGGTGTATGATCCTTTTAATGTATCATTGAATTCAGCTTGCTAATATTTTGTTGAGGATTTTTGCATCTGTGGTCATCAGAGATATTGGCCTGTAATTTTCTTTTCTTGTGGCAGGCTTACTAGTTTTGGTATCAGGGTAATGCTGGCCTTGTAAAATGAACTTGGAAGTGTTCCCTCCTCTTCTATTTTTTGGGAAGAATTTAGGAAGGATGATATTAATTCTTTCTTGAATGTTTGGTAGAATACACCAGGGAAACCATCTGGTCCTAGACTTTTGTTTTTTTGGAGAGTTTTTGATTACCGATTCAGTCTCTTTAGTAGTATTCAACCTGTTCAGATTTTCTGTTTCATCATGATTCAGTCTTGATAGGTTGCATGTTTCTAGGAATTTATCCATTTCTTCTAGGTTGTTGAATTTGATGACATAATTATCATCAAGTTATATCAATATAAAATAACATCAATAACAAACTATAATAGTTGTTTGTTATGTTCCTTTGTATTCTTGTGGTATCAATTGTAGTATCTTCTCTTTCATTTCTTATTTTATTTATTTGAGTTCTCTCTTTTTTTCTTGGTCACTCGGGCTAAAGACTTGTTAATTTTCTTTGTCTTTTCAAGGATCCAATTTTTTTTTTTCCTATTGCCATGTTCCAGACTGCAAGTGTTTCCTGGAAGGGAGCTTTACATATGTCTGGTGTCCTGATTTTTATATATGATGTTCCAGTTTTTATGGCTGCCACCCTTGGGACACCCCTTGATCACCTGGCCCTGATGGCTGGGAATGGATTAGGGCTCGCATTCTTGGGTCCCGTGAGACTGTGTAATTGGAGGTATGATTCTTGACAGGTTGCCACCCTCAGGGCACTGCACAGATAGCAGGTTGGGGCACATTGCCCAGTATTTTTGTGAAGGAGACGTCTTTGCTAGTTTGGAGCTTCTGCCTGCAGGGCAGGCTTCAGGTTTGACACATATTTAGTGGCCTTCAAGGCTGCTCTTAAAGAATGTAGGTTGTGGATACCGTCTTGGTGCTTTCATTCTGCCTTGCTGTTATCACCTAGAAAAGAGCTTATACACTTACCTGGAGCCCATTTTTTGTGACTGCCCAGTGGACACTTCCAGATCATCCACCTCTGGTGGCCAACAGGGCTCATGCTTGCAGTCCCACAGGACTGTATATATTTGCATATTTTTAAAAAGTGATGCTTGAGAGTCTGGCTTCTAGTCAGCCTGAATCAAAGAGCTAAGGTTCTCCCTTTTGGGATGTTGACAGGTTGTGGCATGTCTTCAACTACTTGGAGTTATTAAGACTATAGTAGGCTGCTTGGATAAGCACAGAGATTTGAAAGACAACCAGGAGTTAAGGCAGAGTTGAACATCAAGGTTTGTCTCCTATATGAGGCCACTCCTTCAAGACTGGGAGAAGTGGTTGTTTCATCTACTGTATAGAAATTGAAACAGAGAATCAAACAGAATGAAGAAACAGGAAGAATATATTCCAAGAAAGAAGAATATAAAACTCAGAAAAATCTTAATGAGAGAAATATTAATTTACCTGATAAAGAGTTAAAAGTAATGATTATGAAGATGCTCACTGAACTGGGGAGAAGAATGAATGAACACAGAACTTCAAAAAAGACATAGAAAATATTAAAAATGTACCAAATAAGATGTTACAAAGCTCAAGAATATAATAGCTGATAAAATTACACTGGAGAGGTTCAACAGCAGATTAGATGAAATAGAAGACAAGATCAGTCAACTCAAAGACAGGGCAGTAGAACTTACTGGATCAGAGCAGAAATGAAAAGAATGAAGAAAAGTGAAAATAGCTTAAGGGACTTATAGACTAACATTTACATCAAATGGTCTAACATTCACATCATAGGGTCCCCAGAAGAAAAAGAGAAAGAGGGGCAGAAATCTTATTTGAAGACAAAACAGCTGAAAGCTTCCCTAATCTTCCAGACCTAGGAATCTCAGAGAGTTCCAAATAAGAGGTATCCAAACAGACTAATACCAAGACAAATTACAATTAAAATGTCAAAAGTCTTGACTTCTCTGGTGGTACAGTGGATAAGAATCTGGCTGCCAATGCAGGGGACATGGGTTTGATTCTTGGTCCAGGAAGATTCCACATGCCATGGGGTACCTAAGCACATGTGCCACAACTACTGAAGGCCGTGCACCTAGAGCCTCTGCTGTGAACAAGAGAAGCCACCACCATGAGAAGCCTGTGCACGGCGACTAAGGGTAGCCCCCCATTACTGCAGCTAGGGAAAGCATACACGCAACAAAGACCTAGTGCAACCAGAGGGAAAAAATGTCAGACGTTAAAGACAAGAAGGAAATTTATACATATTTTTACACAGATTATATTATTATTTTTAATTGGAGTATAAAAAAACTGACAATGGAGTATAAAAACAATTTGCACTGCTTTGTCAGTTTCTGCTGTACAGCAAAATGAATCAGCAGCCATAGGTATACATCTGTCCCTTCTTTTTTGGATTTCCTTCCCATTTAGGTCACCACAGAGCACTGAGTAGAGTTCCCCATGCTATACAGTAGGTTCTCATTAGTTATCTATTTTATACTTAGTATATATATGTCAATCCCAGTCTCCCGATTCATCTCACCACCACCCCTTTCTCCCCCTTGGTGTCCATACATTTGTTCTCTACATCTGTGTCTCTATTTCTGCTTTGCAAGTAAGATCATCTATACAATTTTTCTAGATTCCACATATATGTGTTAATATATTATATTTATTTTTCTCTAAATTACTTCACTCTGTATGACAGTCTCTCAGTCTATCCATGTCTCTGCAAATGGTACAATTTCATTCTATTTTAGAGCTGAGTAATATTCCATTGTGTATATGTACCACAGCTTTCTTTATTCATTCCTCTGCTGATGGACAGTTAGGTTGTTTCCATGACCTAGCTATTGTAAATAGTGCTGCAGTGAACACTGGGGTGCATGTGTCTTTTAAATTATGATCTATGGTGTATGCCCATCAGTGGGATTGCCTGGTCATATGGTAGTTCTATTAAGGAGAAAATATTAAAAACAACAAGAGAAAGTAATTTCTTACATGCAAAGAAACTCCCATAAGACTATGAGCAGATTTTTTAGCAGAAAGTTTTCAGGCCAAAAGGGAATGGCAAGATATATTCAAAGTGTTAAAAGGAAAAAAAACCTTTAAACCAAGAACACTCTATAGAACAGATAGAGTTTACCAGATAAGGAAAACCTAAAGGTATTCATTACCACTAAACCAGCCTTAGAGTAAATGTTAAAAGGGACTTCTTTAAGCTGAAATGAAATGGCACTAATTAGTAATGAGAATTCATATGAAAAATAAACCTCACTGGAAAGAAAAATACATACAGGAAGTCCCCTACATTCAAACAAGTTCCATTCTAAGAGCACAATTGTTAAGTTCAGCTTGTTTGCAAATCCAACAAAGTTAGCCTAGGTATACAACAAGCACAATTAGCTCCGTAGTACTGTACTGTAATAGGTTTATGATACATTTACATCTTTGAGTTCACAATCTGAAGGTTCATATGTAGGGGACTTACTGTGTAGTAAAGGTAGGGAATTAATTACGTACAAAGCTAGTATGAAGGCTAAAAAAGACAAAGGTAATAGAAATAACCATGATTACAATAATTTGTTAGGTATGCACAAGATAAAAAGATGTAGAATGTGACTTCATAAAATGAGGGGGGAAATAATGTTACGCTTTTCAGTGAGATCAAGCTTAAGTATTGTCAACTCTGACTGTTGTAGATATAAACTGTTATATATAAGCCTCATGGTAACCACGAAACAAAAACTTACAGTAAATATATGAAAGATAAAGAGAGGAATATAAGCCTACCACTAAAGAAAATCTTCAACCCACAGAGAAAGCGAGCAAGAGAAAAAGAAAGGAGCTAGAGAAACTACATAAACAGCCAGAAAACAATGAACAAAATGTCAATAAGCACATACATATCAATAATTACTTTAATGTAAATGGACTAATTCTGAAAGATGGGAATACCAGACCACCTGAGCTGCCTCTTGAGAAATCTATATGCAGGTCAGGAAGCAACAGTAAGAACTGGACATGAAATAACAGACTGGTTCCAGATAGGAAAAGGAGTACGTCAAGGCTGTATATTGTCACCCTGCTTATTTAACTTCTATGCAGAGTACATCATTAGAAACACTGGGCTGGAAGAAGCACAAGCTGGAATCAAGATTGCCGGGAGAAATATTAAGAACCTCAGATATGCAGATGACACCACCCTTATGGCAGAAAGTGAAGAGGAACTCAAAAGCCTCTTGATGAAAGAGGAGAGTGAAAAAGTTGGCTTAAAGCTCAACATTCAGAAAACGAAGATCATGGCATCCAGTCCCATCACTTCATGGGAAATAGATGGGGAAACAGTGGAAACAGTGTCAGACTTTATTTTGGGGGGCTCCAAAATCACTACAGATGGTGACTGCAGCCATGAAATTAAAAGACACTTACTCCTTGGAAGGAAAGTTATGACCAACCTAGATAGCATATTCAAAAGCAGAGACATTACTTTGTCAACAAAGGTCTGTCTAGTCAAGGCTATGGTTTTTCCAGTGGTCATGTGGTTTTTCCACATGGTTTTTCCATGTGAGAGTTGGACTGTGAAGAAAGCTGAGTGCCAAAGAGTTGATGCTTTTGAACTGTGGTGTTGGAGAAGACTCTTGAGAGTCCCTTGGACTGCAAGGAGATCCAACCAGTCCATTCTAAAGGAGATCAGCCCTGGGTGTTGTTTGGAAGGAATGATGCTAAAGCTGAAACTCCAGGACTTTGGCCACCTCATGCGAAGAGTTGACTCATTGGAAAAGACTCTGATGCTGGGAGGGATTGGGGGCAGGAGGAGAAGGGGACAGCAGAGGATGAAATGGCTGGACGGCATCACTGACTCAATGGACATGAGTTTTAGTGAACTCTGGGAGTTAGTGATGGACAGGTAGGCCTGGTGTGCTGCAATTCATGGGGTTGCAAAGAGTTGGACACGACTGAGCGACTGAACTGAAATGGACTAAATTCTTTAATCAAATACATAAAGTTGCTGATTGAATTAAAAAACAAGACCCATCAATATTATTGCCTAGAAGAGAGTCATTTTAAATTTAAGGACACACACAGACTGAAAGTAAAGGGATGGAAAAAGATACTCCATGCAAATGGAAACCAAAATAAAGCTGGAGTAGCTATTCTTATATTGAACAAAATAGAATTTAAAATAAAGACTTTAATAATGCACAAAGAAGTGTGTTGCATAATAATAAAGGAGTCAGTTCAACAAGAAGGTATAACATTTGTAAATATTTATGTGCCCAACATAGGAGCACCTATATAAGTAAAGCAGATATTAACAGACTTTTAGATGGAAATAGACAACAGTACATGGCCAGAAGGGGACTTTAGTATTCTACTTATATTGATAGATAGTTCATCCAGGCATAAAATCAATAAGGAAATATTGGCCTTAACACATTAGACTAGATGAACTTAATAGATATTTATAGAACATTCTCTCTGAAACAGCAGAATATACATTCTACTCAAGTACACATGGAACATTTTCTAAGATAGATCAAATGTTTGGCCACAAAACAAATCTTAATAAATTTAAGGAGATTGAAAGTATATGAAGCATCATTTCCAGCCACAGTGGTGTGAAACTAGAAATAAATTACACAAAGAAAATGGAAAAATTCACAAATATGTGGAGATTAAACAACATACTATTGAACACTCAATGGGTCAAAGAAGAAATTAAAAGAGAAATTTTAAAAATACATAGAGATAAATGGAAATGTAACATACCAAAATTTATGGGATGTAGTAAAAACACTTCTGGGAGGGAAGTTCATAGTGATAAATGCCTATCTCAAGAGATAAGAAAAGTCTCAAACAACCTAAATTTACACCTCAAGGAACTAGAAAAATAACAAGTGAAGCTCAAAGTCAGTAGAAAGAAAGAAAGAGCAGAAATAAATGAAATATAGACTATATACGTCAGCTTTAACAACATTATCTAGATTTCAATATTTGTTTATGATTTTTTGAAGTAAAACTTATATACAAAGCATAAATGTGCTACTTGTTGTGTACTAGGCCCCTACAGATAAATATTTTCATATCCTTGAAAGTTCCCTATGTCCCTGACTAGTCAGTCCTGTCTTCACTTCCAACCCCAGGTATTACCCGTGATTTTTAGCACTGACGCTGGAAGGGATTGAGGGCAGGAGGAGAAGGGGACGACAGAGGATGAGATGGCTGGGATGGCATCAGTGACTCTATGGACGTGAGTTTGAGTGAACTCCAGGAGTTGGTAATGGACAGGGAGGCCTGGCGTGCTGCGATTCATGGGGTCGCAAAGAGTCGGACATGACTGAGCGACTGATCTGATCTGATCTGATCTGATAGTCAAGTGTTAGGAGTATTTGGAACTGGGGAGCTGCCTGAGATGCTTCTTATAATCTACAGATATAGGAGCTTGGTGGAGTTTTTCCAAAAGAAATTTAATAAATTTTCCATATTCATAAAAAGATAGTTATTTAATCAGCAAGCACTTAGTTGCCAGATGCCTTGCTAAGTGCTGAGGGAGACATTCTGGAATCAAATGAGTATGGTATCAGCATTACAGGGGCTCTGATAGAAATAGGCACAGGATGCAGTGGAGGCACAAGGAAGAGAGTGATTTACTTCTGCCTTGAAGGCATAGGCAAGTGGCCTCAAGGAGGAGGTGATATTTGAGCTGCATTGAAGAAGATGAGCTGGTGTTTGCCAGGCACCACTGCATTGGGAGAGTGGGAGCAGGGCATTTCAGTGTGAGCGATGGCAATGAGGAGGGAAAGAAGTTGGTGTGGTAGAAATGGTTTTGCTGGACTAGCGCAAAAGCTACAGAAGATGAAACTAGAGTGGCAGGTGGGGAGGACTTTGCATACCATGCAGATAATTTTGGTTTATTTCTATAATTTGGGGGCTAATTTTTTTTTTTTTTTTTGGCTGTGCCGAGTTTTACTTGTGGCATGTGGGATCTTCAGTCTTTGTTGTGGCATGTGGGTTCTTTGAATTGAGTTATGCGGAATCTTTAGTTGCAGCATACAAACTTTAGTTGCGGCTTGTGGGATTTAGTTTCCTGAACAGGGATTGAACCTGGGCGTCCTGCATTGGGAGCGTGGAGTCTTAGCCACTAGACCACCAGGGAAGTCCCATGGGGACTAATTTTAAAGGTTTATTCATTTATGAAAGTGGTTATACTCAATAAATAGAAATTGTCAAGCAGTGAAGTTAGATGCTAAAGATTGTTTATGATCAAATCAGAATCATGTTTCTTTGTTTTAATAAACTGTGATTTTATATTTATATTTGATTCTTCTCCCTTTTATCTCTCTAAAATGACAGGTAGTGTGCCAGTATTTCAAATATTCCAATGTACCTGATACCGTGATGGTGCAGAATATTTTCCAAGCTCTGAATGTGTATTACAATTATTCGGGCCAGGCGAAATGTCTGAATGTCTCAGAGACAGCAACTAGCAGTCTGGGAGTCCTGGGTTGGAGCTATCAGGTAAGTGTGTATAATTTCCCCAATTGGAGCTTGCTTTTCACTGTTTTGGTTGTACTATAACAGAATCCTCAAGATCTTGTCACCTAACTTGGATCCAAATCTGGGTTCTGTTACCTTATACTTCAAGACCATGGATGAGTTTCCTCATTCATTCATTAAATACCAATTCAATTTTTAAAAAATTTTATTGAAGTATAGTTGATTTACAATGTTGTGTTAATTTCTAATAAACAGCAAAGTGACTCAGTTATACATATGCATATTCTTTTCCATTATGGGTTATTGCTGGATATTGAATATAGTTTCCTCTTGTATATAGTAGGACCTTGTTGTTTATCTATCCTATATATACTACTTCAGTTTGGTATTTAATCATCACCAAATATATTCTGAGTACTTACTGCATGTCAGGCACTATTCCAGGCTACAACTATACAAATTGGATATAATTTTATTTTATTGTAAATAAAATATGATCTAATTATCAAATGTAGTTTGGTGGAAAATATAGGTAGCTAAACTAATATTGTAATAGATCTTAGTAAGTCCTATAAAGGTAGCATTTTATGGACACAGGAAAGAAGAGGGAGTCTAACTTGATTCTATCTGAGCCTCCATTTTTTTCATCTGTACAATGAGAATAGTAATAATAATAGCAATATTTTCCTCCAGAGTTGTTTTGAGAACTCAATATGATAATAGATATGAAATGGAGTAGTTTGCGTAGAAGGAATATATAGCCCCAACTTCTGTGACTTCTCAGCTGAGCCTTAGGAATAAAGAGACGTGGTATGGAGTAGAGAACAGGGGCTCTGAAGCCAGACTGCTGAGTTCAAACCCTCACTTTTTTGCTTCTGAGCTGTATGATGTTGGACAATTTATTTCACTCTTTGTGCTTCATTTTCTCACTAGAATCTTTCCTGGTTTGCTTTTTCAGGCCTGTACAGAAATGGTCATGCCTACCTGTTCTGATGGTGTTGATGACATGTTTGAACCTCACTCGTGGAACATGAAGGAATATTCTGATGACTGTTTTAAACAGTGGGGTGTGAGACCGAGGCCCTCTTGGATCCCTACTATGTATGGAGGCAAGAACATCAGTTCACACACAAACATCATTTTCAGGTGAATTTTTGTTGATTCAAAGAAAATTCTGGTTGATGGAGACATTTGTAGAATGGATAAGAAAAGAAAACCAGGAAAATGTTGCACAGTTAAAACAATGTAGAATATAGCAGTGGTATCTATCATATTTTTCTACTCCTTGAAAGGTAAAGGATTCTGAGAGGTGATATGATTTTTTGTTCTATTGCAGTATGTTTCAAGGCTTAAAAACAATAGCAGCAAAGTTAAAATATTTCAAAAAGTGTGCTCAAAAGAAAAGGAAGCATCATCTGTTGTTCTCAATTTGTCTCATGATTGTTTCTATTGTTATCAATGATAATAAAAAATCTTCAGTATATACCTAACAAACACTTTTGAGGTGCCCACTCTGTTCTGTCCCAGGCACTGTATGAGGCACTTTAAATAAATCACTTAATTCCCACAAAAACCTTGAAAGAAGTTTTTATAGCCCCTATTTTACTGAGGAGGAAAGTGAAAGTCAGTGTGTACAGTTTTGTTTTAGTTACCAAGTGATAAAGCCAGTTTTCAACCTTGGCCTATCTGACTACAAAAACTGTTTATTCTGTAACACTGTTTCTCTAGAAGAGTCATATTTGGTATTGGTTCATATCGGAGTTAATCAAGTAGACTCTAAATGTGCCTGATTGTGACTTCAAAATTTCTGTGTTTTGGCTTGAACATTAGGTTGTTACTAATTAAAATAACAACTATTTAATAAGAAAATTCCCCAAGTTTATGTGGAAATAGTAGAGAGATATCCATACATATCTCTTAACCAATTGTTTAAATTGTAAACGTTATTCTTTTACAAATTCTCCTAAACAAGAGTGACATTTGACTTTGGAGACATGACCGAAAGCTCTTAGGAAGGAGCAATGCTGTTTTAACTGAAAGATCACTCTCTGGGTTTAGGCCAGTAACTGCCCATTTTGTAAAAGAACCTTTTTCTTGTTGGATTCATGCTAGTTTCACTCAGTAGGATACCTTCCCCCCACTCAAATGTGAGACACTAAATGCAAAACTTAAAGATTCTTTTTGTTTAATTCCCTAGAATTATTTACCTTGTCCTCAGTAGAATTCTTCAAAACTATACTTTTCAGCTCAGCCTTTTGAGGTGATAAGTATATTTAGGGTAGGAAACTGTACCAAATTAGGATGTTCGAAATCAGGAAAACATGAAAGGACTGTGAGGACTGAAAAGGCTTAAATGTAAGCCTTGGGTATCAGAGCTCATCTTTGTTCCCTCAGAGAAGGAAATACTTTGTCATTTTCTTGTTTTTAGAAACTTACCTCCAGGTAGTACTTATATGGATTTTTGCTTTGACCTCGGAGCCTGGTGGGCTGCAGTCCATGGGGTCGCGAAGAGTCGGACATGACTCAGCGACTTCACTTTCACTTTTCACTTTCATACATTGGAGAAGGAAGTGGCAACCCACTCCAGTGTTCTTGCCTGGAGAATCCCAGGGACGGGGGAGCCTGGTGGGCTGCCGTCTGTGGGGTCGCACAGAGTTGGACACGACTGAAGCGACTTAGCAGCAGCAGCATAAAGCTGAAGTTCAAGTTGACTTGTAAAGTAGAGTCTTTGAATCTTATCTATAAAGATTTTTATATTTGACTTTTGGTTAGATACTTTGTGCTTTTTTATTGGATTCAACCATTACATGAGTATTTTAGTTGTCCATTTATCCTTTTTTACTTACTTTCCTCCGGGTATCAAAATAAGTTATTGTCATCATCATCATTGGGGAAAGGATAGATTTTGTTGAAAAAAGTTGGGAGTAGAACTGAAAGAGTAGGTAGAAAATATGGCTCAACATTAAAAAAAAACAAACTTTTGGCTAGTGTAAGAAAGGGCTTCCTAACAGAGCTATGCATAGTTAGAGTGAACTGTCTTAAATTATTTAAGCTCTTTGATCCTCAGTTTTCTCTTCTGTAAAATGAGAATAATAATGCTAGTTACCCTATAGAGTTGCTTAAAAGAGTTATGCTCTTTTATAGTGATGCTTAAAAGAGTTAACCCAGTGAAATATTTAGCCCAGACCTGGCAAATTATATGCTTAAAAAATTTCCATTGAATGAATAAGTGGAAGTATATTCACAGCCCTGTACTTTAGCTTCGAGCCAACAGGGAACTACTTGTCCCTGAATGTCCTTTTCCTTCCATTTTTTTTTTCCTTTTCTTAAGATTCAGGCATCTTCCAGGAACCCTTCCCTGACATCTCCAAGGAGGTTACATTTCCCCTACACACTTAGCTCCTCTAAAGCCTGTGACTATCCCTTTAGCACTCTGTGTGGAATTTACCTGTTTGTGTTTCTCTCTGCCCCTGACTCATTTCTCTGTTCAAATGAGATTATGAACTTCTCAGTGACAGAGAATTTTTCTTAATCATCTCTGTGCCTTTAGCACCTGCCACAGTGACTGGCACATAGTAGATGCCCAGTTAATGTGTGTGTTGATAAGGATGAGAAAGCTCAGGAAAACTTCAGAGGCATGTGAAAGTATAAAGGCAGAACTATATAAAAATGCTGGTTTATCTTCCTGCGGTGGCAAATATACTTTTTAAAAGAAATTTTTTTTCCTATGTACTGCTAGGTGTGAAGAATTCAATGTAAAACTTACCTTATTTAGAAATTCAAAATTCTATTTCTTTTCTAAAGAAAGCACATTCCAAAAATAAAAAAGCAGCATTAGGTGTTTCTGTTCTGTCTACTGAGTGGCTATCAGTTACAAAATATTTATGGTTGACTATAAGAAAATGTCCAAGGAACCGTGTGGAAAGCATATTTTATATTCATACTTCTCTCCTTGAGGCATCTCACACAAATCCAACTGTGACTATTTTTTTGGTTAGAAAATTCAATCTGTTTTTAATTGTTGAATTAGAGATCTGCAAGTTAAGAGCTTGGGCTTTGAAGTTGGAGAGACCTAGGTGCCATTCTGCTTCTGTTAACCATGTGCCTTTGGCAAATTGCCAATTTATATTAGTTAGAAATAATAACTACCTGCCAGAGCTACTTCTGCTGCTGCTAAGTCACTTCAGTCATGTCCAACTCAGTGCGACCCCTAAGACGGAAGCCCACCAGGCTCCCCCGTCCTTGGGATTCTCCAGGCAAGAACACTGGAGTGGGGTGCCATTTCCTTCTCCAATGAATGAAAGTGAAAAGTGAAAGGGAAGTCGCTCAGTCGTGTCCGACTCTTAGCGACCCCATGGACTACAGCCTACCATCCATGGGATTTTCCTCCATCCATGGGATTTTCCAGGCAAGAATACTGGAGTGGGGTGCCATTGCCTTCTTCAAGGAGTAGATAATCATAGAAGTGAGCACTATGAGGGCAGAGATTTTTGTCTGTTCACAGTTGAGTTAACTGTACCCAGTCAGTACCTGATACATAGTAGGCAGTCAGTAAACATGTTGAGCAAATAAGAATTTAATAGTAGCTATTAATAGTTCTATTTCAGCAATTTTCTTATTCTACAATGTTTTTGTTGGAAGGATTTATTTTTTCCACAAAACCCAGTTGTTGAGAAATTATCTTATCGATGGTCATTTTTAGTTATTTAAATGTAAATTCAAAAAGGAGTCCCTGAGAAGCTGGTTAATTTAACATTTTTCAGGCAAATTAATTGTTGCCAGCTATTAAGTGAGGCTCACTGTTGGGAATTTTATGCAGGCATCTAGGTTCTCTCATGAAAGCCAGTATTTTTTTCTCCTGTAAATTTCCCAGTGACTGATTTAGCTTTCTCATGTCTAGGACCAAGAAATTCAAGTCCATGTGCATTTTAGGTCTCTCAGCAACTCCAAACACTGTTGCTAAGCCACTGGGTGGATTCAGATGACCTTTTAAATCAAATGCAGTTTGCTTATTATGTAGCTGTTGGGATAGCTTTTTTGTTTTGCAAATAATGGAGAGTTTCCTATCTTGGTTGGTCCTGTCAAATTGGAATAATGATAAAGGCCACTTGTTCACTTAAGAGAATCCAACCCCTTGTGTAGTTTACTTTAAAAATTTATCTCATAGTTGAAAACTAACATCCTATTTTGCATGTGAGTTTTTCCTCTTGTTTTTAATAAAACCAAAAAAGGTAAATTTTCAGAGTAATTTCTCCCCCCAAGAATGATGTTAAGTTGCAATTGAATTAATTTCTTAAAAAACCAAAAATATGGTTAAAAGCGTGGTCAGGCTAGAACAGGGATTTTAGACTTGTATTTCAAGCACACATATATTTAATGTACCTAAATGCTTATTCCCTTTTTAACTTGAACATTTACCTAGAAAATTGATTGCATGCATTTTTCTGACCAAATTTCTGTGAGAAATTTGTGGTATCCCTTTCATGCTTCATTTACCTCTCAGAAGTATTAACACTTCTCATGCTTATAGAATATGGTAATAATTATAATACTGCACATTCATGTGGTATTTTATAGTTTATACCTTATTTCCAAATGTATTATTCAAGTTGAACCTCACAGTGTCTCTGTGATTGAAGGGCATTATCTTTAAAAGTTTTTTTTTGGTCATACACATGAGAATTAGATTCAGAGGGGTCAGGTGACTTACCCAAAGTCATGTGGCTTACTGGGGTATAAAACTTAGACCTGCTGACTTAGTTCATTGTTTCTTGCCAGTATTATACCTAGCTGAATGTCACTGTCTATATATTTACATTAATCACTTATGTGAACTCTACTTTTACATGTAAAAAGTACTGTAGTGATTTACATGTTCCTGAACTCACAAGCATATATGTATAGACCTCTTTTGTGTAGGGCATCTGATATAAGGTTACAAATAACTAGATTATTCTTTTTTATTCATTCAATAAATGTTTGTATAGCTCCTAGTGTATGCCAGGCACTGAAGATACAGTAGTAAAACAGACAAAAAAACCCTGCCGTTGGGAAGTTTTAGTTTGAGAGATGGGTAAAAACAAGATAGCACTTATAAGCATGTTAGAAGGAGATAGGTGCTAAGGGGGGAAAAATAAACCAAGGAAGAAGGTTATGAAATGTTAGTGGGGGTTGGGGGGGAGTTTGAATATTTGATGAGGTGGCTAAGGAAGACCTCTACTACTAGATATCTACTATATATCTATACTGTGGGCAAAAATCCCTTAGAAGAAATGGAGTAACCCTCATAGTCAACCAAGAAGTCTGAAATTCAGTACTTGGGTGCAATCTCAAAAATGACAAATAACCTTGGTTCGTTTCCAAGGCAAACCACTCAGCATCACAGTAATCCAAGTCTATGCCCCAACCACTAATGCAGAAGAAGCTGAAGTTGAATAGTTCCATGAAGACCTACGAGACCTCCTAGAACTAACACCAAAAAGATGTCCTTTTCATCATAGGGGATTGGAATGCAAAAGTAGGAAATCAAGAGATACGTGTAGTAACAGGCAAATTTGGCCTTGGAGTACAAAATGAATCAGGGTAAAGGCTACACAGAGTTTTTTCAAGAGAACACACTGGTCATAGCAAACACCCTCTTCCAACAACACAAGAGACAACTCTACACATGAGCATCACCAGATGGTCAATACTGAAGTCAGATTGATTATATTCTTTGCAGCCAAAGATGGAGAAGCTCTATCAGTTCAGTTCAGTTCAATTGCTCAGTTGTGTCCAACTCTTTGTGACCCCATGGACTGCAGCACGCCAGGTCTCCCTGTCCATCACCAACTCCTGGAGTTTACTCAAACTCATGTCCATTGAGTTGGTAATACCATGCAACCATCTCATCTTCTGTTGTCCCCTTTTCCTCCCACCTTCAATCTTTCCCAGCATCAGGGTCTTTTCCAGTGAGTCAGTTCTTTGCATCAGGTGGCCAGAGTATTGGAGTTTTAGCTTCAGCATCAGTCCTGCCAATGAATATTCAGGACTGGCACTTGTCTTATATTTTGCCTTACCTGCCTCCTGAGAAATCTGTATGCAGGTCAAGATGTAACAATTAGAACCAGACATGGAATAGCGACTGGTTCCAAATTGGGAAAGGAGTATGTCAAGGCTGTATATTGTCACCTTGCTTATTTAACTTATATGCAGAGTACATCAGGCAAAGTGCCAGACTAGATGAAGCACAAGCTGGAATCAAGATTGTCAGGAGAAATATCAATAACCTCAGATACACAGATGATACCACCCTTATGGAAGAAAGTGAAGAGGAACTAAAGAGCCTCTTGTTGAAAGTGAAAGAAGAGAGTGAAAAAGCTGGCCCAAAACTCAGCATTCAAACATCTAGATCATGTCCATCACTTCCTGGCAAATAGATGGAGAAATAGTGAAAACAGTGACAGAGTTAATTTTGGGGGGCTCCAAAATCACTGCAGATGGTGACTGCAGCCATGAAGTTAAAAGACTCTTGCTCCTTGGAAGAAAAGCTATGATGAACCTAGAGAGCATATTAAGAAGCAGAGACAATACTTTGCCGACAGAGGTCTGTCTAATCAAAGCTATGGTTTTTCCAGTAGTCATGTATGGATGTGAGAGTTGAACTATAAAGAAGGCTGAGCCCTGAAGCATTGATGCTTTTGAACTGTGTTGTTGGAGAAGACTTTTGATAGCCCCTTGGACAACAAAGAGATCCAACCAGTCAATCCTAAAAGAAATGAGTCCTGAATATTCATTGGAATATTCAGGAACCTGAATATACTGAAGCTGAAGCTTCAGTACTCTGGCCACCTGATGCAAAGAACTCCTTAGAAAAGACCTTGATGCTGGGAAGGATTGAAGGTAGAGGAGAAGAGGATAACAGAGGATGAGATGGTTGGATGGTATCACTGACTCGATGGACAAGAGTTTGAGCAAACTCTGGGAGTTGGTGATGGACAGGGAAGCCTGGCATGCTGCAGTCCATGGGGTTGCAAAGAGACAGACACAACTGTGTGACTGAATTGACTGAAGAGATAATTAGCATTTTAAAATATAGTTTTTTTTTCTTTGTCACTAATATTTGGGTTCTAGGAAGGAAGGAAACAGGTTTTAATTGAGGGACTCCCACGTGCCTAACATTTATTCAGTATATATACATGTACTATCTGATTTAACCCTTAAGGCAACCTCCTAAGGTAGGCCTTGTTAACTCTGCTTTACATATGAAGAAAGTGAGACAGCTAACTTATGTAAGGTCAGACAACTTTTGAGTAATGAAGCCAGGATTGAAATTGAGTCTTCTAAATTCGAAGTTCCAGTATAATCTAGATTGATTCATGGGGCACCACCTTCAGTGTTCTCTGGTCCTATTTCTTGTACCTGGTTACAGAAGTATTGTCAGTCTCCAGGATGAAGCACCTTTCTATATGACAGATTAAATCCTTAGATCATATTCCCTAGCTTATAAGCTTATAATTTTAGGTGTTATGCATATAATAGGTTTCTCCTATCTTATCTTTTATGTAGATATGAAAAACTAGCAATCTGATTTTTTTTCTTTCCCTCACTTAGCAATGGTGAACTAGACCCCTGGTCAGGAGGTGGAGTAACCAAGGATATTACAGACACCTTACTTGCGATCGTCATCCCAAATGGAGCCCATCATCTAGATCTCCGAGCCAGTAATGCCTTGGATCCTGTCAGTGTGCAATTAACTCGCTCTTTGGAAGTTAAATACATGAAGCAGTGGATCAGTGATTTCTATGTCCGTCTGAGAAAAATGAACTGAGTAACTTCTGATCATTTTCAGTTTCTTCTTTTAAGTTCATTCCACCTACATTTCCATTCACTTTGGCTTTCTGTGCATAATTACTTTCCCTTGTTCATTAAATTTGGTGTGGTGAAGACTGAGATAGAGCAAACGTGATGGTGGGGATAGCAGCCATCCCACGACCCGAGCCCTCACCACCCTTGTGCCACCTCCGGGAAGAATCTCTTCACCACAGCTTTCCCACACCATCCACGGCCTTCATAACTGGAGCAGAGTATTGATTGCCTTTCACAAGAGGGAGAATCACTTCTTTTGTTTCTCTGAAAGCAAGGATTTCTCTTGGTTTTGAAGTTGAAGTCTCTTTGGTCCATGTGTCACTTTCCCCTTTTCTACCCTCCCAAAAGGAAAAGAAGAAGATGGATAAAAATGATGTAATTGCAGCTGGTAGGAAGGATATCCAATGCCAAACCAGGAAATGGGAGTCGTTTCTTTTGTGCTTGATTCAATGACTTTGAACTGTGCTGTAAATAAAGAATAGGACTGAACCTTATACCTGTGTGTTGCTTCTGAAGCTTGCTCCAGCTGTTAGGAATGCTGTGTGCACTGGGCTTGGCTGTTTTTAAAGGAAAGTCCTTTAATTTTCTCTCTTCTATTTGGCAGCTTTTCTTATTCTGGGATATTTGCCACTGTGGTACTGCCAGTAAGAAATCTGGCCTTTTCTGCCCCATTTATCTTTGTTTCTAAGGTAAGTTTTGTGGTAATTTGGTTACATTTTGCCAGTTTAGGAAAATGATTCTGTTTTCCTTTTCTTTTTACATCTAAGCAAGTTTTATATTCTCCAGTCGCCAATGATACTTCAGTAAGAAGCCTTTAAAAATTGATCAATCAGCTATTCAGAAGGTAAAATGTAGTAGTGTTCAGTGCTTTGTTTTTTAAATTTCATTTTCTGGTGGTTGTTATGTTGTCATTAAAGCCAGAAGTGTCAGGACACTAAGAGGCAGGTGCAGAAGAACTTTTCTGTATAGCTTCCAAAAGACAAGCTGACTAATTCATGCAGGCAGCATATTTGACATTAATAAATGGCTGAGCCGTTCCTATTTCCAAGGGGTTGGCTTCTTTTAAGCAGTTCTTACACTGAGACCTTTCTTCAGAAGAGCTTTTCTAGGATAACAAATAGGGTTGGAGCAAAACCTTTCAGGGACAGAGAGAGACTAACAGTTTCTACTCTGTTAAAAGATTTCTTTCCCCTTGTTTCTTTATATTTTCTCTCAATTTTTTTCCTTCATTCTGCCTTGGTAACATTTTCTGCTTTTTAAAACCTGTATCTTGAGCTTGATTATTTCTAAAGTGCTTTTTTTTTTTTTTTTTTTGATAAAATGTAGATATAGTGTTCATTCTTGGATGGGAGACCAAAATATTTCTGTTACTTCCCCTGGCATCTGGGAGATACAGAAAAATCTTTGTCTGGTTTCAGAAGCCTTCATTTCTCATTGTAATGAGTTGTCCATCAAAGCATTTGGTCACTATTTTCATTTCAGCATCAGAGAAGTCTACTGGGCTGAGAATTTAAAGGTCCAAAAAAGTACTACTTTTTATTCTTTGTCAACTAATAAGTTTTATAATGCAGCATTTATGGGCTTAATGGAGGATATTCTTACTATTTATTTTAGGATATATTAATTTTAGGATATTTTCATTGAAACCTTTTTACTTAAAATCTTTAAAAAATACGTTGCTACTTCATTAATATTGTTTCCATGAGCTGCATTTTTGTGAACAGACTAGTTGCTCCCAAATGACTTTTTCTGCAAGTATCAGTTGGTTGTGTGTACATGTTTTTTCTATGTACATTTCATGACAGATAGCAACCTTAACTAAAGTTGGCCTAATTATAATATACTAAAATTTTAAAATTTAAATTGAAAAACAACTGAAGCATCAAATAAGCCTTATTTAAAGCATCCCTCTAATTAATGATTGATGCTTTTGAAAGACCAGGAAAGAGAGAGACAGAGAGTTGGAGTGTTTTTTTATTTTCTGTATTTGTTACTCTCACTACCTAGAGTAACAGGTGGGAAGAACTAAAGAAACGAGGTCTTTCTTAGGGGATCTGTAGAATTAAGAGATTATCCAGAGGAGCCAGTGTCTAGCTGAGCATATTAGAGGATTCTGAAGACATCTCAGGTGTCATCCAGGCCAATCACATCATTCATAGGCGATGCCATCATGACCCAGAGAAAAAGGCCTTGTCTAAGGCCTCACAGCTCATTTTTTAGCAGAACCAAGCCTCGCGTCCCGGTTTCTTTGTTGTTGCTGTTGTTTTGTTGTTTTCATTTTACTGGTGTAGCTTAAATCTTTGTTTGAATTACAGCAACAAACCCTCATTAAACCAGCTTAAACAAAAGAAAAAGTTTACTGAATCGATGCAAGGATAGCTCTAGGACTTGGGTAACTACGAATTGTGAAAGAATGGAATTAGGATCTGGAAAGTCATTAAAAGTCAAGATTGCTACTTTCTATTTCTCTTGCTCACAGCAGAGGTCATCAGTTGTCAAATAGTGAGTAAGATTTGTTTCTCTTATTTATAATTTGGCCAGCAATCTAAAATGTACATGTGCATCAGAATTACCTGAAGGACTTGTTAAAACATTGATTGTTGAACCCAAATCCAGAGTTTATATATCTTGAGGTGGATCCTGAGAAGTTGCATTTCTAACAAATTTCCACATGATGCTGGGGGAATCACACTTCGAGAACCAATAGTTAAGAGAATTCTGAATTTTAATTTCTTCAAACAGGGAAGAAGAATTCTCCTCACTCCTGTTGAACTATATGATCCCATTTGAGTATGGGAACCCTGCCAAATTCTTCCTTCCCCATGGCTGCTTCATCTCTGCAGAGCAGCTTCCTCTTTTCCGTTCACAGAAGACCTGCAATGACTTCCCAGAATGGTGTCCTCAGGCCCCTTGGGCTGCACCACCTCACAAGCTCACAACTCTCAGGTGGTTAGGGAGGGATGCAATCATAAAGGCATGACTTAAGAGAGACACACTGTTTAGGATAAGGATGGAAGAAGAAGAGCAGCTCAAGCAACTCAGTGTGTCTGCCAAACAGTGTTTCTTGGAACACAGGTGTCCCCACCCGCCCCCCAAAAAATACATGACTTATGTAATAGATTCATAGTTAAGCCAAGTTTGGAAAATGATGGGTTAAACAAAGTTAAATAGTTTTTTTTTTTTTTTAATCTGTAAATAGGCATTGTGACTTTCCAAAATGGTAATCAAGAATACAACTTCTCCCTGTCTTACTTATGGAGCACCTACAAGGCATAAGATGTTGCTGTGAAACCTAGAGGATACAGTGGTGAAAAAGCAAACACAGTATCTGTCCTAAGAAGGTTTATATTCCAGTGGGAGGAAGACATGAAATGTCAAATTATACAAAAAGTGGGTACAATTGTAAATACTATGAAGAGAGGGGATTATTAGGAAATTTATCAAGGAATAATCTGAGCTGGTCTGTGGGAATAAGAGAATGCTCTTTTGAAATGTGACATTTTAGTGTTATCTAAATGATAAATGGGGCTATACTAGGAGAGGAGTGGAGAAAATGGCATGTGTAAAAACGCTGAATATAGTATATTCAAGGAGCTGAAAGAAGCCCTCTCTATGGGACAGAAGATGACCATGTAACCACAGAGAAAATGACATAAGATAAATCTGGAGGCTTGGGTAGGAAGGCAGCTCATTCAAGCAGACCATGATGACGAGTCATTATAAAGAATGAAAAATCACTGACTGTCCTTATTCAGGGGAGTGACATGAACAGATTTTCATTTAAAAAGACCACTCTGGCTATAGATTGGGGTCATCCCTGGTGGCTCAGATGGTAAAGAATCTGCCTGCAAGGCAGGAGACCCAGGTTCGATCCCTGGGTTGGGAAGATCCCCTGGAGAAGGGAATGGCAACCCATTTCAGTATTCTGGCCTGGAAAATTCCATGGACAGAGGAGCCTGGTGGGCTACAGTCCATCGAGTCGCAAAGAGTTGGAAACGACTGAGTGACTAACACACACACACACACACACACACACATACATAGATTGGAGTGTGCATTGGAGAGGGCAAGCATGTTATATAGAAGACCACTGGTGTAGTTGTCTAAGTAAGAGAAAGCTTTGACTAGGGTGGTAGAGGTGGAAATGAGACATAGATGAATTTGAGAGAGATTTGGTAAGAAATGTCAGTGGGATTTGGTGATGGATCACATTTGAGATGTGAGTTGGGCAGGTGTCGAGGTTGATGATTTCTGACTTGAGCACTTGGATAGATGATGGTGCCATACACTGGAAAGAGAGCTCCACAGGGTGACCAGGTATGGCAGGAAGATTATGAGTTCAATTTGTCATGCTGACTTTTATATACTTTTGAAATAACCAAGTCGAGTTAGCTTTCAAGTTGGACTATTGAATATAAAGATCTGGAAACCAGTCTGGGCTGGGGATCCATGGTGAATAGAAGGTAATCACAGCATGAGCTGTGAGCTCAAGGAGCTACTGTTCAGGAAATATGCTTCAGGAGCTGCTGCTGTACTGTACCTACCAAGACACATTCTTAAGAAGACTCTGAACACTCCAGTTCTACAACTGTAGTACATTTGACTCCACTGAGCCAATCCATCACTTGATCACTGATACAACCTTTGCTAAAATTGGGATCTGTCTCTGTACTCATTTCCCATTCTTACTGCTCTTTCACTTTCTTGATACCCTGCACTTGCGCCACACCAAAGTTTCTGTTACTCTAAAACTCTTCTCCTCTTCTCATCACTACCCTGCAGTATGTTTTCACTGGCAAACTTCTTTTCATCCTTCAAAGATCAACTTGATTATCTGTCCTGTGAAGTTTTTCTCAGCTTCCCCAAAGGAGTAGTTCTTTTAAATCTATGCTGTCACAGAACAAGTTTCACACCTAGGTTGTCAGCTAGAATGTAAACTTCATCACAGTAGAGATTGTCTGTCTTGTTCATTTCTGCATCTTCAGTAGCTTTCAACAGTGCCTGACCACCTCTAATTTAGTACACATACCCCAAATTGTGATACATTGCAAAATGTTCTCACTCTCTTTTTAGTTTGACCAAGCTATCTGAAAGCAGGGACTAGGCCTCATTTCTTCTAGTAATCAGCTTCTAGTATGAGAAAGCAATGGCAACCCACTCCAGTACTCTTGCCTGGAGAATCCCGTGGACAGAGGAGCCTGCTGGGCTGCAGTCCATGGGGCCCACTGGATGTGACTGAGCAACTTCACTTTCACTTTTCACTTTCATGCATTGGAGAAGGAAATGGTAACCCTCTCCAGTGTTCTTGCCTGGAGAATCCCAGGGATGGGGGAGCCTGGTAGGCTGCCATTTATGAGGTCACACAGAGTCGGACACAGCTGAAATGACTTAGCAGCAGCAGCAGCAGTAATGGCATGGGGCCAGGCAGCTGGTCTCAGTAGGCCCTCAGTAAATTTATATGAAAGCATACTTTCCAGGTGGAAAGGCCAAACTTTCTGTCTGTCTCTGTAGCCAAGCATCTTTCACAGCTCTGATGTTCTCATGTGACTTCCTCCTCTAGGCTTCCTTAGATTTTTGGAAAGGGGATCTCCAAGTATGCAACACATCTACAACTTGTACGCACTGATTTTCCCTCACTTCAGCTACTTGTGCCTGAGGCTCCTTTTCCCACTACATGAGCCTGGTACTTTTTGTCAAGGGAGCTGAATATAACACTGATGTTAGGTTGGAGTAAAACACTGACTAGAAACAGTTTGCTGTAGTCTATGCAGTCGCAAAGAGTCAGACATGACTTAGCAACTGAACAAGAAATAGCCATGCAAATGGCTAGATTTCTCTGGGTCCACATTTTAATGCAAGGGGGTGAAGGAACGGTCTGTTTTTAATAGATTTTGCTGCTTAATAGTGGAGATAGATACAATATTGGAACTGGAATAGATAAATACAATATTGAAAGACAAGATACAAGACTGGAAAGTAATCTTGGGATCATTTAGTTCTATATGTGTGTTTAACATAGCTTACTTCTTTAAAAAGAAACCCAGGCCTGGAATGTGAAAGTTATTCCCCAAGGTTTATAGCTAACATGTTTATTTATTACTTATTCTCTTTAAAAAAATTTTTTTGGGGGTATAATTTACATTGTGGTGTTACAACAAAGTGTATCTGTTATACATATAACCACTCTTTTTGGGCTTTTCCCATATGAGTTCAGTTCAGTCAGTCATGTCCAACTCTTTGTGACCCCATGGATTGCAGCACACCAAGGCCTCCCTGTTCATCACCAACTCCTGGAGTTTACTCAAACTCATGTCTATTGAGTCGGTGATGCCATCCAACCATCTCATCCTCTGTCGTCCCCTTCTCCTTCTGCCTTCAGTCTTTCCCAGCATCAGGGTCTTTTCAAATGAGTCAGCTCTTTGCATCTGGTGGCCAAAGTATTGGACTTTCAGCTTCAACATCAGTCCTTCCAGTAAACACCTAGGACTAATCTCCTTTAGGATGGACTGGTTGGATCTCCTTGCAATCCAAGGGACTCTCAAGAGTCTTCTCCAACACCACAGTTCAAAAGCATCAATTCTTCGGCGCTCAGCTTTCTTTATAGTCCCAACTCTCACATCCATATATGACTACTGCAGAAACCATAGCCTTGACTAGACGGACCTTTGTTGACAAAGTAATGACTCTGCTTTTTAATATGCTGTCTAGGTTGGTCATAACTCTCCTTCCAAGGAGTAAGTATCTTTTAAATTTCATGGCTGCAGTCACCATCTGCAGTGATTTTGGAGCCCAGAAAAATAAAGTCAGCCACTGTTTCCACTGTTTCCCCATCTTATTTGCCGTGAAGTGATGTGACCAGATGCCATGATCTTAGTTTTCTGAATGTTGAGTTTAAGCCAACTTTTTCACTCTCCTCTTTCACTTTCATCAAGAGGCTCTTTAGTTCTTCTTCACTTTTTGCCATAAGGGTGGTGTCATCTGCATATCTGAGGTTATTGATATGTCTCCTGGCAATCTTGATTCCAGCTTGTGCTTCATCCAGCCCAGCGTTTTCCCATATAGGCCATTGCAAAGTATTGAGTAGACTTCCCTATGCTATTTAGTAGGTTCTTATTAGTTATCAATTTTATCTATACTGGTGTATATGTGTCAATCCCAATCTTCCAATTTATCCTCCCACATTACCTCCTGATAACAATAAGCTTATTTTTTACATCTCTAATTCTGTTTCTGTTTTGTAGGTATGTTTGCTTGTAGTCTTCTTTTATATTCCACATATAAGTGATATATATTTGTCTTTCTCTGACGTACTTCCCTCAATATGGGAATCTCTAGTTCCCTCCATGTTGCTGCAAATGGCATTGTTCTGTTCTTTTTTATGACTGAGTAATATTTCACTGTATATATGTCTCCCATCATCTTTATTCATTCTTCTGTTGATGGACATTTAGATTGTTTCCATGTCCTAGCTATTGTAAATAGTGCTGCAATGAACATTGGGGCACATGTATCTTTTTGAATTATGGATTTCTCCAAATATATGCCCAGTAGTGGGGCTGTTGTATCATATGGTAGCTCTATTTTCAGTTTTTTAAGGAATCTCCATACTGTTCTCTATAGTACCAATTTATGTTTCTAGCAATAGTTAGAAGGATTCCCTTTTCTCTACACCCTCTCCAGAATTTATTGTTTGTAGATTTTTTGATGATGGCCATTCTGACTGGTATGAGATGATACCTCATTGTAGTTTTCATTTACACTTCTCTAATAATTAGTGATGTGGAGCATCTTTTAATATTCTTTATAACCATCTATATGTCTTATTTGGAGAAATGTCTTCCACCTATTTTTTGGATTGGGTTGTTTGTTTTTTTGATATTGAGCTTCATGAACTATTTGTATATTTTGGAGATTAATCCCTTGTTGGTTCCTTCATTTTCAAATATTTTCTCCCATTCTGAGGGTTGTCTTTTTGTCTTATTTATGGTTTCCTTTGCTGTGCAAAAGCTTTTAAGTTTAATTAGGTCCCACTTGTTCATTTTTGTTTTTATTTTCATTACTGTAGGAGGTAGATAGAAAAAGATCTTGCTGCAATTTGTGTCAGAGAGTGTTCTGTTTAAGTTTTTCGTCTAAAAGTTTTATAATATCTGGCCTTACATTTAGGACTTTAATCTATTTTGAGTTTATTTTTGTGTATGGTGGTAGGGTGTGTTCTAATTTCATTCTTTTACATGTAGCTGTCCAGTTTTCCCCATATCACTTTTTTTTTTCCCCCGACATCACTTGTTGAAGAGACTGTCTTTTCTGTATATTTTTGCCTCTTTTGTCATAATTAAGTGACCATAAATGTGTTGGTTTATCTCTGGACTTTCTATCCTGTTTTACTGATCTCTGTTTCTGATTTTGTGACAGTACCATACTGCTTTGACGACTGTAGCTTGGTAGTACAGTCTTCGGTCAGGGAGCCTGATTCCTGCAGCTCTGTTTTTCTTTCTCAGAATTGCTTTGGCTGTTCATAGTCTTTTGTGTATTTATACAAATTGTAAATTATTTTTGCCTCAATTCTGTAAAAAAATGCCATTGGTAATTTGATAGGGATTGCATTGAATCTTTAGATTGCTTTGGGTAGTATAGTCACCTTCACAATATTGATTCTTCCAGTCCAAGAACAAAGTATATCTCTCCATCTGTTTGTGTCATCCTTTATTTCTTTCATCAGTATCTTATAATTTTCTCTATACAGGTCTTTTGCCTCCTTCAGCTCAGTTCAGTCACTCAGTCGTGTCCCACTCTTTGCGACCCCCTGAATCGCAGCACACCAGGCCTCCCTGTCCATCACCAACTCCTGGAGTTCACTCAGACTCACGTCCATTGAGTCAGTGATGCCATCCAGCCATCTCATCCTCTGTCGTTCCCTTCTCCTCCTGCCCCCAATCCCTCCCAGCATCAGAGTCTTTTCCAATGAGTCAACTCTTTGCATGAGGTGGCTGGTTTATTCCTAGGCATTTTATTCTTTTTGATACAATGTTATATTGCATTTTTTCCTTAATCTCTCTTTCTGATCTTTCATTGTTAGTGTGTAGAAATGCAAGAGATTTCTGCATATTAATTTTGTATCCTGCGGCTTTACCAAATTTATTGATGAGTTCTATAGTTTTCTGGTAGCATCTTTAGGGTTTTTTATATATAGTGTCATGTCATCTGCAAACAATGACAGTTATACTTTTTCTTTCTCCATTTGTATTTCTTTTATTTCTTTTTCTTCTCTGATTGTGGTGGCTAGGACTTACAAAACTATGTTGAATAAAAGTGATGAGAGTGGATATCCTTATCTTGTTCCTGATCTTAGAAAAAAAATGCTTTCAGGTTTTCACCGTTGAATATGATGTTAGCTGTAGGTTTGTCATATATAGCCTTTATTATGTTGAGGTAGTTCCCTCTAACCCTACTTTCTGGAGAGTTTTTATCATAAATGGATGTTGAACTTTGTCAAAAACCTTTTCTGCATATATTGAGATGATCATGTCTTTTGTTCTTCAGTTTGTTAGTGTGGTGTATTACATTGATTGATTTGCATACACTGAAAAATCCTTGTATCCCTGGGATAAATTCCACTTGATCATGGTGTACAATCCTTTTAATGTGTTGTTGAATTCGTATTGCTAGTTTTTTATTGAGGATTTTTGCTCATCACTATGGTCATCAGTGATACTGGCCTGCAATTTTGTTTTTTTGTGATATCTTTGTCTGGTTTTGGTGTCAGAGTGATGGTGGCCTTGTAGAATGAGTTTGGGAGTGTTCCTTTCTCTGCAATTTTTTGGGAATATTTTCAGAAGGATAGGTGTTAACTCTTCTCTAAATATTTGATAGAATTTGCCTGTGAAGCTATCTGATTCTGAACTTTTGTTTGTTGGAAGATGTTTAATCACAGTTTCAATTTCAGTACTTGTGACTGATCTGTTCATATTTTCTGTTTCTTCCTAGTTCAGTCTTTGAAGGTTGTATCTTCCTAAAAGTTTGTCCATTTCTTCTGGGTTGTCCATTTTATTGAAATATAGCTGTTTGTAATAATCTCTTAGGATCCTTTGTATTTCTGTGGTGTCCACTGTAACTTCTCCATTTTCATTTCTAATTTTATTGATTTGAATCCTTTCCCTTTTTTTCCTTGATGAATTTGGCTGAAGGTTTATCAATTTTGTTTATCTTCTCAAAGAACCAGCTTTTATTTAACTTTACAATATTGTATTGGTTTTGCCATACATTGATTTGAATCCACCATGAGTGTACATGTATTCCCCATCCTGAACCCCTCTCCCACCTCCCTCCCCATCCCATCCCTCTGGGTCATTATCAGAGAAATGCAAATCAAAACCACAATGAGGTACCATTTCACGCCAGTCAGAATGGCTGCTATCCAAGTCTATAAGCAATAAATGCTGGAGAGGGTGTGGAGAAAAGGGAACCCTCTTACACTGTTGGTGGGAATGCAAACTAGTACAGCCACTATGGAGAACAGTGTGGAGATTCCTTAAAAAAAATGGAAATAGAACTGCCATATGACCCAACAATCCCACTGCTGGGCATACACACTGAGGAAACCAGAAGGGAAAGAGACACGTGTACCCCAATGTTCATCGCAGCACTGTTTATAATAGCCAGGACATGGAAGCAACCTAGATGTCCATCAGCAGATGAATGGATAAGAAAGCTGTGGTACATATACACAATGGAGTATTACTCAGCCATTAAGAAGAATACATTTGAATCAGTTCTAATGAGGTGGATGAAACTGGAGCCTATTATACAGAGTGAAGTAAGCCAGAAAGAAAAACGCCAATACAGTATACTAACACATATATATGGAATTTAGAAAGATGGTAACCATAACCCTGTATGCGAGACAGCGAAAGAGACACAGATGTATAGAACAGTCTTTTGGACTCTGTGGGAGAGGGCAAGGGTGGGATGATATATTTATAATTTATTTGGCTGCTCCATGTCTTGGTGGCAGCAGGGGATCTTCAGTCTTCGTTGTGGCGTAGCATACAGGATCTGTAGTTGCTACTTGCAGCATCTTTAGTTGCAGCATGCAAACTCTTAGTTGCAGCATGTGGGATCTAGTTCCCTGATCAGGGATCACAAACCTGGGCCCCCTGCATTGGGAGCTCAGAGTCTTAGCCCCTGGACCACCAGGAAGTCCCAGAACCAGCTTTTAGTTTCATTGATCTTTGTTTTTGTTTTCTTTGTCTCTATTTCATTTATTTCTGCTCTGATCTTTATAATTTCTTTCCTTCTACTAACTTTGGATTTTGTTTGTTCTTCTTTCTCTAGTTGCTTTAGGTGTAAGTATTTGAGATTTTGAGATTTGAGATTTTGCTTGCTTCTTGAAGTAGCATTTTATTGCTATGAACTTCTCTTTTAGAACTGTGTTTGTTGCATCCCATAAGTTTTGGGTTGTCCTTTTATTTTTTCACTTCCTCAGTGATTCATTGATTATTTAATAACATTTTTTAGCCTCAATATGTTTGTGTTTTTTAGTTTTTTTTTTCCTGTAATTGATTTCTAATCTCATAGCATTGTGGTCAGAAAAAAATGTTTGATATGATTTTAATTTTCTTAAATTTACTGAGGCTTGATTTGTGACCCAAGACGTGGTCTATCCTGGAGAATGTTCCATGTACGCTTGAGAAGAAATTGTATTCTGCTTCTTTTGGATGCAATGTCCTAAAACTATCAATTAAGTCTATCTGGTCTAATGTGTCATTTGTGTCTTGTGTTTCCTTATTAATTTTTTGTCTCGATGCTTTATCCATTAGTGTAAGTGGAGTGTTAAAGTCCTCCACTATTATTGTGTTACTGTCGATTTTCCCTTTTATGGCTGTTAGCCTTTGACTTATGCATTGAGATGTACCTATATTGGGTGCATAAATATTTACAGTTGTTATATTTTCTTGGATGGATCCCTTGACCATTATGTTGTATCCTGCCTTGTGTCTTGTAATGGTCTTTAATGTCTATTTTGTTTGATATGAGCATTGCCACTCCAGATTTTTTTTATTTCCATTTGCATGCAATATCTTTTTCCATCCCCTCACTTTTAGTATGTATGTGTCCATAGGTCTGAAGTGGGTCTCTTGTAGATAGCATATACATGGGTCTTGTTTTTTTATCCATTCAGCCAGTCTGTCTTTTTGTTGCAGCCTTTAATCCCTTTACATTTAAGGTAATTATTGACATGTATGTTCCTGTTGCCTTTTTTCTCCACTGTTTTCATTTGTTTTTGTAGTTCTTTTTCTTCTTTTGTTTCCTGCCTAGGGAAGTTCTATTAACATTTGTTGTAAAGCTGGTTTGGTGGTATTGAATTCTGTTAGCTTTTTCTTGTCTGTAAAGATATTTATTTCTCTGTTGAATCTGAATGAGAACCTTATTGGGTAGAATGAATATTCTTGGTTATAGGTTTTCCCTTTCATCACTTTAAATATATCCTGCCACTCCCTCTGGCCTGTAGAGTTTCTGCTGAGAAATCGACTGATAACCTTATGGGGATTCCATTGTATTTTATTTGTTGCTTTTCCCTTGCTGCTTTTAATATTTTTTCTTCATGTTTAATTTTTGTTAGTTTGATTAATATGTTTCTCTTGTGTGGGACTCTATACTTTGGTTACTATTTCCTTTCCTATGTTAGGGAAGTTTTTGACCATAATCTCTTCAAATATTTTCTCAGACCCTTTGTCTTACTCTTCTTCTGGGACCCCTATAATTCAAATGTTGGTATGTTTAATATTGTCTCAGAGGTCTCTGAGACGGTCCTCATTTCTTTCCATTCCTTTTTCTATATTTTGCTCCCGGGAAGTTATTTCCACCATTCTGTCTTCCAGCTCACTTGTTTGTTCTTCTTTCTCAGTTATTCTGTTATTGATTCCTTCTAGTATATTTTTTGTTGCATTTATTGTGTTGTTCATCATTTGTTGGTTGTTCTTTAGTTCTTGTTGCTGTTGTTTGGTCACCAAGCTGTGTCTGATTCTTTGTAATCCCATGGACTGTAGCCTGCCAGGTTAACTCTGTCCATGAGATTTTCCAGGCAAGAATACTGGAGTGGGTTGCCGTTTCCTTCTCCAGGGGATCCTCCTGACCCAGGAATGGAACCCATGTCTCCTGCATCACAGGTGAATTCTTTATCACTGAGCTACCTGGGCTGCTAAGTCACCTCAGTCATGTCCTACTCTTTGTGACCCTACAGACTGTAGCCTGCCAGGCTCCTCTGTCCATGGGACAGATGTCCATTGGATTCTCCAGGAAAGAATACTGGAGTGGATTGCCATGCCCTCCTCCAGGAGATCTTTCTGACCCAGGGATAGAGCCTGTGTCTGCTACATCTCCTGCATCGGCAAATGGGTTGTTTACCACTAGCGCCACCTTAGGTCCTTGTTAAAGATATCTTGCATCTTGATCCGTACTTCTGTTCTGTTTCCCAGACCTTGGACTGTGTTTACTGTCACTCTGAATTCTTTTTCAGGGACACTGCCTGTTTCCTCTTCATTTATTTGGTCTTGTAGGTTTTTACCTTGCTTACCAACATGTTTCTCTTTTTCATCTCATTTTGTCTAACTTACTGTGTTTGTGATCTCTTTTCCTCAAGCTGCATACTCCCAAAGCAGCTGCTAAAGCTAGATGTGTCTCGGTTGTGGAAGCGCTTGTCCATTTAGATGCGCTGTAGACGCTTGGTTTACCGAAGTTATCATAGGGGTTTAATCCATGGCTTGTGCAGCTGCACAGAGAGATTTCAGTCTCTCTGCCTTGGTTGCACAACCCCTGGGCCTTCTGCTTTGGTTTTGACCCTACCTCTGCATGTGGGCCACCCTCAGGCATCTGTTATCTGCCCAGGCAAGAGGCAGTAGAAGCAGCACCTGACTGGGGCAGGCTTGCTCACTTATGTGGGAAAGGCAGGAGATGGTGACTGACGGGGGTGTGTGTGCTCAGCTCCAGTGGCATTCCTTGTCTAGTGCCCACGGATGCAGGGGCTGATGTGTGGGGAGAGCGTCTACAATGACAGCCCTGCCCTTTGTGCAGCACTCAGCAATGGCCCCTTGCTTCCAAGGCAGCCTGCGCTTCCTTCAGGAGCATTCCTGGCTGCAGAGCTCCTCACGCCTATCCTCTTAGGTTGTCTTCATGCAGTTGAGCTCCTCTCTCCCATCCCCTTAGTCTGTCTTCATATAGCCAACAGCAGTCCTCTCCATGGGTCCACTCTCCTAACTCCATGCTTCAGTACCCAGTCCCCATCAGCAGTGGTGGATGTACGTCTCAGGCTGGGGCATGCAGGGCTGTAGCACAGACCATCGGTGCAAGTCTCACTCTGTCCTGCCCGACACAGACCAGCTGCTGCACTTTCCTCTAGTAGCCCCCGAAACTCCCTGCTCTATTTTGGTGTACCTCACTGGTGATGAGGAGGCCTCCCTGGTGTGGTAACGTCTCCTCTCCTTCAGCTCTCCACCCACCAGGGATGCAACCCATCTTGTTTCCTTCTTTTCTTTTTCTCCCCTTTCTCTCTTTTGTTCTACCCAGTTATGTGAGGATCTTTTCCTTTTGAGGTCCTCTGCAAGTGTTCAGCAGGCACTCTGTGTGAATTGTTCCACCTGTAGATGTATTCTTGACATACTTATAGGGAAAGGTGAACCCCAGCTTCTCCTCTTCTGCCATTTTGACCTCCTATTTATTTTAAAAATTTTCCACATCTTGTTCTGAAAGGATTTCAGGTGATCTAAATATATATAGTAAGCACAGCATAAACGGGACAGAGAGATTTAAAAGGGATCGTGATTAATGTAAAATGAATCCAGGAATGCAAACCATAAAACAGCATTTATCAAACAGTTTCCACAGAATGATAGTAAGGACAGATGTAAGTTGGTGTTACATAAAAAAGAGGTATATGATCAAACTGAACATGGCTAAAATAAATTTAAACAACTTATCTTTACTACAGAGTCTCTCAGAACTATGTGCCACGTGCATTGTGAACCAACAAGAATGTGACATTTCCCATACTCATTTGATCTAGAGCCCCTTTTCCAACAACATTTGAGGAACTAATGCTCTGCCAAACACTCTCCAGGAAATGCTGCCATGGAATTCTCGACATTTTCTGTTGAACGAAGCCAAGAAATTGGCTCTATGCCTTTTTTCAACAATTTGCAAGGAGGAAAATGAAGTCAGTTAAATAGTTCACACTGTGCTTAAGATAAAACCAGATCAATCAACCTGGAGAATCCCCCACAGGGACTTACTGAAATAATAAAAACATAATGAATAAGATCTTCAGTTTCTCTATCAGTTCAGTTGCTCAGTTGTGTCCAACTCTTTGCAACCCTGTGAACTGCAGCATGCCAGGCTTCCTTTTCCATCACCAACTCCTGGAGCTTGCTCAAACTCATGTCCATCAAGTTGGTGGACTCTATACATACTGCTAAATTGTACTGAATTCATTCTATTTTTAAAACATCTTTTAAAAAATTATCTATTTTTATTTTTTGGCAGTGCAATGTGGCATGTAGGATCTTAGTTCCCAGACCAGGGATCAAACCTACACCACCTGCACTGGAAGCTCAGAGTTTTAATCACTGGACACCAGGGAATTCCCTGTATTCATTCTTATATGATCTTTCAGTATAAAGGAAAGTCATAATACCAAAGGATAATGATTATACTATAATGAAGTAATAAAATATACTACTGGTATGTATATGTATCAGGGTGTGTGTGTGGGTGTGTTGTGTGTGTGTGTGTGTGTGTGTTGTGTGTGTGTTTCCTGATCTGCCTTAATCTAGAAATAGATTTACTGTGTCTGGAGGAACACTCTCAGTCAGAAAGTTTTCTGAATAGTTGTTTGTTGGCCAGTTAAGTTGCTGAGTTGTGTCTGACTCTCTTTTGATGCCATGGACTGTAGTGTGCTGGGTTCCTCTGTGCATGGAATTTCCCAGGCAAGAATACTGGAATGGATTGCCATTTCCTTCTCTAGGGAATCTTTCTGATGCAGGGATCAAACCCATGTCTCCTGCATTGGCAGGCAAATTCTTTACAACTGAGCCACCCGGGAAGCCTTGTTATTCAGTTTAAATGTCATTATATATAGTTGAATAATGTCATGATGAATAGTTGAATATATTTTGTAACATAGGTGAAGTAGTTTGAAAAACTGCTGCTGACTCTACTCAGACACTTGCATCTACTACCACCTTACTTGGCTTCCTTGGTGGCTTAGACAGTAAAGTGTCTGCCTGCAATGCAGGAGACCTGGGTTCAAACCCTGGGTTGGGAAGATCTCCTGGAGAAAGAAATGGCAATCCACTCCAGTACTCTTGCCTGGAAAACTCCATGGATGGAGGAGCCTGGTAGGCTACAGTCCATGGGGTCGCAAAGAGTTGGATACGACTGAATGATGACTTCACTTTCACTTTTACTTTCCACCTTACTTGGCTCACAGATGAACTATGGGATCACTGGTAGCTCACCAGCCATGTGGTAGTAGAGCAGAGATAGGGAATCAGGTGCATCTATACAGAGATATTTGCCTCTGTTCTGTTACCAGACTTCCTCTTTAGCTTTGGGAGAATGGCTTTAGCCATTTTTTTTGTTTTGTAACTCCTGAAATCTAGATGTAAATAGCCAAAGAAGGGCATGCAGAAAACTATCAATAACTCCAAGATTAAACTCCAAGTGATTCGTTTTGCTCAGGTGATATGTAAGATGCTTTGACACTGTGGATGTATATTAAATGCCCTTGAGTAAGTGCAATACAGTGGAAAAAGCCAGGTGATTTGATAAATGGCCTCTTTTTCCATCAACAAAGGCTATCGAATTATTCTTGTTTTAGAAATCTCATGGTCGACAGGAGGCACTTCATGTGTTATCAGTTTATTTAACTGATCTGCCTACCTTCAGAATAGAAGGTACAATGTAAACCAGTAAAGGAAACCATCTGCTTTATCTCTAAGGAACTCATGGTCAGAGCCACACCATCTCTTTTGTCTCCTTTTCTGATGCCACAAAACCCTTACCTGCAGGAATTTATGCTTTAGGTCTATGTCAGTGGTTTTCAACTAGTGTCAATTTTGCCACTCAGGGGCATTTGACAATGTCTGGAGATGTTATTAGGACTTCCCTCGTGGCTCAGATGATAAAGCATCTGTCTAAAATGCGGGAGATGTTATTGGTCATAGCAAGTAGGGGTGTGTGTTTGAGATGGGAGGGTGGGTTGTACTGACATCTAATTTAGTGGGCATCCTACAATGCGAAGGACAACCTCTCACAGCAAAGAATTATCTGACCCCAAATGAAAATAATGTTGGTGTTGAGAAACTCTAGTCTAACCTAAATCTTCTCCATTATAATTTAAGGCCCTTTCCTCAAGTTTTACCCATCAAAGGAAATGAAAAGCCAATGGTTAATTCAGTTCACTCAATATTCTTACACTCTAAACAATACAATAGCAAAGTGTATGGTACAGACTCATTTGTCTTTAAAATTTAATAACCTTTATTTTGAAATCTAATTCTTAATTTACCCCCTTGAATTTCTCTTCCCAGTGCCAAATAACTGCAATTCTTGAGATTGTTTGTTCATTTATCATTGATTCATTCAACCATGTATTGAATGGCTACTCTGTGCTGTACAGTGTTAGGTAGTAAGAATTCAAAGGCAAAACCTTATTGTTTTCAGGAATCTCACTCTTAATGGGGATAAATGGTCACAATGTCAGATGATTAAATGCTTTGGGCTAAGAATTTGTGTTGCATTCAGGATTTTGTGGAAGCATGAAAGCTGAAGTGATGAATTTATTGTGAACGTTTCAGGAAGGTTTTAAAGGAGAAGTAACATTTGAGCTGAGACTTGAAGGATGGAAGTTTGCAGGGTGGATACAGCTTGGTGAGAAAGGCAGTAAAAGCACTATTTTAAAAAATATTAAGCTCTACTCATCATATACTAAAGGTTAGACACCCATCATGTCTGAAAAGAATAGGCATAGTTACTATCATCATGGGGGTTATTAAAGGAAAGCCAAAAGAAACCTACCCTGTAATGCTGGTATCACAGTTTATATGAACTCTGCCACCTTCCTTTTCTCATTTGAGCCCCTTAACATCCCTGTGTGGAAAGTAAGGCAGATATTACCTACTTCCATTTTATAAAGAAGGACTGTGAGGCCAAGAAAAATGAAGTGACTCTTCCACCCCCAACTACTAGCCATAGATCTAGTAAATGGCAGTTGTCTGACCCCCAGTCCTGTGCATTTCTACTCTCCCTTGGTTCCAAATGCAATTTCCTGTGTCAGAGAGGCAAGCACACTTCTTTCTACCCCCTTCTTTGCCCTGCTATCTACATCTCTGTCTTAACTTCTGTTTTTTGCTGGCCCTGTAGTTGGAAGTTTTTTAGTCTTCCCAGTTCTGATTGCCGAGGGACTGCCCAGGGAAGGAAGGAATGAGAATCGCTGTCCTGCCACTGTCCACTTGCAAAATTATTTCTACCTCAATTTCCCAGATTTTTTGAGGAATAAGAAAAACTGAGATGTGGAATAGAAAATCCCTTTTGTTTGTCCTGGTGTTTGATAATGTATGCAACCTCTCTGGGTGGTTTAAGCGGTTTAGGTACTTTCTATAAAAGGGATCTTTTAATGACAAAACTAATGTGATTATCCGAGTGAGTGTGAGAGGCCGTATTCAAAGCTTAAAGAAAATCTGTTAGAATAGCTGAATGTATCTGCTTAATCCTTTCTCTAATGTGGCTGAACAATGCTCTGGGAAGCCAGTGGTCCGTCTTTTCTTCTAGTAAATGCCTGTCTCCAGAGGTAGGGACTGTTTGCAGCTTTTGATACCCTTAGGCTTCACCTTCTCAGCTTCACAAAAGCACAGGAAAAGCCTGGAGGAGTCCAAAGCACTGGGAGAAACCAAGTGTCTCCTGAGTGCTGAGGGCAGGACATACAGCACACACATGCTTTCTCCACCAGCCTGTGGAGAAGTGGCGGCTGCAGTAACCAGCGGGAATGGCATCTTGGAGAAGGGCCCCATTCCTGGTGCCTGCTTTCCTTGGATGCTGGGTGAGGGATCACTTGGGGAAGCTTAGTATCTTATACCTGACTTTTAAGAGTGGTTGAGTTACTCCTCCTATGGGGAGGGTGTGGGGTGGGGGTGGGCAAGGGAAGCATAAGAGGGGAGAAAAGTGATAACAGTTTTGGGTTCTGCTAATTGCTCTGTGAATCTGGAGCAAAATCAAAGATCTTTCTCTCATTTGTGAGCTCAGAATAGTAATATCTGCCACATGAATTCACTGTGAGAACCAAAGTGAAAATGTGAACATGAAAGAAAATGTCACAGCCACTCTAGAGTATGATCAGATCAGATAACATGTTGTACACTTAAAAAAAAAAAAAAATCTTACTTTATTTAAAATACCAAACCAGTCAATCCTAAAGGAAATCAACCCTGAATATTCACTGGAAGGACTAATGCTGAAGCTGAAGCTCCAGTACTTTGGCCACCTGATGCGAAGAGCTGACTCATTGAAAAAGACCCTGATGGTAGGAAAGACTGAAAACAGGAGGAGAAGGGGATGACAGAGGATGAGATGGTTGGATGGCATCACTGACTCGATGGACATGAGTTTAAGCAAACTCTGAGAGATACTGAAGGACAGAGAACACTTGTGCTGCAGTCCATGGGGTAAAGAGTTGGACATGACTTAGCGACTAAACAACAACAATTTAAAGTATTATTTTAAATTCTTGTACTTCTAAGAATACCTTTCTTTTCTAAATGTATAATTCAATTTGACATAGCAAAACACTTATGTGTAGCTTACTATGTCCTGGGCACAGTCTGGGAATACAGATATGAATATAAGTTCCTGAACTTTAAGGAGATCACAATCTTGTAGGGGAGACAGGCATGTAAAATTCAGCTTGATAAATGCATCAAAAGTGATTAATTTTAACCTGACATCAATAATGATAGCTAAATCTTATACAGCACTCAGCTGGGAACTGAGTCATATGTTTTACTAAGGTTACACCTCATTCAATCTTTGTAGCTCTATGAGGTAGAAACTAGTATGTTCATTTCACAGCTGAGGAGGCTGAGGCTTGGTCAGATCATTCAAGTCGTTTTTCCACAGTGGTAGGTGGTGAACCAAATCAGAGTCCCAAAAATGTCTAACTATAAACAGTTTAAACCCTTACTAGTGCTGGGTAAGAGTTTCAATTTACCAATGAATTGAAAAGAAGATTGGATGAAGTAGATAATTCCAGGGAATGGGGATAAAATCCTTAGCCAAAGCTGTAGGTTCCCCGCTGGGAAACTTCATGACAGCTCTCTTTGGAGAGTGGTGTTGAATATGAAAGTGAATGTCTTTGCTGAGCTGAAGCTGAAAAATGAGTTTGCCTGGAAAATAGACATAGAGGATATCTTCCTACATCTACTTACTAAATCTTTTTGGCTACTTTAAATGGGAGCTGAGTACAGATGTGAACTGGGTTTTGTCCTCATTGAGCTCACAGTCTGAAAAGATGGTAATCACAACCAACTTGAACTGCTCATAAAAATAAGGTATAGGATTCTATGGCAGTCTAGAAGGGGCATGAGTAACTATGTTCTGGATTGGTGAGGAAAAACTTCCTTGTAATGGTGGTGGGGGTGGAGGGCGGGCAGGTAGCATCTAAAGTAGGACCTGAAAGATGAACAAGAGTGTACTATAGGAGAGGGCAAAGAGCGCACTAGATAAAGGGAACAGTTTATGCAAATATCCCAAGTATTAATAATTTGGAAAAAGTAGTTTGACTGTACCATTCCTATTTGGTATAGCTGAAATGTAGTGTGTGAGGTGGGGGTGATGTGAATTTTTTTCTCTGACCTCCCCTTCTCCAATATGCAAGGTTACATATACAGGCAGTTTACTAGAGAGTGTCACAATTCTTGACAAAAACAAATGTGTTTGGGAGTAACACAGAGAGCAGGTGTTGATGTGCTGGGAGCCCATGAAACAATTGCACTAAACAAAAACTCCAATGTATCCCCTCCCCATTTCACTATAGTCATTCCACTAACCTGAGAACCAGCCTTTCCAAAGGAACTAATTCTCATCTCTAAGTCAGAAAACAAAAGGCATGAAATCAATGCTCTGAATGTAAACTAGACAAATAAATGTCAGTGCAGCAGGAGGGGAGAGCAATAAAGTGAGCAGGACTGAGTGATGGTGGTAACCTGCTGAATTCTCAGGTCACAGAGTAATTTACTGACTGGTCCTAGGCCACTAGATAATTATCCAGACAGACCTGATTCTGGTGCGAAACCTCCTGCTGCTTAGGTTATTAATACCAGCAACAGTCAGCGGGCGTTGGTGGGAGCAGAGAAGAGCAAACCAAGTCCCCAGGCTGCTGAATGAAGGCATAGGCACCTGCCAGGGCCCTTTGAGCTGAACCTCACCAGGAAAATTGATTGACTCCAGCATTCAGCTCTTAGCCCTACAGCTGTGTGATCCCCAGGGAGAGGCTCCCCAAAGGTGCCTGAGGGCTTGGGCAAAGGAATAGTATACCCAAGTTCTGTAGTTTGACCAGTGTGCGCAAAGAACCTCTCCCTGTTCCCCCTTGAAGCTGACTGGAAAGTGATTTTGAGGCCTCCCCAGAATACCAAATTAATATCCATGGAGCAATGTCAAACACTCCTCTTTGACATGGCGTGGGAATTAGACTCCACCGCACTCATATGGGGCCAGGGAAAGTGATGGTGTCTGTTCTAGGGTTTAATCATTTGGGAGCTTGACCTCAGGTCAAGGGATTTCAGGGGGCAGTCAGTATGGGAGTGGGGCTCTCTTATTCCATATCCCTCTTTTGATAACATATGTAAAGTGCCCAGCACATAGTAGACATTTTAAATCAATGTGACTGTATTCTCTCTTCCTTCTATGACATTACCTGGTGACTGGCCTCTGACTGATCCTTCATCTTCTTTTCCCTTTTGGACAGTGGTTCTCATCAAGGGACAATTTTGCTTCCTAGAAAACATTGCCAATGTCTGAAGAGACAGTTTTGCTTTTATAATTGGGGATGAGAGCTAATAATAATGAGTAGGTAGAGGCCAGGAATGTAGGATGCTAAACATCCTACAATGCAAAGACAGACAACAAGAATTAACCAGTTCAAATATCAATAGTGCTGAGGTTAAAACCTCCGGAGATTCTGCAAAGCAGAGCCAGAGTAATCCTATTAAATACAAATCTTAAGTCGCTTTCTTGCTTAAGTTCCAAATGGTTTAATCATCATGAGTGCATAACTAATTATTGACTCAATATATACATATATGGTCCATGAATCAAGGTAAATTGGAAGTGGTCAAACAGGAGAGGGCAAGAGTGAACACTGACATTTTAGGAATCAGTGAACTAAAGTGGACTGGAACGGGCAAATTTAACGCAGATGACGATTGTATCTACTACTGTAGAATCCCTTAGAAGAAATGGAGTAGCCCTCATAGTCAACAAAAGAGTCTGCAATGCAATCTCAAAAATGACAGAATGATCTCTGTTCATTTCCAAGGCAAACCATTCAATATAACCAGTAATGCTGAAGAAGCTGAAGTTGAACAGTTCTATGAAGACCTACAAGACCTTCTGGAACTAGCACCAAAAAAAAGATGTCCTTTTCATCATAGGGGACTGGAATGCAAAAGTAGGAAGTCAAGAAATACCTGGAGTAACAGGCAAATTTGGCCTTGGAGTACAGAATGAAGCAGGGCAAAGGCTAACAGAGTTTTGCCAAGAGAATGCACTGGTCATAGCAAACACCCTCTTCCAACAACACAAGAGACGACTCTACACATGGGCATCACCAGATGGTCAACACTGAAATCAGATTGATTATATTTGCTGCCAAAGCTGGAGAAGCTCTATATGGTCAGCAAAAACAAGACTGGGAGCTGACTGTGGTTCAGATCATGAACTCTTTACTGCAAAATTCAGACTTAAATTGAAGAAAGTAGGGAAAACCACTAAACCATTCAGGTATGATTTAAATCAAATCCCTTACAATTTTACAGTGGAAATTGAGAATAGTCAATTCCTAGGCAGGTTAATGAGAAGTCTGGGGTCTCTGAGAAGGAGAAAGGGGTCTGGGGCTCTTAAGAAGGAAATCAGATCATATCAGATCAGATCAGTCGCTCAGTCGTGTCCAACTCTTTGCGACCCCACGAATTGCAGCACACCAGGCCTCCCTGTCCATCACCAACTCCCGGAGTTCATTCAGACTCACGTCCATTGAGTCAGTGATGCCATCCAGCCATCTCATCCTCTGTCGTCCCCTTCTCCTCTTGCCCCCAATCCCTCCCAGCACCAGAGTCTTTGCCAATGAGTCAACTCTTCTCATGAGGTGGCCAAAGTACTGGAGTTTCAGCTTTAGCATCATTCCTTCCAAACAAATCCCAGGGCTGATCTCCTTCAGAATGGACTGGTTGGATCTCCTTGCAGTCCAAGGGACTCTCAAGAGTCTTCTCCAACATCACAGTTCAAAAGCATCAATTCTTCGGCACTCAGCCTTCTGCACAGTCCAACTCTCACATCCATACATGACCACAGGAAAAACCATAGCCTTGAGTAGACGGACCTTTGTTGGCAAAGTAATGTCTCTGCTTTTGAATATGCTATCTAGGTTGGTCATAACTTTCCTTCCAAGGAGTAAGCGTCTTTTAATTTCATGGCTGCAGTCACCATCTGCAGTGATTTTGGAGCCCAGAAAAATAAAGTCTGACACTGTTTCCACTGTTTCCCCATCTATTTGCCATGAAGTGATGGGACTGGATGCCATGATCTTCGTTTTCTGAATGTTGAGCTTTAAGCCAACTTTTTCACTCTCCACTTTCACCTTCATCAAGAGGCTTTTGAGTTCCTTTTCACTTTCTGCCATGAGGGTGGTGTCATCTGCATATCTGAGGTTATTGATATTTCTCCCGGCAATATTGATTCCAGCTTGTGTTTCTTCCAGTCCAGCATTTCTCATGATGTACTCTGCATATAAGTTAAATAAACAGGGTGACAATATACAGCCTTGCGAAAAGCAAAGGAGAAAAGGAAAGATATAAACATCTGAATGCAGAGTTCCAAAGAATAGCAAGAAGAGATAAGAAAGCCTTCTTCAGCGATCAATGCAAAGAAATAGAGGAAAACAACAGAATGGGAAAGAGATCTCTTCAAGAAAATCAGAGATACCAAAGGAACATTTCATGCAAAGATGAGCTCGATAAAGGACAGAAATGGTATGGACCTAACAGAAGCAGAAGATATTAAGAAGAGATGGCAAGAATACACAGAAGAACAGTACAAAAAAGATCTTCACGGCCCAGATAATCACGATGGTGTGATCACTGACCTAGAGCCAGACATCCTGGAATGTGAAGTCAAGTGGGCCTTAGAAAGCATCACTACGAACAAAGCTAGTGGAGGTGATGGAATTCCAGTTGAGCTATTCCAAATCCTGAAAGATGATGCTGTAAAAGTGCTGCACTCAATATGCCAGCAAATTTGGAAAACTCAGAGGTGGCCACAGGACTGGAAAAGGTCAGTTTTCATTCCAATCCCAAAGAAAGGCAATGCCAAAGAATGCTCAAACTACCGCACAATTGCACTCATCTCACATGCTAGTAAAATAATGCTCAAAATTCTCCAAGCCAGGCTTCAGCAATATGTGAACTGTGAACTTCCTGATGTTTATGCTGGTTTTAGAAAAGGCAGAGGAACCAGAGATCAAATTGCCAACATCCGCTGGATCATGGAAAAAGCAAGAGAGTTCCAGAAAAACATCTATTTCTGCTTTATTGACTATGGCACCCCACTCCAGTACTTTTGCCTAGAAAATCCCATGGACGGAGGAGCTTGGTAGGCTGCAGTCCCTGGAGTCGCTAGGAGTTGGACACGACTGAGCGACTTCACTTTCACTTTTCACTTTCATGCAGTGGAGAAGGAAATGGCAACCCACTCCAGTGTTCTTGCCTGGAGAATCCCAGGGACAGAGGAGCCTAGTGGGCTGCCATCTATGGGGTCGCACAGAGTTGGACACGACTAAAGTGACGCAGCAGCAGCAGCAGCAAGCCTTTGACTGTGTGGATCACAATAAACTGTGGAAAATTCTGAAAGAGATGGGAATACCAGACCACCTGATCTGCCTCTTGAGAAACCTATATGCAGGTCAGGAAACAACAGTTAGAACTGGACATGGAACAACAGACTGGTTCCAGATAGGAAAAGGAGTACATCAAGAAGGAAATAGAGGTCTGGAATTCTCAAGGAGAAGGAAAGGACAAAGGACTTTTTTTCTCTCTACATTCCGTAGTCTTAGTCACATAAAACATTTTTTTTGTTTAAGCCTGAAACTGATGATTACACAGCAACTCAGTTTAAACACTATAATAATTATATAACAACAATGTATCCTGCCTGAGGACAGTTTCTCCTTCTGGAAAACCTTCTGACTAATCCTGTTATCTTAAAAAGTGTATTATGGGAGTGAGTCTGGTAAGATCTTTCTATTGTTAATTCTAATCTTGTCATCTTAAAATGTAAATTATAGGAGTGGGTCTAGTAAGATCTTTACAACCTTGAGACATTCTTTTGATTTATTGTAATGACCAATTAAAAAGTATATAACTCCATTGCTAACACTAGCAAGGGAGCACTCTCTGTCCCCCTTCTGATGTCTATGTCAGAAGTTTTCTCTGTACCTTTTCATACTTTAATAAAACTCTGCTACACAAAAGCTCTTGAGTGATCAAGCCTGGTCCCTGGTCCCGAAGCTAAATCTTCTTCTTAGATTACTAATCACCATAAAGTGAAGTTGCTCAGTCGTGTCCAACTCTTTGGGACCACATGGGCTGTAGCCTACCAGGGTCCTCCATCCATGGGATTTTCCAGGCAAGAATACTGGAGTGGGTTGCCATTTCCTTCTCCAGGAGATCTTCCCAATCCAGGGATTGAACCTGGTCTCCTGCATTGTAGGCAGACAGTTTACCATGTGAGCCACTAGATAGGTCTAGTCACCACAAGCTATCATCTAAGTGACAAATAGATTCAAGGGATTAGATCTGATAGAATGCCTGAGGAAATATGGACAGATGTTTGTGAAATTCTACAGGAGGTAGTGATCAAGACCAGCCCAAGAAAAAGAAATGAAAAAAGGCAAAATGGTTGTCTGAGGAGGCCTAACAAATAACTGAGAAAAGGAGAGAAGTGAAAGGCAAAGGATAAAAGGAAAGATAAATCCATTTGAATGCAGAGTTCCAAAGAATAACACGGAGAGATAAGAAAGCCTTCCCTCAGAGATCAATGCAAAGAAATAGAGGAAAACAATAGAATGGGAAAGACTAGAGATCTCTTCAAGAAAATTAGTGATACCAAGGGAAAATTTCACACAAAGATGGGCACAATAAAGGACAAAAATGGTATGGACCAACAGAAGCAGAAGATATTAAGAAGAAGTGGCAAGAATACACAGAAGAACTGTACAAAAAAGATCTTCATGTCCAAGATAATCACGATGGTGTGATCACCAACCTAGAGCCAGACATCCTGGAATGAAAAGTCAAGTGGGCCTTAGGAAGCATCACTACAAACAAAGCTTCAGTTGGGCTAGTCCAAGTCCTAAAAGATGATGCTGTGAAAGTGCTGTACTCAATATGCCAGCAAATTTGGAAAACTCAGCAGTGGCCCCAGGACTGGAAAAGGTCAGTTTTCATTCCAATCCCAAAGAAAGGCAATGCCAAAGAATGCTCAAACTGCCACACAATTGCACTCATCTCACACGCTAGTAAAGTAATGCTCAAAATTCTCCAAGCCAGGCTTCAACAGTATGTGAACTATGAACTTCCACATGTTCAAGCTGGATTTAGAAAAGACAGAGGAACCAGAGATCAAATTTCCAACATCTGTTGGATCATCAAAAAAGCAAGAGAGCTCCAGAAAAACATCTGCTTTATTGACTATGCCAAAGCCTTTGACTGTGTGGATCACAACAAACAGTGGAAAATTCTGAAAGAGATGGGAATACCAGACCACCTGACCTGTCTTCTGAGAAATCTGTATGCAGGTCAAGAAGCAACACTTAGAACTGGACATGGAACAACAGACGGTTCCAAATCGGGAAAGGAGTACGTCAAGGTTGTGTATTGTCACCCTGCTTATTTAACTTATATGCAGAGTATATCATGCAAAATGCTGAGCTGGATGAAGCACAAGCTGGAATCAAGATTTCTGGGAGAAATATCAATAACCTCAGATAAGCATATGACACCACCCTTATGGTAGAAAGTGAAGAAGAACTAAAAAAAGAACCTCTTGTTGAAAGTCAAAGAGGAGAGTGAAAAAGTTGTCTTAAAACTCAACATTCAGAAGACTAAGATCATGGCATTTGGTCCCATCACTTTATGGCAAATAGATGGGGAAACAGTGGAAACCAAGACAGACTTTATTTTTTGGGGCTCCAAAATCATTGCAGATGGTCACTGCAGCCATGAAATGAAAAGACACTTGCTCTTGGAAGAAACACTATGACCAACCTAGACAGCTTATTAAAAAGCAGAGATACTACTTTGCCAACAAATGTCCATCTAGTCAAAGCTATGTTTTTTTTCCAGTAGTCATGTATGAATGTGAGAATTGGACTATAAAGAAAGCTGAGCGCTGAAGAATTGGTGCTGGTGTTGGAGAAGACTCTTGAGTCCCTTGGATTGCAAGGAGATCAAACCAGTCAATCCTAAAGGAAATCAGTCCTGAATATTCATTGGAAGGACTGATGCTGAAGCTGAAATTTCAATACTTTGGCCCCCTGATGCAAAGAACTGACTCATTGGAAAAGACCCTGATGCTGGGAAAGATTGAAAGCAGGAGAAGGGGACGACAGAGGTTGGGATGGTTGGATGACGTCACCACCTCAATGGACATGAGTTTGAGCAAGTTTCAGGAGTTGGTGATGGACAGGGAAGCCTGGTGTGCTGCAGTTCATGGGGTCGCAGAGTCGGACACGACTGAGTGACTGAACTGAATATACAGAGAGCACCTGCCCTGTGGTAGGCACTGTGAGATTGCACAGAAACATCTGCATAGACCCTGCCCTTGAAATGGTGATTACAAAACACCGAATTTTGTCATCACCAGGTCAAAGCCCAACCAACTGAGGTTAGAAAGAGGTTATAGGGAAATGGAAAATGAGAACTTGGTTTTGGGACATGAAGAGTGATTCTTCTTGTGGAACATCCAGGCAGCTTGGGCTGAAAGAGCAAGAAATATCATTCTAGATGCAGCAGAACTTTCTGCAAAGCCAGAGGACTGTGTTTCTTGTTTCAGTGAATAGAACTCTCAGCCTCTCAGGTGCCAAGCCTGAAGCTTGGTTTTCCTTCTTGACCATTCTCTCTTCCTCAGATTCTTACTTTAAGTCTTTAAAAAAATGTATTTAATGAGGGAATTATGCCCCAATACTTAAAGTATCCATTATGTGTAATAAATTAACATTTATCCATTGTAGTTAGAAATGGCCCTAGATACGCACCATCCTTAAGATAATTTAAAAGAAGGTCATTCAGATTTTTTTTATGTAAGATTTAATTTTATCAGGGGGCTCCTGTTGAGAAAGATTACCATGCATCCTGTCTCCTGTCTCTAATGGCTTGTGTTCTAGTTGAACTCTTATTATTATGATCTTTACATATTACTTCCACTGGAGAAATGTCTATCCAGGCCTTTTTGCCCCCTTTAAAATCAGGTTATCTGTATTTTCGCTACTGATTTGTAGAAGTTTCTTGTATATTTTGGATTTTAACCTATTATAAGTTGTATGGTTTGCAAATATTTTCTCCCTAATCCAGGGCTTCCCTTTACAATTTTTTGATTGTTTCTTTTGCGACTCGTGGCACATACAAATTAAAAATAAGGAACTTAATTCTCCCTGTTGACAGTAAGAAGACAGACTTCTCCCCCTCCTTTTCCTTAACAGCATTTCCTTTAGAAAAATTATAAGTTGTTTCTCTACCCCTTTGAGATGTATATAAATCTTTTTAAAAAGCATTTTCCAGGCATGTCTTTCAAGGACTTGGAAAAAATCTCTCTTTTTAAAGTGGTGAAATATATATAACAATATAATAGTTAAAGTTTTTAAAGTGAATAGTGTTAAAGGGAGTAGTTGAGCAGCATTAAGTATATTCTTATTGCTATGTACTGGCACCACCACTCATCCTGGCAGCCTTCTCTTTAACAGGTAACCATCAAGGGAGACAGCCTCCCTACATCCCAGTTTCTGGGAGAAGGTAAGAGCCTAACCTCAGTGGGTGCCCTGCTCCAAGTTGTAAAACTACCTTCTTTCATGAAGATTTGAGAAATTTATTTTTCCTTAGGATAAAGCCAGTTAGTAAGTGTTTATAGATGGCCACCTCAATTACCAGGTGAATCTAAGATAAACTATGTGTGACAAGTCCTCTGACGTGAGGACTAGCTTTTGTTTCACCTGAGAACATGTTTGAAACGGATTGCACCTGCTTGGCTCTCGGTTTGTTAGGGCTGCCATAACAAAATACCACGGATGGGATGGCATGCTGCTGCTGCTGCTAAGTCGCTTCAGTTGTGTCCAACTCTGTGCAACCCCATGGACTGCAGCCCACCAGGCTCCTCCATCCATGGGATTTTCCAGGCAAGAGTACTGGAGTGGATTGCCATCGCCTTCTCCGACAGGATGGCATAAATGACAGAAATTGATTCCTCGGGGTTCTGTGGGCTGGGAGTCCGAGCTCGAGGCACTGGCCAGCGTGGCTTCTTCCGAGGCCTCTGGCTGATGACGGCGCCTTCTCACTATGTCCCCACGTGGTTTTCTGTTGTGTACACACGCACACCCTTGGGGCTTTTTGTGTGTTCAAATTTCCTTTTCTGTGGGACAAATTGAGGGAGTAGCATTGCAGTATAAAAATTCAGTTCAGTTCAGTCGCTCAGTCGAATCCGACTCTTTGAGATCCCATGGACTGCAGCACGCCAGGCCTCCCTGTCCGTCACCAACTCCCGGAGCTTGCTCAAACTCATGTCCATGGAGTGAGTGATGCCATCCAACCATCTCGTCCTCTGCCGCCCCCTTCTGCCTTCAATCTTTCCCAGCATCAGGGTCTTTTCCAGTGAGTCAGCTCTTCTCATCAGGTGGCCAAAGTATTGGAGCTTCAGCTTCAGCATCAGTCCTTCCAGTCAATATTTAGGACTGATTTCCTTTAGGATGGACTGGTTGGATCTTACCAGATGTTAAATAGGTAGCCAGTAAGAAGTTGCTGTATAACTTAGAGAGCTTCAGCCTGGTGCTCTGGGACAACCTAGAGAGGTGGGATGAGGGTGAGGTGGGAGGGAGGCTCAAGAGGGAGGCAATATATATGTACTTATGGCTGATTCACGTTGTATAGCAGAAACCAATACAACATTGTGAAGCAATTTTTAAAACATAAATTTCCTCTTATAAGGACATTGGTCAGATTAGATAAGGGCCCTCCTTTTAATCATCTTTTAAAAGGCCCTGTCTCCAAATATAGTTACATTCTGAAGTTCTAGGGGTTAGGACTGCAACATATAAATTTTGAAGAGAAAAAGATTCAGCTCCTAACAACTGTATAAACGGGTGAGATTTCTTCCTATCTTAGTAAACTCGTTAATGGATTGTCTGTGCTTACATCATATTCTGGTTTAGTACTTATTCAATAATAAAATTGCTTTCTTTCTCTTTGGCCCTTATGAAGTTTTCTGGACAGGGGAAGATATTTTGGTTTTAGTTATATTTCCCCAACAGTATAAAAAGTACAGAGAGGAGAACCAAGGTCAAATGTTTGAGGTCTGTGTACTATGGAAAAAAGCTGTATAAGTCACTTACTGTATGGAGCCTTGATTTCCCAATCTTGATGGGCAAGTGAAAGGTTGTTCTTGACTGGGATTCAAGTGATTTTTTCAAATTCTATATCCTTTGGAAATTAAATCACTCAGTTATTTTTCTTATGAAATATATTGGTGGTAGTGGGTCGGGAAAAGAGCAGGAGGGAGAAAGGACAGAGCAAGAACAGCCAACAAGGGTACATTCTCTAAAAGAAAATTATCTGGATAAATGAAACTCCTTTTATCAGCATTCCCCAAGGGACCCCAAAACACATGGGAATTACCCTGGGCCTAAGGACTCACTGGCTTGAGATGACAGCAGGTTGATTTCTCCTAAACCAATTTCTCAGTTTCACTCCTTTTTAAAAAAATTGAAGTATAGTTGATTTACAATATTATAGTAGCCTCAGGCTACTCAGAGCGAGTGTATATATGTGTGTGTGTGTGCATGAATTGTTGAGTCCTGTCCGACTCTTTTGAGATCTTGTGGGCTGTAGCCCACCAGGCTCCTCTGTCCATGGGATTCTCCAGGCAAGAATACTGGTGTGGGTTGCCATTTCCTCCTCTAGAGGATCTTCCTGACCCAGGGGTTGAACCCAAGTCTCCTGCATTGCAGGTGGATTCTTTCCCATCTGAGCCACCAGGGAAGCCCTAGAGTGTTAGTCGTCAGTCAGTCATGTCCAACTCTTTGTGACCCCATGGACTGTAACCCACCAGTAGCCTCCAGCATAGAGCATAGTGATACAGTATTTTTACAGGCTATATGCCATTAAAAGCTGTTACAAGATAATGCCTGTATTTTCCTGAGCTATACAATATATTCTTATTGCTTATCTATTTTATCCGTAGTAGTTTGTATCTTTTAATATCACACCTCTATCTTGTCTCTTCCTTTTCCCTCTCCCCACTAGTAACTACTACTTTGTTTTTCAAATCTGTGAATCTATTTTTCTATATTCATTCATTTTATTTTTTAGATTTTCACATATGAGCAATACAGTATTTGTTTTTCTCTGTCTGACATGTCACTAAGCATAATAGTCTCTAGGTTCATCCATGTTGCTGCAATTGTCATTAGTTCATTGGTTTTATGGCTGATTTAATATTCTGTTGTATATATGTACCATGTCTTCTTCATCCATTCATCTGTTAAAGGATGCTTGGGTTGCTTCCTTATCTTGACTATTGTAAACAGTGTTGCTGTGAATATTGAGATGCATTTTTTTTGATGTTTTTGTTTTTTCTGGATATATACCCAGGAGTGGAATTGCTGGATCATGTAGTAGTTATATTTTCATTTTATTTAAGGAAACATCATACTATTTTCTGTGGTGGCTGCACTAATCTACATTTCCACTAACAGTATACAAGATGTCTCTTTTCTCAACATCCTCACTAACATTTGTTATTTGTAGACTTTTTGATGATAGCCATTCTGATGGGTATGAGGTGGTGTCTTATTCTTGTTTTGATCTGCATTTCTCTAATAATGAGTGATGTTGAGCATCTTTTTAAGTGCTTTTTAGCCTTCTGTATGTCTTCTTTGGAAAGATGGCTGCTTAGGTCTTCTGCCCATTTTTTAAATTGAGTTGTTTGGATTTTTGATATTGAGTTGTATGTACTGTTTGTATATTTTGAATATTAACCCTTTATCATTTGCAAATGATATCATTTGCATTTGCAAGCCATTTGCAAATCATTTGCAAGTCATATCATTTGATGGTTTCCTTTGCTGTGCAAAAGCTTTTAAGTTTAATTATGTCATATTTGTTTACTTTTAGTTCTTTTGCATTCAGAGACAGATCTAAAAAAATATTGCTACAACTTTTGTCAAAGAGTGTTCTGCCTATGTGCTCTTCTCTTTTCATGGTTTTAGGTCTTACATTTAGGTATTTAATCAATTTTGAGTTTATTTTTTATATGGTATGAGAAAATGTTCTAATCTTCTTATTTTACCGGTAGCTGTTCATAGCACCACTTACTGAAGAGACTGTCTTTTCTCATTGTATATTCTTGTCTCCTTTGTCATAGCTTAATTTACCATAAGTGTATGGGTTTATTTCTGGGCTCTTTATCCTGCTCAGTTGATCTATGTATCCATTTTTATGTCAATACCATGTTCTTTTGATTACTATAGCTTTGCAGTATAGTCTGAGGTCTGGGAGGGTGATATCTCCAGCTCTGTTCTACTTTCTCAAGATTTGGCAATTCAGGGTCTTTTATGGTTCCACATGAATTTTAAGTTTATTTGTTCTAGTTCTGTGAAGAATGTCATCATTATTTTGATAGGGATTGCATTAAATCTATAGGTTGCTTTAGGCAATATGGCCATTTTAACAATATTAATTCTTCTAAAAACTATAAAACATTAATGGAGGAAATTAAAGATGTTATAAAGAAATGGAAAGATATCCTGTTCTCTTGGATATCTTTCCATTTCTTTATAACATCTTTAATTTCCTCCATTAATGTTTTATAGTTTTTAGAGTATAGGTCTTTCACCTCCTTTGTTAAGTTTATTCTTAGTTATTTTATTCTTTTTGATGTGATTTTAAACAGAATTTTAAAAGATTTCTGATAGTTTATTATTAGTGTAGAGAAAAGAAACATTTATTTATATTAATCTTATATACTGCAATTTTAATGAACTCATTTATTAGTTTTAAAAGGTTTTTTGTGTGTGCAGACTTTAGGGTTTTCTGTATAAAGTATCATGTCATCTGCAAAAATAAGTTTTCCTCTTCCCTTCATTTGTATGATTGTTATTCTTTTTCTGTCTGATTGCAATGACTAGGACTTCCAATGCTTTGGTAAACAGAAGTGGTGTGAGTGGGCATCCTAGTCATGTTTCTGAGTTTATAGGAAAGGCATTCAGCTTTTCATCATTGAGTATGATGTTAGTTGTGGGTTTGTCATAAATGGTCTTTATTATGTTGAGATATGTTCTCTCTATGCCCACTCTGATACTTTTTTTTCCTCCACGAATGGTAGTTGAATTTTGTCAAATGCTTTTTCTGTGTCTATTGAGATGATCATGAAGTTTTTGTCTTCCCTTTTGTTAATATGGTGTGCCACATTGATTGATGTGCAAATATTGAACCATCCTTGTGACCCTAAAATAAATCCAATTTGATCATGGTATATGATCCTTTTTATATAGTGTTGAAGCTGGTTTACTAGTATTTTGTAGAGGATTTTTGCAACTGTATTCATCAAAGATATTTGTAAGTTTCCTTTTTTTGTAGGACTTTTGTCAGTTTTTGGTAATGGGGTAAATGGTGGCCTTACAGAATGAATTTGGGAGTGTTCCATCCTCTTCAGTTTTTTGGAATAGTTTGGGAAGGAAAGGTATTAGCTCTTCTTTATGTTTGGTATAGTATAACATCATTGTAAATAAAAGGAATTATACAAACAACATTTTATTAGTATAGAACATATTTTTCCAAGATAACATATTCATTTTTAGAGATAAACAAGAAACCGGTAGTGACTTGAGGGGATAAACGAGAGTGGCTTGGGAACAGGCAGATTTCCTTTCTATTGCAATCTTTCATACCTTTAGAATTATTTTCCTATGTACATGTATTTTATAGTAAACAAAAAAGTACAAATGGCAAAGAACTACCTGTAAAATTTAATTTTGATAAGAACTTTACATAAACTTGATTTGTTATTGGAAAACAACTTACTAGTTTTAGGTGTTTTTGAAAAATTCAACAAACTGAATTGCTGTATTTTAACTCAAACACAATCAGTTAAGTCAGTTAACTTAGTTAACAGACCTATAATTTTTTAGTAAAATGTTGCTCATTATTTCAGCTTTCTCATCTTTAAAATGACAGCAGATGTGTCCACCTGCTTGAAAGGGTTGCCAGAGGTATATCTGATGAGAGTTCTAACAGTAATTCATAAGGGTGATAGAATTGCAGAATTGGGTATGTTACCATTTGAGGCTGCTAAAAGTCAATGTTAGCTATGTGTCCTCCCTCCAGTTCATCACTTCTTAAAGCATAAGAGAAGCTTATTACCCCACTGGTTTGGATTTTGGATCCGCTCAATTTGCTTTTTCATTTTTCTCCTGAATGAGCAACTCTGCCTTGTTCCTTGTGAGATTAATCTGGAGTACCACCAGCTTCCTGCCGCTAAGCCCAGTCTCAGTCATCTTTCACTTCTTCCTCTGCTCTCAGTCCCATGCCCAACCCATTGCCAGCCTCTCATCTGTTCATCTCCACTCATAAAGCTCATAGTAGCAGCTTGGTCTAGTTTCACTGGGCTTGCTCCTCAGATTGTCCTCCCAGCTTCCTTTATTTGGTAAAGTGTTACCATATTTTTAACATTTTGATTAAATTTGGCATCTTAAATCTTTGCTGAAACTTTCAGTTGAGGGTTTCTGTACTGTGCATGTCGCTTCAGTCATGTCCGACTCTTTGCAACCCTGTGGACTGTAGCTTGCCAGGCTCCTCTGTCCATGGGATTCTTTAGGCAAGAATACTGGAGTAGGTTGCCATGCCCTTCTCCAGGGGTTCTTCCTGACCCAGGGATTGCATTTCCTGCAGCTCCTGCATTGCAGGCAGATTCTTTGCCGCCAAGCCACCGGGGAAGCCCTACTATACTATACAGTATGCTTTATACTTATTTATTTTTATTGAAGTGTAGTTGATTCACAGTGTTGTATTAATTTCTGTTATACAGCAAAGTAATTCAGTTATAAATATACATATATTCTTTTAAAAAGATATTCTTTTCCATTATGCTTTATTATAGGATATTGAATATGGTTCCCCATGTTATACAGTTGGACTCTGTTGTTTATCCATTCAATATATAAAAGCTTACATCTACTAACCTCAGCCTGCCAGTCCATCCCTTCCCTAATCCTCTCCCCCTTGGCAACTGTAAGCCTGTTCTCTATATCTGTGAGTCTGTTTCTGTTTCATAGATAATTTATGTCATATTTTAGATTCCACATTTAAGTCAAATCATGTGGTATTTATCTTTCTCTTTCTGACTTACTTCACTTTAGTATGATGATCTCTAGTTCCATCCATATTGGTGTAAATGGCATTATTTTGTTCATTTTATGATTAAATAGTGTTCCATTGTCTATATCTACCACATCTTCTTTATACATTCATCTGTCAATGAACATTTAGGTTGTTTTCATGTCCTGGCTATTGTGAATAGTACTGCTATGAACATAGGGGTGCATATGTCTTTTTAGTTTAGCGTTTTGCCTGGATATATGCCCAGGAATGGTATTGCTGCATCATATAGCAACTCTATTTTTAATTTTTTGAGAACCTCCATACTGTTTTCCGTAGTTACTGTACCAACTTGTATTTCCAACAACGGTGTAGGGAGAATTCCTTTCTCTGCACATCCTCTCCAGCATTTGTTATTTGTAAACTTTTTAATGATGGCCATTCTGACTGGTATGAGGTGATATCTTATTGTAATTTTGATTCGCACTTCTTTAATAATTAGAGATGTTGAACATCTTTCTGCCTCTTGGCCATCTGTATATGTACTCATATTTTGTATATACCTCTTGTAGACTTCATAATATTACATTGTGCAGTGGGCTGAACATTTATGTCCCCCACCAAATTTATATGTTGAAACCCTCAACCTCAATGGGATAGGAGATAAGGCCTTTGGGAGGTAATTAAGTCATGACTGTGGAACCCTCATGAATGAAAGCATAGTGAGAAGGTAGCAGTCTACAATATATTAATAAAAGAGGGCTCTCACAGAACCTGACCTTGATGGCACCCCGACCTTAGACTTCCAGCCCCCAGAACTGTGAGAAATAAATTTTTGTTGTTTGTGGACACCCAGTCAACGGTAATTTGTTAGCTAGAACTGACTAAGACACAATGTAATTACTTATTTTCCATGTTTGTTGTTCTCATTTGACTGGGAAATCCTTCAAATAGGGACTAACTTCCCTCCCCTTTTCTAAATGATCATTTATTGATGAATTTCTATGTGCTAAGTACTATATAAGAATTGTGCATATGTTATCTCATTTTATTGCTTCCTCAGCAACCCCTGGAAATAGATATTAGGAGTCCAAGTTAGAGTTGAGGATTCTAAGAACAGAGAAATTAAGTGACTGGGTGACCTGTGATTTGAAAATTTCCTCTTTGTATTCTCTTGTACCATCCAACTCCACAACCAGGCACATAGCAGATGTCCAATGTTGATGGGCAAGCTGAAATTCCTGAATGCAAACCTCAGTTTTGTTGTTGTTGTTTGGTCACTCAGTCATGTCTGACTCTTTGCGACCCCATGGACTGTAGACCTCTAGGCTCCTCTGTCCATGGGATTTCCCAGGCAAGAATATTGGAATGAGTGGCCATTTTCTTTTCCAGGGGATCTTCCTGACCCAGGATTGAACCCACGTCTTCTACGTTGGCAGGCGGATTCTTTACTGCTGGGCCACCAGGGAGGCCCAAACTCCAGTTTCGATACCACCTGTTCTAGGCACCCTGCTGTACCCTAATGTTGCCTCTTTGTTGCTCGTAAATCCTGATCCAGTCTCTGTTACCGCACTTATCACTCTGACTTGTGGTCTTCCTCTAGGCTAGTTGGCTTTCCAAGTCTGTTGGGTAGAGTAGTTGGAGCACACTTCTCTCCTGGCCTGGGCAGGCAGTAGTGGGAGGCTGGCCTGCTGAGCCAGCTCAGGAAGAAATGCTCCCAGAGCACCCAGGGCCGAGGCAGTTAATTCGTCCCAGTGGTGAGGAGGAAATTTCTTGTAAAAGCTAGTTCGCCTCAGAACAATGTGGCCTTTTATTTTTTAGCTTTGGAATGGAGCCTAGCTGTCCGTGGAAACAAAGAGAGGAGAGAATCACTGAACCAGTCTCGCACATAAAAAACTGACCATGTCTGTCTTTGAAGTCTCCTTTATGTCGTTCTGAAAACTTTGGATTATAGGGGTGTTTTTTCCTCCTTTTCTTCCTCAGTTCCTCACCCCACCTCAATTTTTTTTTTTTTTCAGAGAAAAGAGAGAACTGGGTGTAAGGGAACCTTTCTTTGAAACAGGGCAGAAGTCATTAATTAAGGCTCCCATTCATTCCTGCTGACACTTGCTCATCAATCAGATTTCCTCTTAGCATTCTGATGACCCTGCTGACCTGGAGTCCTCCATACTGTCTGCCAGACAGAATTGAAACTCAGACCACACACCAGAAAAGAGGGAGTGGGCCCTGGCTCCTGGCTTCCTGAAATGGGAGAGAAAGCATCCAGGGACAAAGCAGGCTAGTCGGGAGCTCTTCGGAGTGAGGTGAAGGTGCATAAAGAAGGTATTTTCTCTGCGGAAGCAAGTGTTGCTCCCTTCACTGAAACAGTGATCTATAGTTGCCCTTCCCTTTCTTCCCCAACCCAGGGCCAGCGATGCAGCTCGGAGCCCGGCCAGCTGAGCTGTGGCAACCAGGCTAGCAGCTTCACTCTGCCAACTCGGCACTGCTGAAAGAAGCTAACAGCTCGAAGCCTTCTCTCAGAAAATTACAGGGAGCTGTTCCGGAGAAGACACTGGGGGTAGGGCTAGGGGTAGTCAGCCTGAGCTATGGGACCTTTACTGCGTAACTTATTCATTCATTGACTCAATAGCCATTCACCTGGCACCCACTGTATAGTAAGCATCATATGAGGTACTGCGGACAGAACTGTGAAAGAGGTAGATGCAATCTCTCCTTGTGGAGCTCATAGTCTCTCCGGGCATGTACTTGGGCCTTTTCTTCAAGAAAAATTGGGTATTTAGGAGGACCCACTGTGGTCAATGCAATTAGAATTCATTGACTATGTATTGGTCTCCTTCTATGTACTCAAGATACTGAATACTGAAATGAGAAAGGAAAGAAATGTCCACAGTCCATGTCCTCAAGAAATGAACAGAGTAGGCAATGGCAGACTAGTTAACAAGCTTATCAGTATTCAATGTGATAAGTGTTATTACAGGTACATACAGTATTCAGAAGAAGTGGAGACTAGCTTATTCCATGTGGAACTCCTTGGCCCTGACTCTGAGTGAGATGGGAACCACTGAAAGGTTTTGAGCAGAGGAGTGACATAATCTCACACATTTAAAAAAGCTTGGAGGATGGATTTAAGGAGCAAGGCAAGGGAGGAAACAGGAATGCTGGTTAGTAGGTTTAATGCAACAAACCAGGTTTGTTGTCTTGGACCAAAGAACTAATAATGTAGGTGTGGAGAAGTGGTCGGATTGTAGATATTTGGGGAAAAGCCAGTAGAATTTGGTGATGGATTCAATGTCTGGTATTCGAGAAAGGAGTCAATGCAAGCACCAAAGTTTTGGACCTGAGAAGCCAGAAGTTTGGAGTTTTCATTAAGATGGAGAAAATTGTGGATGTAGAGGTTTTAAGGGAAGATCAGGAGTTTGGCTTTAGACATGTTAATTTCAGTTGTCCATTAGACTTCTAAATAGAGTTACTTGACTAAGCAGTTGGATATTTAAGTGTGAAAGTCAGGTGAGAAGCCTGGAATGGATTTATAAGTTTAAGAATTGTCAGCCTGGCAGTTGTACTGAAAATCAGGAGACTGGATGAAATCACAAGGATGTGAATACATGAAGGAAAGAGAGCAGATCTAAGGGCTAAGCCCAGGGGTATCCCACTGTTCAGAGGTCAGGAAGATGAGGAACCAAGAAAGGACACTGAGAAGGAGAAGTCAGGGAGAGGGAGAGGATTGCAGTCTCCTGGATTTTAAGTAAATGGGATGTCTAAAAGCAAGAGAGTTCCAGAAAAATATCTATTTCTGCTTTATTGACTATGCCAAAGCCTTTGACTGTGTGGATCACAATAAACTGTGGAAAATTCTTCAAGAGATGGGAATACCAGACCACCTGACCTGCCTCTTGAGAAGCCTATATGCAGGTCAGGAAGCAACAGTTAGAACTGGACATGGAACAAGAGACTGGTTCCAAATAGGAAAAGGAGTTCGTCAAGGCTGTATATTGTCACCCTGCTTATTTAACTTATATGCAGAGTACATCATGAGAAATGCTGGATTGGAAGAAGCACAAGCTGGAATCAAGATTGCCAGGAGAAATATCAATAACATCAGATATGCAGATGACACAACCCTTATGGCAGAAAATGAAGAGGAACTAACAAGCCTCTTGATGAAAGTGAAAGAGGAGAGTGAAAAAGTTGGCTTAAAGCTCAACATTCAGAAAACGAAGATCATGGCATCCAGTCCCATCACTTCATGGGAAATAGATGGGGAAACAGTGGAAACAGTGTCAGACTTTATTTTTGGGGGCTCCAAAATCACTGCAGATGGTGACTGCAGCCATGAAATTAAAAGACACTTACTCCTTGGAAGGAAAGTTATGACCAACCTAGATAGCATATTCAAAAGCAGAGACATTACTTTGCCAACAAAGGTCCGTCTAGTCAAGGCTATGGTTTTTCCTGTGGTCATGTATGGATGTGAGAGTTGGACTGTGAAGAAAGCCGAGCACCGAAGAATTGATGCTTTTGAACTGTGATGTTGGAGAAGACTCTTGAGAGTCCCTTGGACTGCAAGGAGATCCAACCAGTCCATTCTAAAGGAGATCAGTCCTGGGTGTTCTTTGGAAGGAATGATGCTAAAGCTGAAACTTCAGTACTTTGGCCACCTCATGCGAAGAGTTGACTCATTGGAAAAGACTCTGATGCTGGGAGGGATTGGGGGCAGGAGAAGAAGGGGATGACAGAGGATGAGATGGCTGGATGGCATCACTGACTAAATGGACGTGAGTCTCAGTGAACTCTGAGAGTTGGTAATGGACAGGGAGGCCTGGCGTGCTGCAATTCATGGGGTCACAAAGAGTCGGACATGGCTGAGAGACTGAACTGAACTGAACTGAAAGGAAAGAGGGAGGAACGAGACATACCAGATGTTCCTAATAGGTGAAGCGGATTATGGTTGAGAATTAGTCACTGGATTTGGTAGTTTTGATTTCTAAAGACCTTGATAAGAGTAGTAGCTATGAAATGTGTGCATGCTTAGTTGTTCAGTCGTGTTCCATTCTTTGCAGCACTTTGGACTGTAGCCCACCAGAATCCTCTGTCCATGGGAGTTTTCAGGCAAGAATATTGGAATGGGTTGCAAGATCCTTCTCCAGGGGATCTTCCCAACCAGGGATATCACTATAGGAGATGATGTCAAGGAACACAGAAGCCAGTACCTGGGGAAGAACACTTATGAGATTATTGAAATTATGTCTCAGTGAAATTGTGTGTGTGTTAGTCACTTAGTAGTGTCTAATTCTGTCTCCTGCATTACAGGCAGATTCTTTATCATCTGAGCTATAGGGAAGTCCAAAAATTACACGTATGCCTGCTAAGTCACTTTAGTCACATCCAACTCTTTGTGACCCCATGGACTGCAGACTGTCAGGCTCCTCTGTCCATGGAGTTCTCCAGGTGAGAATACTGAAGAGGGTTGCCATTTCCTTCTCCAGGGGATCTTCCCATCCCAGGGATCAAACCCAGGTCTCTTACATTGGCAGGTGGGTTCTTTACCACTAGCACCACCTGGAAAGCTCTAGTGGTAGATTATTGGGAAGATTATTGATATTATGTCTCAGTGAAATTACTGAATTATAACTGAGTAAAAATGAGATACAATCTCCACCAAGAAATGAAAGAGAATGATTTGAATGTCAGTAGATGACATCTACAATGACAGAGTAGTGGGTAGTATTGTCTGGCAACATTATTAAAGCTGGGAGTTTTAGGAGGAAGGGATAAGAGTGGTCAAGACATACTAGGAAGGGAGAGGAAAACATTTACTTCACCTGGATCTGTAGTACAAGACATTTGAAGATCAAACAGCAAGAACTTGACAGGGTTACTGGGTAACCAGTGTCCTCCCAAGAGGGTCAGAATTCTGTTAGAACAAGAAGGCAAAGAGAAAGTACAAGATTAAGGGCATATGGGGCTTGCTGATGACTGCTCTGACTTGGATTTGGTAGTGTTGATTTCTAAAGACCTTGATAAGAGTAGTAGCTATGAAATGTGTGCATGTTTAGTTGTTCAGTCGTGTTCCATTCTTTGCGACCCTTTGGACTGTAGCCCACCAGAATCCTCTGTCCATGGGAGTTTTCAGGCAAGAATGTTGGAGTGGGTTGCCATTTCCTTCTCCAGGGGATCATCCCTGGAAATACAGGGGGATACAGTGGAAGGGTTTCCTCAGCTATTTCCTGAAGTCATCAGAAAAATGGATATAGAGAGCCACATGGGGGTTGAGAGCCCAGAGATGGGGATGTCCTGACCAAAAGGTGTCTGACTTAAACAGGTGTAAAGTTCTTACAAGATTAAGCCTGAAGGTCTCAAGGCAGATAGTGGTGTGAGGCTGTGAGTGTTGGGCAGGGGGAGGTGGGAGAGGTCAGGGGCCCATCAGAAGCATGGAATTCTGAGAGACGTGACCTAGTTTTGTTCAACCCAGACTCCAGAACAAGATCACGTCTCTCAGAATTCCATGCTTCTTCTCGTTGATAAAGCACAAGGTGCTCCGAGGCTTTCTTCTGATTCTGTTGGTGGATTTTTCTGGTGAAACTGGGCTGCCATCAAATTTTAAAACCATCTGTGTTGACATTATATATTCCAGACCTGCTTTAGCTCTCCTTATAAATTAGGGCTTTGGGAAGTTCTCTGGTCAGCCTGTCCCTGAATATGACTCTGCTGCTGCACTGCTAAGTCGCTTCAGTCGTGTCTGACTCTGTGCGACCCCATAGACGGCAGCCCACCAGGCTCCCCCATCCCTGGGATTCTCCAGGCAAGAATACTGGAGTGGGTTGCCATTTCCTTCTCCAGGAATATGACTCTAGGAATAATGAATAACTCTAACTGGCTGAAGAGAATCACAGGATTAAAATAGATCATTTGTGATAGGATATAATTGAGTCAGAATATCTTTAATTATGAGATGTTTGGCAAAACACTAAGGAATCACTTAGTGGATTTCTTGGGCAAGATCTATCTGCTAGTGGTGTGCACACTTTTCTAAAAGTATACTTTGGGGACTTTTATGAAGATGAATTTGAATATAAATATTTTTGCCTCGTATCTCCTTGCTCAGTGATTCAATGACTCTTTCATGGGGGAGGGCAGGGAAGCAAGATGGCAGAGTATAAGGACCTTGAGCTCACCTACTCTCATGAGCACACCAAAACACAGCTAACTGATGAAGAGTCACCAATAAGAAAGACTGGAACGTACAAAAAAAGATATTCTACATCCAAAGACATATAGAGGAAACCACACCAAGACGGCAGGAGGGGGCAGTCTCATGATATAGTGTTAGTCACTCAGTTGTGTCCAACTCTTTGCCACCCACATGAACTGTAGCCCGCCAGGCTCCTGTGTCTGTGGAATTTTCCAAGCAAGAATACTGGAGTGGTAGCCATTCCCTTCTCCAGGGGAACTTCTCGCCCCAGGGATTGAACCTGGGTCTCCTGCATTGCAGGTGGATTCTTTATACCATCTGAGCCACCAGGGAAGCCCCTTGTGATATAATAAAATCTCATACCACCCAGATGGGCAACCCACAAACTGGAGATTTATTATATTGCTGAAGTTCTCCTACAGGAGTGAGAGCTCCAAGCCTCATGTCAGTCTCCCCAGCCTGGAGGTCTGGCATTGGGAGGAGGAGCCCTTAGAGCATTTGGTTTTGAAGGCCAGCAGGGCTTGACTGCAGGAGCCCCACAGGACTGGGGAAAACAGAGACTCCATTCGGGGAGTGCACACAAGGTCTCGTACACACCAGAACCCAGGGCAAAAGTATGAGGAGGGCAGGCATCACCTAGAGCAAATTGTCCATTATGCAGCTTTCTGTTTCAAGCCTGAATTCTTTGATGAATCCTTAGGAGACATTTGTTTTGAGAATCAGTCATTTTTCAAAACCTTTTTATTTTATACTGGAGTATAACCAACTAAGAGTGCTGTGATAGTTTCAGGTGAACAGCGAGGGAACTCACATATACACGTGTCCATTCTCCCCCAAACCCCCTGCCCATCCAGGCTGCCACATAACATTCAGCACAGAAGAATCAGATATTTTTGAAAGACAGGATTCATTTTCAAAGGTCATTAAGTTACCTTTATATATCAAAAGCAAAGCTTAGATTTTTCTAACATTTAATTTTAGCCAGTGGTTTTCAGACTTTTTGACCACAAACCGTGGTAAGAAATACATATTGTAAATCATCACCCAACACACACATGTGCCTATATTCATGTAAAATTGAAACAAAAATTTCAGGAAATAGAAACAAAGAGTTCAACGGAAGATCTGAATAGTCATTTTCCCAAAGAAGACATACAGATGTCCAATAGGCACATGAAAAGATGCTCCACATCGTTAATCATTAGGAAAGTGCAAATCAAAACCACAATGAGATATTATCTCATACCGGTCAGAACGGCTATTATCAGCAAGAAATAGCAAGTATTAGCAAGGGTGTGGAGGAAGGGGCACCCTTGTGCATTGTTGGTGGGAACGTGAATTGGTACAAATCAGACAGGAAGGTGATACACAAGAAACTTCCTGAAGAGATACGGGGGCCCTCTTCCCCACGTGCTCCAGACCTGTGTAAACCCCAACTCACAGTCCAAATGCCCTTCCTGGATCAGAAAAAGGAGGAAAGTCAAAAGCCTGAGCATTTATTCCAAAGACATCAAGATACATGAAAGAGATTGGTTCTATAGTTGCCTTTTTGTGTCTGGCTTTGCCAATCAGGACTAATGGTGGCAGAATTTTGACAGGTGATAAATGGCAACTATTTCTTTCCCTTTCTGCAGTCTGAGGGGAGGCAACCACTGCAGCTGGGAAGCAGCTGCCCAGAGCTGGGGTGTGGTGGGAGGGGGGCCCTCTGAAAATGGTTGGCCACAGGCAGATGCAGTTACACAGGGTTCCGCTTCCCAGGCCTTTGCAGGAAGCTCCTGCCTGTGCACAGACCTTTCTGACCAGCTGGTTGGCGCCTTTTCCTCTCTGGTGTCGAAGAGTCAGAGAGGATGAGGAATAAGGGAAAATGCTTTCTTGCTGACTAGAGACCTAGCTTGGAAGTCTGAATAAATTTGCTTCCACATTAAAAAAAAAAAAAGATAAAGCTCTAAATGAATTGTGAACAGAAGAACTGATGTGTCTCTTATCGGTCTGCTGCCTGTTGACTTTGGCTGGGAGATAATCACCATGGTTAACAAGGCTCCTGGCAGCCAGTTATTATTCATTCTGGCCATTCTCATTCACCATTGTTTTGGCATATAAAACCCTGAAAGAAGATGAAATCCCCAGTGCTCTGCAGCATGAATTTCTCTTTAGGAACCAGAGCCTCCTCATCCTTTCCCCAGCTCTCTCTCCGTTCCTGCTTCCTTTCCCCACCCCTACCAAGTGCATGGGACCAGGAGGGGGCTGAGCAGGTGGCTTTCCAGACCTCATGTCCTCCCTCGACCCATAGGACCTCTGCTACCATCTGCTTTATGATTGACCTCCTGGGCACCATTTACTCGGAAGGGTTCCCCTGTGAAACCGTTGAAAACCACATACTCTCAGATCTTCACTCTCTGTCTCCAGCTATGAGCCCTGACAGAGGTGAGGTAGGCTTCCTGTCCTCCACCCCTTGCATTCAGTGCAAATCATTGTCAGTCCTTGTTATTTGTCCTCTCCCATCTGTGACACCAGAAAGAAGGTAACGGAGCCCTGGCTCTTCCTGTTTGTACAGGTGTCTGGCAGCTGATTGAATTCATTTTAAAAATTGAACCCCAAGTATCTGAAGGTAGAGTGTATTTTCCTGTCAGGAAAAGGGTGGTCACTCTTAAGGTTTCTCAGTCTTTGATCCCAATTTTGTTTGGTTGGTGGGGTAGGTTTGAGGTGCCCCAGGTTAACAGTGGCCATGTACTTCTATTTCTTTAACCTGGGCCGTTTACTCAATTGTGTGCTAGGAGAAGCAGCATGATTGGCTTCTGTCTCCAGCAGTAATTTGGGCCTCGTCATGAACTTTCTTCACCCAGGTCCTTGCTCCCTGGTGCTCAGTGGGTCTCTCAGCGATCCCTTGGCTCTCTTTAGCTGACATACTATCTTGGACTAATTTTTCATCACAGTATCATCATTTTTTAATATATATAAATATACAAATGGCTCAGATGGTAAAGAATCTGCCTGCAATGTGGGAGACCTGGGTTCAATCCCTGAGTCAGGAAGACCCTCTGGAGAAGGGAATGGTCCCCCCACTCCAGTATTGTTGCCTGAAGAATCCCATGGACAGAGGAGCTACAGTCCAAGGGGTCATAAGAGTCGGACATGACTGAGTGACTAACATTTCATTAAAAATTTTTTATAATATATATATTATATATACATATATATAATTTAACTTTACTTTTTGAACCTATACATTGCAACTGGACATAAAAGTGTTTTCTTACCAGACTCTTCAACTCCCACCATATCTTGAGGGATACATTCTAGGGTAGCCTCCTGTCTGAATTTTTGCCAGGGAAGAGAAACATGAATGTGCACAATGAGGGCAAGGCCAGAGAAGACAGAAAAATCTCCATCAGGATTGGGAAATAGGGCTAGCAAAGGTTAGTAGGGCCTTAGAACCCAGGTAAAGTGGGCTGGATTCAGGAAACTAAAGTGCAAACCAGGGAACCATTTGCTACCTTGCAATGACGGTTGCTTTTCAGGATATACTTCTCATTTCCTCTTTCTGTCAATGTCTTAACAACACAGCTTCACCGTGGTACAGTAATGAGGATCTTAGACTTGGGACTCCTTCTTTGTATCTGCTAGCTCTGAACATTTTGTCAAGTGGCCTCATCTCTTTGGATTTCACTTTCCTCATTTCAAACGTGGGGATTTTTAACATTGGCTTCACTTTGTGATTAATACGATGATACGAGAACTAGTTTGTGAAGCATCACACTGTTGGATGCTGGGGCTCTGTATCCACTGAAGTCTTCTTCTAATGTGTTACATTTTCTATAAAACCAGGACTTGAAACTGTGTGTGTGGATAATAGGCCCGGAAAGCAGAAGTTGGTGGAATGGTGCATGTCAATGATTGTAAGGCAATGGGGCATCAATTAAAAAATGGACTGCAACCTTCTTTGGGGGAGGCTGTGGGACTTAATGCAAAGTAACAAGAAATGCTCATAAAACAGCTCTTTATGCAGAGAGGAGCTGGGTTTTGCCTTGTTGCTAAGGTCCTGATTGTTTCCTGGCTATGTTTTGTGCGTCTGTGTCAGGCCTTTCTGTGCGTTCCTTTCAGAAACTTGATGATATTGGCCTGCAGCTAATTAGATCAGTGTCATCACTTTCACCGTCCCCTTTTTTATTCTGCTGGGACAATTTCCATCAAAATAGAAGTGGGTGATAGTCCTTTCCCATTAACAAGGCTTAATTTCTTATTAGGACACAACTTGGAGTGACCACACATAGGGGCTTTGGAAAAAAGTCTCAAGCCAATGCACAAGTGAGCTTGCTTTATTTATTTTATTTTTTGGACTGTGCTATATATATCCTGTGGGATCTTAGTTCCCCAACCAGGGATCAAACCTGCACCTCCTGCATTGGAAGTGCAGAGTCTTATCCACCGGATTGCCAGGGAAGTCCCTGAGTGAGTTTTGAAGAGGTTTACAAGACCCAAATGTTCAGATAAGTTATCCACTTACCAAAATGACCCTTCAAATCTTCCCCTCATTCTATAGAAGAGCTTCACCTGTGGTAGTCAGGATGTAGTTTATTCAAGAGAAACTTTTAGGAGGCCTACATTCAGTAGTGAAATTGTTTTGGATATTCATAAGCACAGATATATGTGATTTTGTAGTTTTTTCCTCAGCTTAAAAAAAGTGAAAGCGTTAGTAGCTCAGTCATATCTGACTCTTTGCAACCTGTGGACTGTAGCCTGCCAGGCTCCTCTGTCCAGGAGAGTTCCTCAGGGCATATAGAAGAAATGGACATAATAACCACCTCAGTTTGCCACAATGACATTTGAGAGAAAGACTCATGTAGTTGTCATTAATTTGCAATAAAGCAATGGAGATATAGTGGAAAGAGGATAGATTAAGGTGTCAATCAGAATCAAGGTGTCAGTTAGAATCAGATTTAAATATTAGCTCCACTGTGTACTAGTGGTATGATCTCAACGACCCATACCCATGGCTTCATGGGGAATTCTCTGTTATGATTTGACAAAGAAAATTCTAGCCTGGTATACATATCGTTTCACATGTATTATTAGCTCCTGCCAGAAATGTACTTTAGGAACACAAGAGTCAGTTTTGTGGAAGTCTGTCTGTCTTTTTTCCCCAGCCACTCTGATGCTTGCTCAAAGTTGAACACAGGTTTAACAACATGGGCTTCCCCCTTTCCAAGGCTGACCTGCCCTATCGCTACAGCTGAAAGCCCAATTTGCCAACAGCAAAGATGAATGCTGAGCCCCTGACCTCACACTATACCCCGGGGGAGGGGCACCAACCAGCCTCCTAGTAGCAGGTTGATTAAACTGTCCCTTCCATCACTGAGGGAATACCTTTTCTTTTCTTTTTAAACAAATTTTTTCTCACTAGGACAGTCATTCTGGGCCAGCTCCATTGTCTGAGGATTTATAGAATGCCTTATTCACCATAACAGCATCTCACATTTCATTATTTTGCCCAAGGAAATTATTATTTACACACAGGAGTGAGGTTAAAGCTTCTAATTCATGGGATTCATTGTTTCTATTTTGCAACCACCTATCTCAGTTATCCAGAGGAAGCTGGTTTTATAGGGCAGTAGAATGTCAGCTGGGAAAGAACACTTTTGGAGGTTGGATTGAAAGATAGAAGTGAGATATTGAAAGTCGCTCTGTCATGTCCAGCTCTTTGTGACCCCATGAACTATACAGTCCATGCAATTCTCCAGGCCAGAATATGAAGTGGGTAGTCTTTCCCTTCTCCAGGGGATCTTCCTAACCCGGGGATCGAACCCCGGTTTCCTGCATTGCAGGTGGATTCTTTACCAGCTGAGCCAGAGATTGGATGCTATCCTACAATTTGCAGTATGTGCTAATCTAGTGGCCAATAGATGATGCCGTTCATCTCATAGTCAGAATACACGGGGCTGGAGAATACAAGGGGTTAAAGTGGGAGTTTGCTCATTTCCCTACCCCCCAAAATTTGCAGAATTCCCCCCCCCCATATTTATGTATTTGATCTCTGCTGATTTTAAAGGATTTAATTGTCAAAGAAAGAATGCTTTTGTCAGGGAAACATGCAATGGTTCCATTGAATTGGAAGTTGACACTGTCACTGGGCTATTCTGGGCTGCTAATGTCATTGATCTAACATAGAAAGAAAGAAGTAACTGCAGGGGCTAAGGTGATTGATTCTAATATCCAAGGGAAAATTGGGCTGTGGCTACACAGTGGGAAAAAGAGAACATGTCTGGAAACTAGGGGATAAAGGTGGGACTGCTAAAACTTCAGACCCTTTGAGAATAAAGATTTGGGCCATTCTGCACATTATGAACCTTGATCAACTGAAGTAACAGCTGAAGAAAAGAGGAATATGGAAAGTTAGTGGGATAAAGAAAATATGAAAATCGACTATAGCATTGTTATCATTTATAGAAATGAGAACTATAACAGATATTATTTTATTCTTTGCATTTATGTGTATCTTGCTGTGCCATGCTGTGCCAAGTCACTTCAATTGTGTCTGACTCTTTGTGATGCCAGGGGCTGTAGCTCGCCAGGCTCCTCCTTCCGTGGAATTCTCCAGATGAGAATACTGGAGCCATTTCCTTCTCCAGGGGATCTTCCAGACCCAGGGATAGAACCTGAGTCTCCTGCAGGCAGATTCTTTACCATCTGAGCCACCAGGGAAGCTCCATGTGTGTTTTAGCATATATTAACTATTTTACCTCACTCCTTTTCTCTTATTTTTTTTTAATGGATTGTTTGTTGGGATTAACTTTCAGTTCAGTTCAGTTGCTCAATCGTGTCTGACTCTGCTACCCCATGGACTGCAGCACGTCAGACCTCTTTGTCCATCGCCAACCCCCAGAGTTCACTCAAACTCATGTCCATTGAGTCAGTGATGCCATTCAACCATCTCATCCTCTGTCATCTCCTTCTCCTCCTGCCTTCAATCTTTCCCAGCATCAGAGTCTTTTCCAATGAGTTAGTTCTTCACATCCGGTGGCTGAAATATTGGAGTTTCAGCTTCAGCATCAGTCCTTTCAATGAATATTCAGGACTGATTTACTTTAGGATGGATTAACTTTACAATTTAATATTTAGGTTAAAAATACCCAGATACAATGTTTAAAATTTTATTTTTGTTTGTTTATTGGGTGTGTTAGGTCTTCGTTGCTGTGCGTGGCTTTCTCTAGTTGTAACGACCAGGGGCTGTTTTTCCTTGCGGTACATGGGCTTCTCACTGCGGTGACTCGTCTTGCGGAGCACAGGCTTTAAGCACAGAGGTTTCATAGTTGTGGTGCATGGGCTTCGTTGCTCTGCTGCGTGTGGGATCTTCCCAGACTAGGGATCGAGCCCTCCTCCCCTGCATTGGCAGGCATATTCTTAACCACTGGGCCACCTGGGAGTCCTCAGTGCAATTTTGACTGAACTAAAGCAGAAGTTAACTTCATTCAGAGATGGATATGGTGGCTGTTTATACCGCGTCTCCCCTTTTTGAGTGAGAATATCATCCTTTGTATAAATGTTAGTTGCATCTTGTTAGAAGGCAGCATGAAGTAGTTACTGTTGTATGAAAATTTAAATATGGGTAGAAAGCTTTGATTGGATACTGAATAAAGGGGTCTATTGTGCATTCTTTTGACTTATCTGTTGTCTCCTAGATCTAAGCCCACTATTCTATGTTCTGTATTGTGATGCTGGGGTTGGGATTTGACAAATGATTTCTCCTAGATTTCCTTGCTAGGTGGTTTCCTTTAGTTAGGTTATGCCACTGGGAGGCACTGGTGGGAAATTGGAAAGAGAGAAGAAATGAGAAGGGACTGCTTCCCTGTGTTCAGCTCCCTTTAGTGTCAGCTGAAATTTTGATAATGATGGTGTGGCATCTATAGAATAATTTGGTTGGTATTTCTGTCTTAATAATATTAAGTCTTCTGATCTATGAACGTAGAATATTTTCCATTTATTTAGACCTTCTTAATTTTCTTTCAACAAGGTTTTGTAGTTTTCAGAGAATAGATTTTGCTCTTTTGTTGAATTTATTACTAGCATTCTATTCTATCACAAAGCATTCTATTCTTTGTGATGCTATCATGAATGAAATTGTTCTTTTAATTTTACTTTTTGAATTGTTCATTTCTCATGTGTAGATATACAACTGATATTTTATGCTGATTTTCTATCATGTAATCTTGCTGAACAAGTTTATTAGTTCCAATAGTTTTTATGTGGATTCCTTATGATTTTCTATATATATAGGATCACATTGTTAACAAATAGATATATTTCTGGCTTTCCAGCACAAATTCTTTTTTATCTTGTTTTCTTGCCTAATTACTCTAGCTGGACTCTCTAGTACAATATTGAATAGAGGAGGTGAAAATGGATATTGTTCCCTTTTCCTGATCTTACAAGGAAAACACTCAGTCCTTTACTGCTAAGTATGATGTTAGCTGTAACTTTTTGCAGTTATAGATATTATTTTTGAGCTTCATATATAATTTTTAGTGAAATTAATTTTCAGTCTTTTTTATCATTATGAAAATATCATTCATAGACTGACCCATGGAGTAGGTAGCAAAAGATCTATGGAGACTTGTTTCTGTATATGGTATCTCACACACTGGAAATTCCCAGAAATAACTTTAAGAAAAGCCAGTTTTCTCAAATTAGACCAATAGGACTCTTGAAGTAAATTGTTTTTTTTTTTTTTCTAGAAATTCATAGGGCTCTACCTCCATTTCTCTCTCAAATTATGGCTAATTAGTAAGTTCAAACCTCCATTTAAATATTATCTTACTCAGCTTACTTGTTCAGCCAGTACATTTAAGCAAATAAATTCATTTTTTTCAATGGACAAATAGCAGTGTAACAAAGTGTAACAGAAATTGAGAGTTTTGACAAAACAGTAGCTGAGAGAATCAATCCATGGAGTTTAGATGGAGCTGAGGTTGGTAGCCTGGGATAGCATGGAAGAATCGAAGGACAGAGATCTCTATTAGGTGATAGGGGGAGCTTATATCAAAAAAGAGACACAGAGTATACAATTTGGGAAAATTGGAAGTTGTCATCAAAAAGTGAGATATTAGGGTGTAATTTTTCAGAACTGAAAAATTTTCACATTTGGATCAAGCCCAGGGTCTGACAAGGGCAGTGGATAGTTGAAATTAAGTGATTTTCTGTATTTTTCCTGTTCCCTGGAACAAGGTGACCTTTCCCTTTGCCATTCTTACTGACCAACTTCTGCTCGGTCTTCATGTATCAGGTACAAAATTATCTCACAGATGCCTTTGTTGAGAAAAAGCATCTAAAACATGGACATAAGGCAAAAAGATAATTCCATGTCTTTTCATTGTCATACTAAAAAATATCTGATAAATTTGTTGAAGGATCATCTGACTTAGGGAGATAAAATTTGTTATGATTTTATTGCCCTGTAGAACATCAACTTAGCAGTCTTATTTTAGGATTCCATTTTTTTCCCCACGGATTTTGAACTGATTTTGTTAAGCTACTCTTTCCCTTTGTTGTTCAGTCACTAAGCCATGTCTGACTCTGTGACCCCATGGACTGCAGCATGCCAGGTTCCTCTGTCCTCCACTGTCTCCTGGAGTTGCTCAAATCCATGTCCACCGAGTCAGTGATGCTGTCTACCCATCTGATCTTCTGCAGCACCCTTCTTTTGCCTTTAATCTTTCTCAGCATCAGGATCTTTTCCAATGAGTTGCCTCTTTGCATCAGGTGGCCAAAGCATTTTTTCCAGTGATTTTGAACTGGGTTTGTTAACCTACTCTTTCCCGTACTTGTGAGTTAATTAAAATTATGGCACCCAATTTCTAGGTATTTTTTATGAGAATTATATTTTTAGCATTTTGAGAATTATACTTTGAGTCTTTCTCCCCCTTCTTTTATTATCTATCTCTCCTTTCTGTTCTCATAGCATCCTATGCTTACTCCATACATTTTTATCTGTCAGTTTCATTCATTTGAAGAATATGTATTAGATTCCTCTTAGGAGAAGTGCAGTGATGTGGTGAATAGGCAGATGTGGTCTAGCTCTCATGGACTTTTTCTATTGCACAACCTTCTCCACCTATCAGAGTGAAAGTACCCTAAATGTAAAGACTATAACTCAGCCCATTATGGCATTCTCAGTGTTTAGCATTGTGCTGGCCTGCGAATGTTGCCCAATAAATATTTGTTGGGTAAGTGCATAGATAAATGTTTAACAGTGGAAACGTAGCATTCATATGCTATTAGATGTCTCCTTGAACATTAAACTAAGGCAACGGCAGGTATTAGAGCAGAGAAGCAGAGTACAACTCAGTCTTCAATAAGTGGAGAGAACAGACTGACTTGTGACAATAACCTTAAAATACAGGAGTTATTTACATGATTGGAAGAGGAGAAAGGGCTGAAACAGGCCCTGGGAACTGAATGCAATGTAAGGCAAAGTAGGATCCTTGGGGTAAACTTAGGCTTTAATTAACGCAAGATGGTAGATGGAATTTGAAAGGAGAGTTAAAAGATGTCACGGGAGTTATTTTCAATGAAATAGATTTCTAGAGGGCTCTGAGGAAAAGTTTGGGTTAGTGGAACTGGGAACAGTGAGAGGTTGATTCAAATCAGAGGATGAATAGATATTACTTACATTTTGATCACAACTTAAAATTGACCCTATCAAAACTCTCTCTTTCGAGTTCTGTTTTATGGTACTTTATCTCCTGCTACCTGGCCTTGTGGTCATTCTCCCCATTGATTGATGGTGCCAGACCCTAGCTTCCATGCCACTCTCCAGGCCAGGGTCTATCAATATTCTTAGTGACTTTTACATCTACATGGACAAGCCAGCCAAACCTTTGTCTTTCTCTTTATTGAGCTCTTTATCACAAATGTTTATTGAATGTTTTATTTCATTTACTATAATACATGGTATGTTGAGAATGATTTTAAAAAAATGCCTCCCATTATCAAGAAACTTTATACTGCATGCACTGACAATCAATATAAATACACAAGAAAATATATAATTGCATTATTTTGGTGCAAATGTTACGAAAGCAACAAGGTACTCTGATAGAGAATAATGCTGGAATCACACTTAGCTGGAGGGCCAGTAAAAGAAAGTCTCTCTAAGGAAGTAATATTTCAACTCAGCATAGAAGAACAAGCAAAAGCTATCCAGAAAAAGAATGGAGAACATATATATTGTGGTTAAAATAGCTCTGGCCTAAGAGACAGAGAACTTGAGTTTGGTGAGAGTTTGATGTTCAGTTACAGCTGGCTTGGATTGAGAAATTGTTTTGAGATTGAGAAATTGTCTAAGACAAGTTTTATTCCCCTTTTACATTGTTTCTCTGACTTTCTTTTTGGAATGTCTGAGGATATTCTAATGGCAGATACACATTATTTTCACACTACTTTTATTTTCACCTCCTTGTAAGCAGTATGGTTGCTGGTTGGAAGGCCTTTAGTTCAGCCAAGGCCTTGACGGATTTAGATAGGCAAATCTGGAGTTAGAGGTTAGAGAAAACTGAACTATCTTTTATAATAGAAGGAAAAGAATTCAGTGTTGGCTGGGGGTGGGGGGCACACAGTTCAGGAAGGAAAGGATGAAGCAGTGATGAGGGAGTACGGGAGGAGAAGAGGGAGACTGGAGGCAGGGGCGTAGCAGGATTTGAGTGTGATCTGTCCATATCACCCTCTCAGATTGTAACAAATGCTACGAAGAAGAAAGCCAGAATAGAGTGGCCAGAGGAGGCAGTAAGTGCAAAGGCCTGATTAAGGGAAAGGTTGGTGTATCTGAGGAACTGGTCAAAGCCAGTTGGATCTTTCTCTGCAAAGAGAGCCATCTCACTGCTTCTACTTTATTCCAGTTCATTTTCTTCTCTCTCACATAGTTCTGAGCACACTGGCTTTGACCAGTGGTGAAAGTGGACACCCTTGTCTTGTTCCTCGTCTTAGGGGGAATGCTTTCAGTTTTTCACTATTGAGAATAATGTTTGCTGTAGGCTTATCATATACGGCCTTTACTATGTTGAGGTAGGTTCCTTCTATGCCCATTTTTTGAAGGGTTTTAATCATAAATGCGGAGAAGGCAATGGCACCCCACTCCAGTACTCTTGCCTGGAAAATCCCATGGACAGAGGAGCCTGGTGGGCTGCAGTCCATGGGGTCACTAGGAGTCGGACATGACTGAGCGACTTCACTTTCACTTTTCGCTTTCATGCATTGGAGAAGGAAATGGCAACCCACTCCAGTGTTCTTGCCTGCAGAGTCCCGGGGACGGCGGAGCCGGGTGGGCTGCTGAATTTTGTCAAAGGCTTTTTTGGCAACTATTGAGATGATCATATTGTTTTTATATTTTAATTTGTTCATATGGTGTATACATTGATTGACTTGTGTATATTGAAGACTCCTTGCATTCCTGGAATAAACCCAACTTGATCATGGTGTATGAGTTTTTTGATGTGTTGTTGAATTCTGTTTGCTGAGGATTTTTGCATCTATGTTCATCAGTGATATTGCCCTGTAGTTTTCTTTTTTTGTGTTGTCTTTGTCTGGTTTTAATATCAGGGTGACGGTGGCTTTGTAGAATGAGTTTGGAAGTGTTTCTTCCTCTTCAATTTTTTGAAAGAGTTTTAGAAGGAGAGGCATTACCTCTTCTCTAAATGTTTGATAGAATTCTCCTGTGAGGCCATCTGGTCCTGGACTTCTGTTTTTGGGAGATTTTTGATCACAGCTTCAATTTCAGTGCTTGTAATTGGGTTGTTCATAATTTCTATTTCTTCCTGTTCAGTCTTGGAAGACTGAACTTTTCTAAGAATCTTTCCATTTCTTCCAGGTTATCCATTTTATTGCCATATAGTTGTTCATAATAGTCTCTTATAATCCTTTGTATTTCTGCATTGTCTATTGTAACCTCTCCTTTTTCATTTCTAATTTTGTTGATTTGATTCTTCTCTGTTTCTTGATGAGTCTGGCTAAAGGTTTATCAATTTTGTTTATTTTCTCAAAGAACCAGCTTTTAGTTTTATTAATCTTTACTATTGTTTCTTTCATTTCTTTTTCATTTATTTCTGTTTGGATCTTTATGATTTCTTTCCTTCTACTAATTTTGGGATTTTTTTTGTACTTCTTTTCCAGTTGTTTTAGGTGTAAATTTAGGTTGTCTATTCGATGTTTTTCTTGTTTTTTTGAGGTAAGATCGTATTACTATAAACTTCTCTCTTAGGACTGCTTTTGCTGCATCCCATAGGTTTTGAGTTGTCATGTTTTCATTGTCATTTGTTTCTAGAAATTTTTAAATTTCCCTTTTGATTTCCCCAGTAACCTGTTGGTTATTTAGAAATGTGTTGTTAAATCTCCATGTATTTGTGTTTCTTACAGTTTTTTCCTGTAATTGATGTCTAGTCTCATAGTGCTGTGGCTGCAGAAGATGATTGATATGATTTCAATTTTCTTAAATTTACTGAGATTTGATTTGTTACCCACACACCCTGGAGAATGTTCCATGTGCACTTGAGAAGAAGGTATATTCTTCTCCATTTGGATGGAATGTCCTTAAGATATCAATGAGATCTATCTCATCTAATGCATCATTTAAGACTTGTGTTTCCTTATAAATTTTCTGTTTTGATGATCTGTCCATTGGTGTGAGTCGGGTGTGAAAGTCTCCTACTATTATTGTGTTACTGTCAATTTCTCCTTTTATGTCTGTTAGTGTTTGTCTTATGTATTGAGGTGCTCCTATGTTGGGTGCATAGATATTTGCAACTGTTATGTCTTCCTCCTGGATTGAACCCTGATCATTATGTTGTGTCCTTCCTTATCTCTTGTAATCTTCTTTATTGTAAGGTCTATTTTGTCTGATATGAGGATTGCTACTCCAGCTTTCTTTTGCTTCCCATTTGCATGGAATGTATTTTTCCATCCTCTCACTTCCAGTTTATATGTGTCTTGAGGTCTAAAGTGGGTTTCTTGTAGAAAGCATGTATGTTGGTCTTGTTTTTGTATCCATTCAGCCAGTCTGTGTCTTTTGGTTGTAGCATTTAACCCATTTACATTTAAAGTAATTATTGATATATATGTTCCTATTGCCATTTTCTTAATTGTTTGGGGTTGCTTTTGTAGGTCTTTTTTCTTCTCTTGTATTTCTTGACTATATAAGTCCCTTTAACATTTATTATAAACCTGGTTTGGTGGTACTGAATTCTCTTAACTTTTGCTTGTCTAAAAAGCTTTTGATTTCTCCATCAATTTTGAATGAGATCCTTGCCAGGTACAGTAATCTTGGTTGTAGATTTTCTCCTTTCAGTACTTTAAATATATCCTGCCATTCCCTTCTGGCCTGTGGAGTTTCTGCTGAGACATCAGCTGTTAAGTGCACAGGGTTTCCCTTGTATTTTACTTGTTGCTTCTCACTTACTGCTTTTAAAATTCTTTCTTTGTGTTTAGTCTTCGTTAGTTTTAGTATGTTTCTTGGCATGTTTCTCCTTGGGTTTATCCTGCATGGGACTGTTTGTCCCATGGGACCTTTTGGACTTGATTGACTGTTTCCTTTTCCATGTTGGGGAAAGTTTTCAACTATAATCTCCTCAAAAATTTTCTCATACCCTTTCTTTTTCTATTCTTCTTCTGGGACCCCTATAATTTGAATGTTGGTACATTTGATATTGTCCCAGAGGTCTTCGAAACTATCCCCAGTTCTTTTCATTCTTTTTACTTTATTCTGGTCTTCAGAATTTATTTCCACCATTTTATCTTCCAGCACACTGATTCGTTCTTCTGTTTCAGATATTCTGCTATTGATTCCTTCTAGAATATTTTTAATTTGAGTAATTATGTTGTTTGTCTCTGCATATTTATTTTTAATTCTTCTAGGTCTTTGCTAATTGATTCTTGCATTTTCTCCATTTTGCTTTCAAGGTTTTTGATCGTCTTTGCTATTATTATTCTGAATTCTTTTTCAGGTAGTTTGCCTATTTCCTTTTCATGTATTTGGACTTCTGTGTTTCTAGTATGTTCCTTCATTTGTGTAGTATTTCTCTGCCTTTTCATTATAATTTTTTTTAACTTATTGTGTCTGGGGTCTCCTTTTCCCAGGGCTCAAGGTTAAATTTTTTTTCCTTTTGGTTTTTTCCCTCTAAGGCTGTTCCAGTGGTTTGTGTAAGCTTCTTATAAGGTGAGATTTATATCTGCTGGATCATTGAAAAAGCAAGAGAGTTCCAGAAAAACATCTATTTCTGCTTTATTGACTATGCCAAAGCCTTTGACTGTGTGGATCACAATAAACTGTGGAAAATTCTGAAAGAGATGGGAATACCAGACCACCTGATCTGCCTCTTGAGAAATCTGTATTCAGGTCAGGAAGCAACAGTTAGAACTGGACATGGAACGACAGACTGGTTCCAAATAGGAAAAGGAGTACGTCAAGGCTGTATATTGTCACCCTGCCTATTTAACTTATATGCAGAGTACATCATGAGAAACGCTGGGCTGGAAGAAGCACAAGCTGGAATCAAGATTTCCGGGAGAAATATCAATAACCTCAGATATGCAGATGACACCACCCTTATGGCAGAAAGTGAAGAGGAAATAAAAAGCCTCTTGATAAGGGTGAAAGAGGAGAGTGAAAAAGTTGGCTTAAAGCTCAACATTGAGAAAATGAAGATTATGGCATCCGGTCCCACCACTTCATGGGAAATAGATGGAGAAACAGTGGAAACAGTGTCAGACTTTATTTTTCTGGGCTCCAAAATCACTGCAGATGGTGACTGCAGCCATGAAATTAAAAGACGCTTACTCCTTGGAAGGAAAGTTATGACCAACCTAGATAGCATATTGAAAAGCAGAGACATTACTTTGCCAACAAAGGTCCATCTAGTCAAGGCTATGGTTTTTCCAGTGGTCATGTATGGATGTGAGAGTTGGACTGTGAAGAAGGCTGAGCGCCGAAGAATTGATGCTTTTGAACTGTGGTGTTGGAGAAGACTCTTGAGAGTCCCTTGGACTGCAAGGAGGTCCAACCAGTCCATTCTGAAGGAGATCAACCCTGGGATTTCTTTGGAGGGAATGGTACTGAAGCTGAAACTCCAGTACTTTGGCCACCTCATGCAAAGAGTTGACTCATTGGAAAAGACTCTGATGCTGGGAGGGATTGGGGGCAGGAGGAGAAGGGGATGACAGAGGATGAGATGGCTGGATGGCATCACCGACTCGCTGGACATGAGTTTGAGTGAACTCTGGGAGTTGGTGATGGACAGGGAGGCCTGGCATGCTGTGATTCATTGGATCGCAAAGAGTTGGACACGACTGAGCAACTGAACTGAACTGAACTGAACTTTGTTTGTCTGGACAAGGCTGAGTGAGGTGGTAATCCTGTCGGCTGATGATTGGGTTTGTATTTTTGTTTTGCTTGTTGTTTAGATGAGGTTTCCTGCACAGGGTGCTATTGGTGGTTGGGTGATGCCAGGTCTTGTATTACAGTGGTTTCATTTGTGTGATTTCTTACTATGATACCCCTAGGGTCCGTTCCCTGGTAGTCTAGAGTCTTGCAGTCAGTGCTCTTGCTCCAAAGACTCAGGCTTGATCTTGAGTTTTGCGTGGGTCTATATATTCTTTTCTGCTGGTCAGTACTCCTGTCAGCTCTTAGCTGGTTTTCTGCATGCACACACCTGTGTCTGAAGGTGTATTCCTGATGTATCCGTGGAGAGAGATATATTCCATGTCCTCCTACTCCTCTGCCATCTTGTTCCTCTAGCACTCTGTTCTTTTTTTTTTTTTACAGTATCTACAGTTTATTTATTTCTTTTTTTAAATTTTATTTTATTTTTAAACTGTACATAATTGTATTAGTTTTGCCAAATATCAAAATGAATCCGCCACAGGTATACATGTGTTCTCCATCCTGAACCCTCCTCCCTCCTCCCTCCCCATACCATCCCTCTGGGTCGTCCCAGTGCACTAGCCCCAAGCATCCAGTATCGTGCATCGAACCTGGACTGGCATCTCGTTTCATACATGATATTTTACATGTTTCGATGCCATTCTCCCAAATCTTCCCATCCTCTCCCTCTCCCACAGAGTCCATAAGACTGTTCTATACATCACTGTCTCTTTTGCTGTCTCGTACACAGGGTTATTGTTACCATCTTTCTAAATTCCATATATATGCGTTAGTATACTGTATTGGTGTTTTTCCTTCTGGCTTACTTCACTCTGTATAATAGGCTCCAGTTTCATCCACCTCATTAGGACTGATTCAAATGTATTCTCTTTAATGGCTGAGTAATACTCCATTGTGTATATGTACCACTGCTTTCTTATCCATTCATCTGCTGATGGACATCTAGGTTGCTTCCATGTCCTGGCTATTATAAACAGTGCTGCGATGAACATTGGGGTACACGTGTCTCTTTCCCTACTGGTTTCTTCAGTAGCACTCTGTTCTTAAATGACACATTTATTCATACATGTGTGATTTTCAGCCAGCTGTCTATTATATCTTTCTGGCACCTTTTGCCATGCTGAAGTTTATTTAAATCTTTGTATGGGCTGGCTTACTCTCTTCATGTCTTGCTGGGCTCCATGTTATTCTCTGTAAAGCCTTCATCTTTTCTGTCTTTGCCTCTAACATATTATTTCATAATTAGAGCTGCTAAATACAGTTGTCTCATATTTCTTTGTAGGGTCTAGGTATGCTTTCTTTCTTTTTTTCTGAGAGTGGACAATTGATTGTTAAAACATTTCCCCAGTGATGAAAAACTAATCTTATTATATGTTGTTGTTTAGTCACTAAATAGTGGCCAACTCTTTGCAACCCTATGGACTGTAGCAGCCAGGCTCCTCTGTCCATGGGATTCTCCAGGCAAGAATTCTGGGGTGAGCTGCCATTTATTTCTCCACATTTACTTTTAATCTACATGTGTTTTATATTTCAAGAGGGCTTTTTTTTTGTGGGCTGCATGTAATTTGGTCTTGTTTCTTCAGTTCAGTTCAGTCGCTCAGTCGTGTCTGAGTCTTTGTGACCCCATGAATTGCAGCACGCCAGGCCTCCCTGTCCATCACCAACTCCCAGAGTTCCCCCAGACTCACGTCCATCAAGTCAGTGATGCCATCCAGCCATCTCATCCTCTGTCGTCCCCTTCTCCTCCTGCCCCCAATCCCTCCCAGCATCAGAGTCTTTGCCAATGAGTCAACTCTTCTCATGAGATGGCCAAAGTACTGGAGTTTCAGCTTTAGCATCATTCCTTCCAAAGAAATCCCAGGGCTGATCTCCTTCAGAATGGACTGGTTGGATCTCCTTGCAGTCCAAGGGACTCTCAAGAGTCTTCTCCAACACCACAGTTCAAAAGCATCAATTCTTTCGCGCTCAACTTTCTTCACAGTCCAACTCTCACATCCATACATGACCACTGGAAAAACCATAGCCTTGACTAGACGGACCTTTGTTGGGAAATTAATGTCTCTGCTTTTGAATATGCTATCCAGGTTGGTCATAACTTTCCTTCCTTTAAGTTGATGCATTTAGACCATTAATGTTCAAAGTAGTTATTGATATAGTTGGATTAATATCTATTATATTTAGCACTATGTATTATTTGTTGCCCTTGGTCTCGGGTCTTTTTTTTTTTTTTTTGGTTGTTATTGTTGTCTTCCACTGTTTTCTGCCTTTTGTTTTTTTAACTGAGCATTTTGTATGATTCCACTTTCTCTCCTTTCTTAGCACAGCAGCAGTTATACATTTTTTTCCTTTTTTAGTGCTTTCCCTAGAATTTGCAATACACATTAACAACTAATCCAAGTCTACCTTCAAATAACACTGTATGCTTCATGGGTAGTGCAAGTGCCTCAAAATGACAAAATAATTCTAATCCCTCCTATCTCGTGTGTCACTGCTGTCATTCATTCCACTTACACATAAACCTACACAAGGATATTGATAAATACATATTATGTATGTGTACATAAGTATCTATAATCAAATACATTATTACTGTTATTATTTTGAACAAACTTATCTGTAAAATCAATTAAGGATAAGAAAAATAAGGACTTCCCTGGTGGGTCAGTTGTAAAGAATCTGCCTGCCAATGCAGGAGACACGGGTTTGATCCCTGATCCAGGAAGATCCCATGTGCTGTGGAGCAACTGAGTCTGTGTGCCACAACTATTGCACCTGTGTTCCAGAGCCCAGGAACAGCACCTACTGAATTCCGTGTACCACAGCTACTGAAGCCCATGTGCGCTAGAGCCCACGCTCTGTAACAAGAGAAGCCGCCACGATGAGAAGCCTGTGCACCGCAACTAGAGAGCAGCCCCCATTCACTGCAACTAAAGTAAGTTCATGCAGCGATGAGGACCCAGCACAGCAGAAAAAAAAAAAAATAGAAAATTTATTTCAGCTTCACTATTCCTTCTTCAACAGTCTTTCTTTATTTTTGTAGATCTGAGTTTCTGGCTTAAATTATTTTCTTTCTCTCTAAGTAGTTTCTTTTAACCTTTCCTTTAAGGCAGGTGTATTAGTAACAAATTCTTTCAATGCTTGTTTGTATGAGGGTGTATTCATTTCTCCTGCACTTCTGGAGGATAATTTTATGGGGCACAGAATTTTAGGCTGACATTTTTTTCCTCTCAACACTTTAAGTATTTCCTTTTACTCTCTACTTGCTTGCATGGTTTCTAAGGAAAAGTTGGGTGTACTTTTTATCTTTGTTTCTCTATAGTTGTATTTTCTCTCTGGCAACTTTGAGGATTTTTTTGTCTTTGATTTTTGTAGTTTGAAAATTATATCACTAAGTGTAGCCTTTTTGTTTGTTTCTGGTTTTCTTTTTCTTTTTCTATCCTGTCTGGTGTCCTTTGATCTTTCTGAATCTATGATTTGGTGAAATCTATGATTTCTCCCAAACATTAATTTGGGAGAAATTCTCAGACATCATTGTTTTAAATATTTCTTCTGTTCTTTTCTTTCTTCTCCTTCTGGAATTTCCATTACCCATACCATTTGTAATTGTTCTACAGTTTTTGGGTATTCTGTTCTGTGTTTTCCTCAAGTCTTTTTCCTTTGTTTCTTAGTTTGGGTTGTTTCTGCTGAAATATTCTCAAGCTTATAAATTCTTTCTTGGCCATGTCCAGTCTACTGATAAGCCCATCAAAGGCATTCCTCATTTCTGTTACTGTGTTTTGGATCTCTTGCCTTTCTTTTTGTTTTTTCCTTAGAGATCCCATCCCTCAACTTATATTATCCATCTGTTCTTGAATGCTGTCAACTTTATCTATTAGATAGATAAATGTTTTAAATTCCTTGCCTGGTAACTCCAGTATCCCTGCCATATATGAGTCTGGTTCTGAGGCTTGCTTTATCTCTTAAGACTGTGTGTTTTTTTTTTTTTTTTTTTTTGCCATTAAATATGCCTCATAATTTTTCTTGAATAAAGTTCCAGGTAAAAGGAATTGCTGTAAATAGCACTATAGTAATGTAGTGAGGGGTAGGGGAGAGGAAGCATTATGTACCTATGATTTGGAATCATTCTTTTAGTGAGCCTATGCCTCTGGAGTGTAAACTTCACAAGTTTATCTCAGGTTTTTTTTTCCCCCTCCTCTAAGTGAAACAGGATGGCTAGAGTAGGCTGGAACTGGGTATTTTCCTTTCTCCAAGTAGGTTAAGCTCTGGTTAAATAGTTTCTTTTGAGGACTGACTTTGTTTAGAACTAGGAGCGGTGGCTGCACGGGTGCAGGAGGACCAAGAGGAGCTACTCCATGTTCAAGGTCAGGAGGGGCGACCTCGTCCAAGGTAAGGAGCAGTGGCTGCACTTTGCTGGATCAGCCGTGAAGAGATACCCCACGTCCAAGGTAAGAGAAACCCAAGTAAGATGGTAGGTGTTGCGAGAGGGCATCAGAGGGCAGACACACTGAAGCCATAATCACAGAAAGCTAGCCAATCTGATCACACAGACCACAGCCTTGTCTAACTCAATGAAACTAAGCCATGCCGTGTGGGGTCACCCAAGACGGGTGGGTCATGGTGGAGAGGTCTGACAGAATGTGGTCCACTGGAGAAGGGAATGGCAAACCACTTCAGTATTCTTGTCTTGAGAACCCCATGAACAGTATGAAAAGGCAAAATGATAGGATACTGAAAGAGGAACTCCCCAGGTCGGTAAGTGCTCAATATGCTACAGGAGATCAGTGGAGACATAACTCCAGAAAGAATGAAGGGATGGAGCCAAAGCAAAAACAATACCCACTTGTGGATGTGACTGGTGATAGAAGCAAGGTCCAATGCTGTAAAGAGCAATATTGCATAGGAACCTGGAATGTTAGGTCCACAAATCAAGGCAAATTGGAAGTGGTCAAACAGGAGATGGCAAGAGTGAACGTCGACATTCCAGGAATCAGCAAACTGAAATGGACTGGAATGGGTGAATTTAACTCAGATGACCATTATATCGCTACTGTGGGCAGGAATCCCTTAGAAGAAATGGCGTAGCCATCATGGTCAACAAAAGAGTCTGAAATGCAGTACTTAGATGCAATCTCAAAAATGACAGAATGATCTCTGTTCGTTTTCAAGGCAAACCATTCAATATCGCAGTGATCCAAGCCTATGTCCCAACCAGTAACACTGAAAAAGCTGAATTTGAACGATTCTATGAAGACCTACAAGACCTTTCAGAACTAACACCCAAAAAAGAAGTCCTTTTCATTATAGGGGACTGGAATGCAAAAGCAGGAAGTCAAGAAACACCTGGAGTAACAGGCAAATTTGGCCTTGGAGTACAGAATGAAGCAGGGCAAAGGCTAATAGAGTTTTGCCAAGAGAACACACTGGTCATAACAAACACCCTCTTCCAACAACACAAGTGAAGACTCTACACATGGACATTACCAGATTGTCAACACTGAAATCAGATTGATTATATTCTTTGCAGCCAAAGATGGAGAAGCTCTATACAGTCAGCAAAAACAAGACCAGGAGCTGACTATGGCTCAGACCATGAACTCCTTATTGCCAAATTCAGACTTAAATTGAAGAAAGTAGGGAAAACCACTAGACCATTCAGGTATGACCTAAATCAAATCCCTTATGATTATACAGTGGAAGTGGGAAATAGGTATAAGGGACTAGATCTGATAGACAGAGTGCCTGATGAACTATGGAATGAGGTTTGTGACATTGTACAGGAGACAGGGATCAAGACCATCCCCATGGAAAAGAAATGCAAAAAAGCAAAATGGCTGTCTGAGGAGGCCTTACAAATAGCTGTGAAAAGAAGAGAAGCAAAAATCAAAGGAGAAAAAGAAAGATTATCCCATTTGAATGCAGAGTTCCAAAGAATAGTAAGGAGAGATAAGAAAGCCTTCCTCAGTGATCAATGCAAAGAAATACAGGGAAACAATAGAATGGGAAAGATTAGAGATCTCTTCAAGAAAATTAGAGATACCAAGGGAACATTTCATGCAAAGATGGGCTCGATAAAGGACAGAAATGGTATGGACCTAACAGAAGCAGAAGATATTAAGAAGAGGTGGCAAGAATACACAGAAGAACTGTACAAAAAAGATCTTCATGACCCAGATAATCACAATGGCGTGATCACTGACCTAGAGCCAGACATCCTGGAATGTGAAGTCAAGTGGGCCTTAGAAAGCATCACTACGAGCAAAGCTAGTGGAGGTGATGGAATTCCAGTTGAGCTATTTCAAATCCTGAAAGATGATGCTGTGAAAGTGCTGCTCTCAATATGCCAGCAAATTTGGAGAACTCAGCAGTGGCCACAGGACTGGAAAAGGTCAGTTTTCATTCCAATCCCAAAGAAAGGCAATGCCAAAGAATGCTCAAACTACCTCACAATTGCACTCATCTCACACGCTAGTAAAGTAATGCTCAAAATTCTCCAAGCCAGGCTTCAGCAATACATGAACTATGAACTTCCAGATGGTCAAGCTGGTTTTAGAAAAGGCAGAGGAACCAGACATTAAATTGCCAACATCTGCTGGATCATCGAAAAAGCAAGAGAGTTCCAGAAAAACATCTATTTCTGCTTTATTGACTATGCCAAAGCCTTTGACTGTGTGGATCACAATCAACTGCGGAAAATTCTGAAAGAGATGGGCATACCAGACCACCTGACCTGCCTCTTGAGAAACCTGTATGCAGGTCAGGAAGCAACAGTTAGAACTGGACATGGAACGACAGACTGGTTCCAAATAGGAAAAGGAGTATGTCAAGGCTGTATATTGTCACCCTGCTTATTTAACTTCTATGCAGAGTACATCATGAGAAACGCTGGGCTGGAGGAAGCACAGGCTGGAATCAAGATTGTCGGGAGAAATATCAATAACCTCAGATATGCAGATGACACCACCCTTATGGCAGAAAGTGAAGAGGAACTCAAAAACCTCCTGGTGAACATGAAAGAGGAGAGTGAAAAAGTTGGCTTAAAGCTTAACATTCAGAAAACTAAGATCATGGCATCTGGTCCCATCACTTCTTGGCAAATAGATGGGGGAAACAGTGGAAACAGTGTCAGACTTTATTTTTGGGGGCTCCAAAATCACTGCAGATGCTGATTGCAAGCATGAAATTAAAGGATGCTTACTCCTTGGAAAGAAAGTTGTGACCAACCTAGATAGCATATTCAAAAGCAGAGACATTAATTTGCCAACAAAGGTCTGTCTAGTCAAGGCTATGGTTTTTCCTGTGGTCATGTATGGATGTGAGAGTTGGACTGTGAAAAAGGCTGAGCGCCGAAGAATTGATGCTTTTGAACTGTGGTGTTGGAGAAGACTCATGAGAATCCCTTGGACTACAAGGAGATCCAACCAGTTCATCCTAAAGGAGATCAGTCCTGGGAGTTCATTGGAAGGACCGATGTTGAGGCTGAAACTCCAATACTTTGGCCACCTCATGCAAAGAGTTGACTCATTGGAAAAGACCCTGATGCTAGGAGGGATTGGGGGCAGGAAGAGAAGGGGACAACAGAGGATGAGATGGCTAGATGGTATCATCGACTCAATGAACATGAGTTTGGATGAACTCCGGGAGTTGGTAATGGACAGGGAGGCCTGGTGTGCTGGGATTCATGGAGTCGCAAAGAGTCAGACATGACTGAGCGACTGAACTGAACTGAGCATATTTCAAGGTGGTTCCTTTTCCTTTACCCCTCCTGGAAGCATAAGAGAATTTTTCTCCAATATTCATTGTGAGAATGGGTAGAACTTCAGGAAGTAAAACTTACAAAATTGTAGGGATTCCATAATAACAGTGGCCCCTTGAGCTTTTAGCTCTCAAACTTTTGCACACTGAGCCGCCAGCACTCATTCCCATAGATGTTTCTGTTCTAGTAACTTGTGATTCCTTGTATTCACCTGTCTGTTTCTCTAATCTCAGAAGGATGGTGTTTTGTCCTGTGCCCTCATTTCTCTTATGGATCTAGAGTTATTAGTTTTTTCTTTTTTTTTTCCCCCAGCTTATTCCTTGCTTGCATGAGGTAGCAACGTCTAAGCTCCTTACATCCAGGGACCAGACATCTTTTAGATTTTTAATCATAGCTCCTAATTAAATTATTTGGTTTCTAAAAGAATAAATTTTAATCTCTTTTCTAAGTGATATACTTTCAATATGTGAAGAAAGCTATTATGTCATTTCTAAGTTTCCCTGAGCTAACATTTTCCTTTCATTGTCTCACAGCCCCTTTTTTTCTCTTTCCTTTTCTTTCTTCTCATTTTTTTTAACTCCCTTGTCAAATATTTCTTAAACCTCTACCTGTTATACTTTCCATGAAGCACCAAGGATATCCTTTGTACTTTTCTCAGAAAGATCACACACTGATAGGAAAAAAGGCACATAAAATTTTATTTCTTAAAATAAATAGAAGAATTCAATGATATTATGAATACTATTGAAGCATACTTTCTCCTGTGCTTTGGTTTTGATCAGCATCACCTTCCTGGTCATATTCCTTTAGATAAATTTTAACATACTAACATTCTCCCTTACCTCTCGGTCTGGCTGTGGTCAGATCCAGAAAATTCTCTTATCTCTCATCGTTAAGGCTAAATGTCTTCTCAGTGGGTTGAAGATTATTTATGTTAGATAAGTCATGACCAGAAAAGTACATTTGAATGGCTCATGCCATGTATAAAAGCTACTACTGCTACTGCTAAGTCGCTTCAGTCGTGTCCGACTCTGTGCGACCCCAGAGATGGCAGCCCACCAGGCTCCCCCGTCCCTGGGATTCTCCAGGCAAGAACACTGGAGTGGGGTGCCATTTCCTTCTCCAAATGTGTAAAAGCTAGACCAGTCTAATATGTATTTTCTAATAAATATTTACTGTACTGCTAAATGTCAAAATGTAGTCAGGCTCACACAGGATGGCATAGCTGTTTTGAACTCTGGCAATCTTTGATGGAAGGGGAATGAAACTTTGTTTGCTCTGATGCAGGTGTAGACCCTAGTAACCATCAGGGCTCACACTGAGCAAAGTCCCCCAGAAGTTGTCACAGGCAGCAGTATTTTATGAACCCAGAATTTCATGGTGTAGAGAGCCCATGATTTACATTGGTCAACCGTGACTCATTGGTGGTAGATGGAAGAAGAATAAAACAATACTGCTTAGTGGGTCACCATAGTTACTATTAAAAAATGAACACATTTAGAGATTATTTTTTCAACTTCAGGATACTTTCAAGGTGGCTTTGAATTGCTTGATGAAGAATCCTAAAAAAATTAAATTGATGGCTTAGAATTCAAAATGAAAAATAAAAGAAAGAGAGCATAAAACTTCTTAGAAAGGAAGTTTTGCCTTTTCTACACAGATTTGCAACTGAAAATCTGTGTTTGGATTCCAGTGACCCTGAACAATGAGGGTAGAAGTAGGCCTTTATTTATTTCACATTGCCTTTCAGATTTCTCTTTAAATTCCCTGTGATGAGTGACTTTTGTCATTTCTGATGGTAAAATGATGCTTAAAGATGAAAACCAGGCCTTGACTTAGAAAGCCTGTGACGTACCCAGGAGCCGATTCGGTACAAAGATTTGAAAACACGAAGGACTGGGGAGCTTGTAAAGAAGAATTCCCAGCTCATGGGAGCTTAGCAGAAAAAAGCAAGACCACCATATGGTTATGCTGAAGCACAGTGGCTTTTACTTCTTGCACGTGAGAGTTACTGGAAACCATAACATTCCAGCATATATTAGTAGAAGTTCAATCTCACCATGCTAAGAAGTGATGTAACTCAGAGGTTGAAGAGGAAGTTCTTTGCGCCTTTACGCATACTGCTGACAATCTCAAATCTAAGAGGGAGCTTGCTGAGTTAGAGTGCACAGTACTCAAATGAGATATAACTCTGAGCTGTAGTGTGAGGATAAACAACTAGATCTCCTGCTGGAGAGATTCCTTATTCCCAAAAGAGAACAGAAAAACTTAAAAGAATGGCTCTTGGTCCTTCAAATGTCCCAAGAATGAAAGGGAAATCCTGGTCTTAAATAAAATAACTTTAAAAATGAAAAAAAAAAAAAATCATGTCTTGTGGCACATTGCAGAGTCCCTTCATATTTCCTTCGCCAGATTAGATCAATCCTTTGTCTCCTCTGAGAGCCCAAGACTCACTTTGGGGTGATGCTAGTGAATATAAAGCATGGCTATCTTAAGCCCATGTTCTCCACTTTTATGTCTCATTGCCTGTCACAAGGACGCTTCCTGGACATTTTACACTTTTTTAAAAACTTCAATTCAATAAAAATGAAGATTTTCCTTTTAGGTCACCATTTCTTCTGGCAGACTGAGTCTAAAGTGCACTTTATTTCCCTTTAATTTAACAGCTCCAGCAGCTTTTCCAGTTAAATCGACTGTTCATTATTGAGCCCCATTTATGAAGGGGCTGTGCAGTGCAGTTTAATGAATCCTTGGCACAAAGCTCCCTTTCAGAACTGGGAAAGAATAGGGGCTGTTCAGACCCTGTAGGGCTGTATGTCAAAGCCAGCCCATAATGCCTGTCAGCCAAGGGCAGAAATTCCCACTGATATAAGAATGTGCAAGAAATCAACTTTCACCACCGACGAGCAGATTAAGACACGATCAGGAAATGAGACTGTAGGTTGAGAACAGTGACACCTGTTTGAACAGAGCATTTTCCCATCCCTTGATCACTGTGTGGCTGCGGTGGGGGCTGGTAGAAGCAGCAGCACAGCCAAGTCCTCATAGCTTTCCAGGGTCTCCTGAGAGAGGAAGGAAAGACCAGAAGACCATGGGGGTGGGGCCACCTTTGCTAGGTCCTGCGCTAAGTGCATCCATGCTCTGTTTCTACTTTAATCATCATAACAAGCCTATGAGGGTTATTTGCATGTGACAGGGGAGGAAACTGAGACTTACATGATTTCATTTCTGGCTCAAGGTTACGCTGTTAAGGGGTCATGAAATGGCCACGATGGGGTAGACCCTAGGCCTGTCTGGCTCCCAGGTGTTTGTCTCCCAGGGCTCTGAAGTGAAGTTTATCAATATATTTGGTCCCTTGGAAATAGCTAATCTCTAGCCATTGCTGCTGCTCTTGCTGCTAAGTCGCTTCAGTCGTGTCTGACTCTGTGTAACCCCATAGATGGCAGCCCACCAGGCTCCTCTGTCCCTGGGATTCTCCAGGCAAGAATACTGGAGTGGGTTGCCATTTCCTTCTCCAATGCATGCATGCATGCTAAATCACTTCAGTCATGTCTGACACTGTGCGACCCTATGGACAGCAGCCCACCAGGCTCCTCTGTCCATAGGATTCTCTAGGCAAGAATACTGGAGTGAGTTGCCATTTCCTTCTCCCTCTAGCCACTAGGATACTTAAAATTTTAAAAACTGCATGGGGGTATATATTGAGTACCTCCTATGTAGTGGACATATCTGACATACACTGGGGATTCGGGTACATGAGACACATCATGAAGGTATGAGTAGGATAGTTACAGGCATGTTTTTAATGCTAGATAGGCCTGAGTTTGAATCCCAGCTCTGACCATATATTGTGTTGGCCAAAAAGTTTGTTTGGTTTTTTCCCCCCATAACATCTTACAGAGAATCCTGAATGAACTTTCTGGCCAACCCAATAACTTTCACAACTTTCAGACCTTGGAAAACCCTGGGGAAGTCATTAAGTCTTGGCTGTGCTGCTCTTTTCCCAACTTCCCACCCCAGTCACACAGTGATCAAGAGACGATGGGTCTGGACACTCTGGTATTGCTGCCTGCTCTCTGAAGGGTAACATGGACCAGGGATTTCTGCAGAAAGGAGGCCTCAGTGATGTGTGTTACATTAACATCATATGAGTCCTGCGTTCTCAAGATGGGTACGTGGATTGGTTTGTGTCCAATATCATGGCTCAGATCAAGCCGCTAAAGTATAATTTTTAAAAAGGTAAAATCACTACATATATAGAATGAACCACAGGTAAGAAATTCTAGTTAACTCATGAATTAGTGAGGGAACCGTTAAGATGTTATGATGGTTCAAAGAACATTAAGAATGTCAGGTATATATTATATAATGTTAAGGTAAATTTATTGGGTTACATAAAAAAACTGGATTGTAAATCTTTGTGGTTATCTGTTCCATGGACAGAAATTATTTGTGTATCTATGAGACAAAACCCTATCAGGTAATAAGCAATGTCACTAAATCAGAGACCTTCAATCAATAGCACATTGTGGGAGAAATTAGATTCATATCTCTAGATAATCTCTGGGCGGTCTTTGTTCCTGCATAACACTGAAAGAATGTGGGACCTACCTTTCTGCCTTATTTCTAAGTTTCAGACAAATTTTCTGAAAAGCCCTGTATTTTATAGACAAGTAAATTTGGACTCACCTATGGGAAGTCCATAGGAAGAATTTGCCTGCATCCCCTATGGGAAGAATTTGCCTGCAATTCAGGAGACTTGGGTTTGATTTCTGGTTCAGGAATCTCCTCTGGAGAAGAGAATGGCAACTCACTCCAGTATTCTTGCCTGGGAAATCCCATGGACAGGAGGAGCCTGGCAGGCTACAGTCCATGGGATCACAAAAGAGTTGAACACGACTTAGTGACTAAACAAGAGCAAGAGAAAGGAAATTATTTGCTCACATGATAGTGCGTCCGTGGCAAAGTCAGAACTAAAACCCTGGTCTCCTATCTTCCTAACAGTGTTTGCTTCATTTTACTGCTGTGGAACCACACAGCAACCTGCTTTCTCCACTAGAGACTAGAGACAGGGGAGAACTTGCACTCATCTGATTGCAAAAGATGAAGGGGCATTGTGTTTTCTGGGACAGTTTTTAAATTAAGATCCGTTAGATGTGAGAACAAGAAATATATGCTAATTGACATATGTTACTGAGGTAAATATTAGGAAGTTAACCTTGAGTTTACTTCTTACTAATGGCACAGAGGCAGCTTGGTTCCTTGGATAGGGATCCCTGCAAACAGATCCTGAAGTGGAGAATTGGGGGTGGAAGGCTGATTGAGGAGAACTCCTGGGAGATAATATGTGTAGAAATGTGAAGAGTCAAGATTGAGCCAGAGGAGAAGCCATCGCTCTCAGCTGATCTAACAAAAAGCTCTGGAGCTGGGATGGCCTTCCAGACTTGACTCAGATTGCAGCAAGGCAGATTCTGGCTTTTGTATCCTTCCGTCAAGCAGCCCTTGGTCTCCAGTGCAGTTGAGAGAGGACATGACCTTGGGCAAGGCAGTGACCTTCAGCTGTGGGCAGTGCTTGGTGAGGGGTCCATCTGTCAGCCATCAGGAGACAGATTCAGCAGCTGAGGGATGGGTTCATCAGTCCCCGGAGGAGAACTAGGCAGAGCACTGTAGTATCCACTGTGTCAGTCTTCTGCTACAAGATTAACTGCAATAAAGAAATTTCAATTCAGGGGTCAACAGTGACAGATTAGCAATGCCAGAAGCACTTGTTCAGAAGGGTTCTAGGCTCTCCTGGGCTCAGTGAAAGTGTGAGGATTGGTTAGTGATGTCTGTAGGACAGTGGGGGTGTGATGCTATGTTTCTGTTTGGATTTAATGGTGGTGTAGGGCGACCACAACACACAGTGTGCTGGGACCATCCTGGTTTATGCTTGCAGGGTAATTTTTTTTTTTTTTTTTCTGGCCACCCCAATGCAGCTTGTGGGATCTTAGTTACCCGACCAGGGATCAAACCCAGGCCCCACAGCAGTGAAAGCACTGAATCTTACCAACCACTAGACTGCCAGGGAATTCCTATTCCAGGGTAATTATTAATAAATGTTACTTTCTCAAAAACACCCTCTTTTGCAAGATTGATTTTGTGGGTTATCATAAGAAAGAGATTCTTCTCAATCTTGCTTTTCTTGCCCCTCTCTTCTGCAAAGTATTGCTTTCTCTCTGGACTCTATTTGGGACAAATAGCCTTATATCTTCAGTGCACTGAGGGTTTCAAATAAGATTGGCAGAAAGAGTGTTCTTTAGCAACTTCTGTTTCTAGCTTAGCAACACAAATCTCTCTTGAAGCATAGGTGCAAACATCCCTGGAAACCTTCCTAGAATTGGGCAAGGAGGAGGTGGAGATGTGAGACAGAAATTATTCTGACAAAGTTAAAGCAGAATTTTGTAGATATAGCCACTGTCGGGCCTAGCTGAAGGCACATTGACCTTATGTTTAAAATCAGGAGATTTTAAGTCTGGAGAAGAATGTAGAAATCATCTCTCTGTTTTAAAGAAGGGCCACAAGCAAAGGCTACACTCCAGGTACTTGTAGAGCAAAGGTCAGGACCCCAGTTCCTTACGCCTCCCAAGCTAGTACGCCTCCCACTGGACCAAGTTCTATTCTCCAAGGAGAAAATAGCAGGGTCTGTGGCAGTCACAACAACGTGGAGGCGGCAAGTCGGCCTTGGATAAAAGAGAAAGACTGCTCTCAGACCTGAGGTGGCTTGGCAGAGGGGTGGACGAGAAAATTGCTCTATGCAAGAGCATAGGCATTATTTTTTCCTGTGTAAACAGAGCATGACATCATGTTGGGGGCCAGAGTTTTCTCTGGTGCCAGGAAAGTGACAAATGCTAAAAACTGCTACCAGGAGCAAGGCAGTGTGCCACACGCTGTGGAACACAAAGATAAGTAAGCTCCTCTGCTCAGAAATTTCCAACGGTTCTCTGCATTTTCCTGAGATCACCTCTCAGCTCCTTTATCGTCGCTTTTGAGGCACCTTTTCCAATTTCATCTCCCTCTACTCCCTACCTCACACCCCACATTTCAGCCACATAGTGCTGTTTAAATTACCCTGACGCTACCCTGAGGTTTTATACCTCCATGTCCTGGCTCATGAAGACTTCTCCGTAGGATGCCTTACCTCTTTTTGAAAAAAATCTGTCAAAATTCTCCTTAAACTTTAAGGTCCAACTCATCTTCTCTATGAAGCCTTCTCCAAACTCGTCATATACGAAATCATCCCTCCAGTGATGCTCTGCTCGGGCCTCTATTCAAATACTGTCCCCAGGACAGGAGCATGACTGTGCCCAGAATACTGTGCCCTAGATACAGCAAGTGCTCCCCACATGTCTGCCTATTGAATAAATAAATGACATGACCTTCAGACTCAAATAGATCCTTGGGGGAATTCCCTGGTGGTCCACTGGCTAAAACTCTGAGCTCCCAATACACGGGGCTTGAGTTTGATCCTTGGTCAGGGAACTAGATCCCACATGTTCGCATGCCATAACTAAAGATTCTGCATGTCGCAACTCGGCGCAGGCAAATAAATAAATATTAAAAACAAAAAACTAAGAGATTCTTGGGAATATATCTGTCTTCTTGGGACCAGGACTTCAGTGTGTATCCCTGGTGTTTAGGATGGTGCCTGGCACAGAGTAGACCCCGTAGACCCCACTAGATATTTATCAGCGACAGAGACAGAAAGTACACAAATAGCTGCTACAGGCAGGCTGAGTTTGGGGATAGGAAATTTAGATTTGCAGCTAAATATTGTCAGCACCAGCTGTTAGACCTTTGGCAACCTGCCTAAGTTCTGTGAGTTTAGGTGTCTTCAGTGAAAAGGGGATATTAACTACCTGAAAGTGTTACCATGAGGATTAAACGAATAATATGTGAAGGTGCCTAGAACTGCTTCCAGTGTAGTGGGAGCTCAATAAATGCTTGTTGAGAGGATGGACCGATGAGTACAGATGTGCCACAGAAGAGATAAAGTAACAGGGAAGTACTGGGGAGGGAGCTATGACATCCTCGAGTCGGTAACAGACACCTGGGAGGGCTTTTTGAGAGAGGTTGACATGGATAGAGGAGCGGACAGAGGAGCCTGGCAGGCTACAGTCCGTGGGGTCACAGAGTCAGACACGGCTTAGCGACTAAACAACAACGAAAATCACTGAATGTAGATTTTGAAAGCAAACTAGCATCTTCAGAAAGTGCAGTGGAGTTCGTGATACCCTAGCTCTACCTAATAGAAATCTATTCAGATTGATTTTCTGCTGCCCTAAGTGCTATGGCCAACAAAAGTCACTTTAATAGCAATGACAGACAGAGCAAGTACAAAATAGCAAAACTTTAGCCCTAGGCAGGGCAGTCTAAATTTAGATTCTCTTTCCATGAAAGTGATATTGACGGGTTGGGGGAGGGGGATTCAAAGAGAAGTGTGGTGTCCTAAGACTCCAAAGCTCCCCCGTAACTCATTTCCTCCTCGATGCAGTCAGGAAGTGCTTTCCGGAAAGAACAGGCAGGTTTAATGCAATTATGCGGTGTTGGCCCTCCCCAGCGCGGCCATGTGCTCGGCAACTCCAGCTGGCCTCACACAAGAGAAAGCAAACTTCAGCTGCCCCCGGGGCCATTGTTTTAGCATTGCGCTGAGAAGTGTTCCAGCGGCTGATCGGAGCTGCTTAAGCTGTCTAATTGAATGAATTCAACCTCATATAATAGGATCTAGGTCTTTAAGCATTTCTGTCTGGCACACCGGATATTGCACAGGGGGCTGCTCAAGTTACCCGGCTTCGCTGAGGCCCTAGTCTCCCTGGTGTCCGCACTTGTCACATTTTGGTGTAAACCTCCCTGGACGCAGCGGCGCAGCCTTCTGCTGTGTTCTGATAGAATTGCTCTGTATTGATTCAACTGAAGTCCACTGTCTCCAAGAGGAGTAAGATAATCAGGTATTTGTAGGGAATCTGAACAAAAGCAGATTCCACATGGAGGGCCTGGTATAATTTTCCTCATTTCCAGGGAAAGGAAAGGGCACAGTTGCTCTTTGGAAATCAAGCCCTCCAGTTCTCTCCTGGACTCCTCTGTGTGGACCAGCGGCAGACCGGCCACGTGACTGAGCAGACCCTGAATGAACTGTAATGAAAGAGGAGGCAGGCTCATCTTCAGCCTTGCTCTCTGCTGATCTATCCTTATTACTCACACCTGAGTGAGATTTCTTTTTGTTTTTTTTACGTATATTTTACAAACACAGACATGACAGATCTTAAGTGTACAGTTCCATGAGTTTTGACAAACACGCACATCCATGCAAACCACACCTCAATGAAGAGATATGTTTCCTTCACCACAGAAAGAGCCCTTGTGCTTCCCTGCAGGCAGCCCTTTCCCCACAGGCAACCACTGTTCCGATTTCCAGCACCATAGTTTCCCTGTTCTAGAACTGCATATAAATGGAATCATACTGTATGCACTCTTTTATCGCTGGCTTATTGGACCCAGTAATAATGTTTTTGAGATTCATCCATCTTGTACTGCTTTGTGCTCAGTTGCTCAGTCATGTCTGACTCTTTGTGACTCCATGGACTGTAGCCATGGGATTCCTCCCTGTCCATGGGATTTTCCAGACTGGAGTAGGTTGCCACTTCCTCCTCCAGGGGATATTCCTGACCCAGGGATCCAACCTGTGACTCTTGCATCTTCTGCGTTGGCAGGCAGATTCTTCACAACTATTGCCACCTGGGTATTCTTTTATCTATTTTATTGCATCAGTACTTCATAATTTTTAAATTAAAAATTTTATTTATTCATAGAAGCACTATTTACAATAGCCAAGACATGGAAACAACCTAAATGGACAGATGAATGGATAAAGAATATACAATGAAATATTACTCAGTCATTAAAAGGAGAGAAATAATACCATTTACAGCAACATGAATGGACCTAGAGACTGTCATACAAAGTGAGGTAAGTCAGACAGAGGAAGACTAATGTCATATGATATCACTTATATGTGGAATATTAAAAAAATGATATGAAATGTAAAAAAATGAAATGAACTTATTTACAAAACAGTAATAGACTCAGACTTACAAAATAAACTTATGGTTACCAAAGGAGATGGCAGTGTGTGGGGGGAGATAAATTAGGAGTTTGGGATGAACAGATATACACTGCTATATGTAAAATAGGCAAACAACAAAGATGTACTGTACAGCACAGGAAACTATTACTCAGTAGCTTATAAAAGCCTATAATGGAAAAGAATCTGAAAAAGAATATATGTGTATAACTGAATCACTTTGCTGTACATTTGAAACTAATACAACATTGTAAATTAACCATACTTCAGTAGAACAATAAACAAGACAGTTAAAAATTTTTATTCATTTTATTATAGTTACTATACAATATTATATAACTTACAGTTATTATATAACTTAGTGATCCCCAATTTTTAAAGGTTATATTCCATTTATTATTATTATAAAATATTGGTTATATTCCCTATATTGTGAAATATATATATTTTTTATTACTAAATAGTATTCCATTGCGTATATATATATACATATATATATTCCATATGTAATAGACAACTGTCCCTATATATAATTAGAATATATACACTATATATAAATAAATATATATAAAATATATATACTATGCTAGATATGTATAAAATACTTTCTTTTAAATAAAGAACTGACCATTCTGATGCATAGAGTCCTCCATCCATCCCCCCCAGCTTATAGAATGATGCCCAGACTTTTGGGATGGCGTTCAGGTCTCTGTCCTCTGACCTCAGCCTCATGTCCTGCTGCTCCCACCCATGCAAACCATATTCTGTGTACACATTTCACTGTTGTGCTAATACATTCTGTCTCCTACCTCTGTGTATTCTGACCTGGCTGTGTCCTCACCTGAAGTGTTCTTTGCTCCCTTTCACCTATGGCAGTTTCCATCCCAGACCTCAAGCCTGTGTGAAGCCCCCCTCACCTCCTAGCCAGTTATTCCTCTGACCTCTGCGTGACCGTGACCCCTTATACATCCCACAATTACAGACCGGACGTTGGGGTCCTTGAGAGTGGGACAGTGCACAATTTTCTTCACAGTCCTGGGGCACAACAGTGCTGTGCTCTGTGAAGAGAGGATTTGGGAATAGCGAATGGATACTTTCATTGTCTGGATAAGGAATCGGATTGTTCAGCATAAAGCAGGACAACCTGAACAGCCTGTGTGAGGCAGGGTCTCTTCACAGTCTATGAAACTGGCTGGAAAAGCAGGCAATGAAGGTGAACCACCTCACTGCCAACTCCATCACTTCAGAGAGCTAGTGCCCATCTCTTGATCGCCTTGTGGGCTCCTTCTCAAACTGTTGACATTGGAGAACTTCTCAATAGGAACTCAGCACACAGGCATGTCACTACTTTTTTGTGTTTGAGATATAATTCATATGCAATAAAAATTCACTCTTTTCAAATATTTATTAATGTATGTATTTATTTGGCTATGTTGGGTCTTAGTTGTGGCACACGAGATCACTGTTGCATCTTGCAGGATCTTTCGTTGTGGTGCATGGACTCTCTAGAAGTGGTGCTTGGGCTCCAGAGTGCATGGGCTCAGTAGCTGCAGCATATGAGCATGTGGGATCGTAGTTCCCTGACCAGGGACCAAACCCATGTCCCCACCATTGTAAGGCAGATTCTTAACCACTGAACCACCAGGGAAGTTCCAAAGTTCACCCTTTTAAAATGTGCAGATCAGTGATTTTCAGTATATCACACAACTATCACCACTATCTAATTCCAGAGCATTTTTTTATCACCTTAAAAAGAAACCTCACCCCCACTAATACAGATCACCAATTTTAGGCAAATGAAATTTAAATGTCGAAAAATTAATTGTGGATTATAACAAGAGAATACAGTTTTTAAAAAGTAATAAAAATGCTTCATATCAGTCAGAGGAATGAAATCATATGCAGTTTTTAGCAAGATGACTATCCAGATCAGTAACATATTGCTTCAACTTCTACTCCTAGGCAATTTTTCTTATTCTTTATTTATAGTAAGTTAGAAGTTTTTACTCCTGTTGCCAAAACTTGGCCTCTGTTTACTGGTGCTGAATAGAAACGCAGAGACAGAGTTTTGGATGAAGTAGAAACGGGAAGCTTTTATTGCTTTGCCAGGCAAAAGGGGGCACAGAGGACTAATGCCCTTCAAGACTGTGTGACCCACCCTGAAGGGGGTAGTGAGGAGTCTCCTAGTGATCAAGGAGCAGCTCGTGGACATTCTTCTGACTGGTTGGTGGTGAGATAAGTGACAGTCAGCATCATCAACCTTCTGGTTCCAACCAGCCTGGGGCCTACATGCTTGTGGGCAGCGTCAGTTAACTTCTTCCAGCTGGTGGGGGTGTTTGTATGTACAAAACATCTCAAAGGATATAACTCAGAATATTACCTACAGTCTTTCAGTTCAGTTCAGTCACTCAGTCGTGTCTGACTCTTTGCGACCCCATGAATCGCAGCACGCCAGGCCTCCCTGTCCATCACCAAGTCCCGGAGTTCACTCAGACTCACGTCCATCGAGTCAGTGATGCCATCCAGCCATCTCATCCTCTGTCGTTCCCTTCTCCTCCTGCCCCCAATCCCTCCCAGCATCAGAGTCTTTTCCAATGAGTCAACTCTTCGCATGAGGTGCCCAAAGTACTAGAGTTTCAGCTTTAGGGAAGAACTAAAGGTCTTTGACATTGTTTAATGGCTAAAATATTATTTTATCTTGCCCGACTGTTTTCCTTTCTTCCTGCATTTTCTTGCTTCTCTGATTAAATTTATTCTTTGACTAAAATTTTTCTACAGACAAAAGGCAGGAGGAAGATAAGGGTGGGAGTATATTTTGGGAAGGCCTCAGAGGGTCCAGCCTGGTTACAACTCCCAGTTGTAGGTTGTTGGGAATGACAGGAAATGTTTGGTGGTTTTCTTAGGCAATTCTGGATATTTGGATCAAATGAGGCATCTTGTCCTTTTTATAACCAAAGCCACCCCCTGCCCCCTTTTTCTTCTAGCAGAGCACTGATCTGTTTAGGTGTTGAGCAAAGAGCCCTCCATCTCAGTAAATGTAGATGTCTATGTGATCTAGGGGTGAGTTATGATTGTCCTAAAGAAATTATTGTAATATCTTTCCCTGTGGTTACTGAGTCATATAAGGGTAAGCATGTAATCTAGTTTTGGGTAATGAGATGTTTTTCTGGAGAGGGAAACTCGTTATTCAGTCACTCAGTCATGTCCGACTCTCTGCGACCCCATAGACTGCAGCTTCCCTGTACGAGGCTTCCCTGTTCTTTACTATCTCCTTGAGTTTGCTCAAATTCATGTCCATTGAGTCAATGATCCCATCCAACCACCTTATCCTCTGTCATCCCCTTCTCTTACTCTCAATCTTACCAGCGTCAGGATCTTTTCCAATGAATCGGCTCTTCACATCAGGTGGCCAAAGTATTGGATCTTCAGCTTCGGCATCAGTCCTTCCAATGAATATTCAATTCATTAGGAATCCTAATTCCTTTAGGATTGACTGGTTTGATCTCCTTGCAGTCAAAGGGACTTGCAAGAGTCTTCTCCAGCACCACAATTCGAAAGCATCAGTTCTTCGGTGCTCAGCTTTCTTTATGGTCCAACTCTCACATCCCTACATGACTACTGGAAAAACCATAGCTTTGACTAGACAGACCATTCTTTCTGTATAAAATCATAAAGCTCCTGAGGAAAAGCCCCATTTTCTTTTTGAAATAGAGGTTTGATGTCTGGAAGTGGATAAGTCATCTTACAACTATGAGGTACCCACTTAAGAATGAAAACTAACACACTAAGGAAGATGGAACAGGAAAAAAAAGAGTTTGGGCTCATGATGGTAGCAGTGTGCAGCTGTACCAGTGCCAGGATTTGCTCACATTAAGATCTCTTTCTTTATCTATCTAGTTTTCTATGACCGCCAGTCCACCTATGTGTGAGTGTATGCATGCATGCCCACTCAAGTCATGTAGACCCCATAGACTGTAGCCTGCTAGGCTCCTCTGTCCGTGGGATTTTCCAGGCAAGAAGACTGAAGTAGGTTGCCATTTCCTTCTTCAAGGGAGCCTCTGGACCAAGGGATCGAACCTTGTCTCTTGCATCTCCCGCACTGGCAGGCGGGTTTGTTTGTTTGTTTGTTTTCAATCAGCTGAGCTACCAAGTCCCAGTCCAACTATAAAGACCAAGAAATTATAAAGATATTTCTAATACAACATCCCATGAGATGTTACTTTTTAAAAGCATACTATGCTTGAATATTTTAATTTGAGAGATAGGGATGAATGGATTTCTAATTACAGTTTTGGCTGCATGTGGATCTAGAAAGTACTTTTTTTATGCTCCATTGCAATATGTTGATATAGTTTTGAAATACTTCTTAATAATGTGCCTTTAACTACTTTCTTGGATAAGTGAAGAAAACCATCACCTAAAAAGAAAAGAAAATCAGTTTTTAGGTAATCAAGTTGCTTTCTCCACTGTTTTCTTCCTAAAAATCCTATTACCTTATACTCAGCATAAAGCAGTCAATATTTCAGCTCTAACGTGATTAGTCCTGTCTATTCGGGGTACTGAATATGTTGCTAAGATAAGGTACTTGAGAAATACTCTTGATGTTGCTACAAATACCCTTATTAGTATTATAGTATTTCTGCTTGGAATAGAGTAATTGTGGAAAAACTCCTATAGAATGACTTTTTAAATTGAAAATTTTAACTTCTTAATTAAATACGTGCATGGTTTAGAAAGAAACGTATTAGAATTTTCTTCCCTATTATCCCTATTTCTGACTTGAAACGTTTTTAAAATTATTTTTTCTTTCTACTTTTGCCCACATGCTTCAAAATAAACTCATGGAGCAGGCATGGAGGTGAACTGCTGAGATCCCTCTTCAAAAAGGATTCATTGCCTAGCTGCTGTGAGTACAGTTGACTGGTCAGCCTTTAGGTGTTAACTTGCTCAGGCTTCCCGCTCTTCTAATCTGAGGTCCCATTCTTCTAGAGGTGACTGCGTCCAATGGCTGGGCAAAGGGGTAATGCAGAGGCCTAGCCACTTCTGCCTGGTGCATTATTCCTTTACTGAGTCATCTTTGCTCCAGAGGTCCCCTCCGGGCTTGCAGAGCCCGGGTCCATGGAACTGTCTGAGGTCCCCCCTGCTGGATTTGGCTTTCTCTTTCCTTTCCTTTCACAGATCTTAGATTGGTGCTGTAGTCCCTAGGCTTTCTTTGTCCAATTCCACTTTCTCTCCCCTTTACCTTTTATAAGTGTTACCCCTTAAAAAACTGCTTGCACTGAAAACTCTATTACTTATAGAACACTTAAACCTTTTCCACCTGTGGGTATGCCACCTCTCTCCTTTCCTAGTCCTCTCAGTGTAGTTATAATACAGTTTGGTTAAATTATTATTTAATGGTTATTCTGTCATTACATAAATATTGTTCACAGTTCCTCTACATTTTATTAAAATTTCTTGTACAGCTTTTTGCCTTGCCTGGAGCTAATAATTGCCTTATTTTGAGGGAGTGCTTAGTTTTCTATATATATTTCATTTTATTCTTCCCTAAACACACTAACAGAAGTAGAACACCTTCTTAAAGAATTTAGAATGCTTTTGATTGCAAAATAGCACCATATCCAACGAAAAGTAGCCTAAACAAAATAGGGTTATTATCTTACTCTTGAAGAAGTCCGGAGCTAGGGAGTTCTGGGGTTAGTTAACTCAGTGACATTATAATGTCATTGAGGATTCAAGTGCTTTTCATGTTTCAGCTCTGCCAGCCTCAGCATGTCGATTTTTTGTTTTTTAGGTTTGAGTCCTCATGGTTTTAAGATGGCTGCTGCTTCTCCAAGTATCATATATATATCAAAGGCAGGAAGGGGAGCATTTCTCTCTCTTTCCCTTTTCTCCGTTTATCTCTTTTTAAAATATATAAGGGAGGGGAGACTTGCCTAAAATCCAAGAGTAGATTGCTCTTAATGCCTCATTGGCTGAGACTGGCTCTCATGCTCCTGCTGTGGTTAAATGGGAATGTCACTCTCTGTGATTTTCAGCTTCTTCAGGGGGAAATGCACTGTGTCAGGTAAGAATAAGGGTAGGATACTCAAAGCAGCAAGAGTATCTGCCATCCCCTATCATCACTGTCAAGTACATAAGAAAATTGATCACTCTCACTTATTTTTCTTGGCAACATCCCCTCTTTCTCCGGGAATTTTCCGTTTTCCTGTTCTAGTTTAGACTGATCATCACTACTCAGCCTGCTATATGGCTGTGGCGATTCTTCTCTCTGCCACTGTCCAGGGAATTCTCTTTGACTCTACCCATAATGGATCGCTTGTTTTTTGTATACTATTTTCTTCTATGTTTTTCATGAAGCACATTACTCAGTGGTTCCTTGAGAAAAGGAAATTTCATAAGATATTATATATACGAAAATGTTATGCTGTCCTTATGTTTGAGGAATCGTTGAGCTTGGTATAGACTTCTAAGCAGGAAATCATTCCCTCTCAGATTTTTAAGGGTATCACTCCAAGTTTTTCAAGCTCCAGTGTTGTTAATGAGAGGTCTGATGTTATTTTGATTTTATTTTTTGTACATAATGTTTATCTCTCCTGTGAGATCTTTTTTCTTTGATATTCTGAAACTTGATAATAATGTACTTTGTTATGGGTCTTTAAGTTTACTAGGCCTCTAGTGGATTCTTTTATTAATCTGGGAGTACATATCATTCAGTCCTATAACATTTCCTTGTTTTATTTCTTTAATAGTATTTTCTCCTTCATTTTATCCCAAACCCCTATAGTCTTAATGTTGAACATTTCTTTCACTTTTTGTTCATCTCAGGAAATTTTCTTAACTTTACCTTCCAATCTCTCTACTGATTTTAAAGAATATATTATCATAGAGTTCTAAGAGAACTTTCTTACTTTTGATTTACTCCCTTCCTTGATTTGTAGCATCTAATTTTTGTTTCATGGTTGAGATATTTTTTATTTCTTTAATCTTTAACCTTATTTTATCTCTTTGAAACATAATTTATATGAAAGTTTTCTTTTGTTCTTTGCATTATTCATTTCCTCTGGGATTCTCTCCTCCTAATATATTTCTTTTTTTGGTCTCTGTTATCTGTGTTGGAGACATTGCCAAAGTGTTTGATGAACATTGGATGACAATTTATATTTAAGAGTGGATAGCGGAAAAGCTTATTGGAAACCCACCCAGTCCTTTCTCTTGTGCTATTAACCCTTCAGAGAAGACTATTCCAATTGGGGAGTATGTGACTTTCTGCAAATATTCTAGAAACTGACTGAAAAAATGAGGTTGAGGGTCATTGCTCTTTATTCATAAGGTAAAATCTCATTTAATCCCTTTGTTTTTAGTAGTGTGTCATTGCTCACTCTACATTGTATCAACACATAGAATCCCCTACACTAGAACCATTGAGGTTCAATTCCATAGGAAAGAAAAATCTTGTTTTTCAGTTGGGTGACAGTATGGGGTTGGGGAGGGGATCTTGAAATCTAATTGCTTCCTTTTAAAAAAGTTTAAATTGAAGGTTTTTTTTACAAATTTTTTTTTTTTTACAATTGGAGTATTGTATTTTACAATTGTTTTTTACAATTGGAGTATGTTTTTTTACAATTGGAGTATTGATTTACAATGTTCTGTTAATTTCTGCTGTATAGCAAAGTCAGTTATATATATATATATACATACAAATCTACTCTTCTTTATATTCTTTTCCCATATATGTCATTATAGAGTATTGAGTAGAGTTCCCAGTGCTGCATACTAGGTTATTATTAGTTATCTACTTTCTGTGTAGTAGTGTATATATGTCAATGCTGATCTTCCAATTTACCCCATCCCTCCCTTTTTCTCCCTCAGTAACTGTAAGTTTATTTTCTACATCTGTGACTCAATTTCTGCTTTGTGAATAGGTTCACTTGTACCGTTTTTAAAGATTCCACATATAAGCATTGTCATATGGCATTTGTCTTTCTCCTGTCTGATTTACCTTTAATTGCTTCTTATATAGACTTTTAACCAATTCTCCTATTTTTCCTTTTCCTCACTTCTACTTTCTCAAGTACTGAGGCTTTCCTGGGTTCTGTGCCTCAAATCAGCTAGTTTCCAAATTCCTTCTTCCTTTTTTTTTTGCAGTTCTTATACAAATTATTATGCTTACATATGTGTTTATGCCAGCATGTATATTTTATATTTTAATTTGTCTTATTTATCATATGTATTTATAATGTTTTAAATATTTTTCTCACTAATTTAGTACTATAAAAACTGCTTTGAAGCCATTGATATGCTTTCATATATTTAAGATATAGATATAATATGTAACATTGAAGAAAATGAAAATGTAACCAACAAAAACTAAGATGTGAAAATTACATAAACGAGGTGGAAACTGCATCTATTAACTGATCACGTAATTTAGCTGAAACAAATACATGTAGTCTTTGAAACACGTGTAACCATTAGGATGTGGTTATAAAGAAAAAGCTAATTTCTATGATAGCCATAACTTTTCATTTAAAATTTATGAAACATATGTACACAAAATTGTGTCAGCTCTTTTTCTTTTGAAAACACCAAGCCATCTGGGGATCAGCTGAGTGATCACTGGTGAAAAATAGGGAGTAGAGGACACAGTTTAGAAAACATTGACTTAGTGGTTATCCAGAGTAAGGAGAATCCAGTGTTACTGTTGTTTAAAAAAAACAAATTAAAATTTATTTATTTGCTTTTATTTTTGGTGACGCTGGGTCTTTGGTGCCTCATGGGCTTTCTCCAGTTGTGGTGAGCAGGAGCTACTCTTTGCTGTGGTGCACGGGCTTCTCACTGTCTGGAGCACAGGCTCTGGGCTTGCAGGCTTCGGGGGTTGAGGCACGTGGGCTCAGTAGCTGTGCCACGCAGGCTTAGTTGCTCTGTGGCATGTAGAATCTTCCTGAACCAGGGATCAAACCCACGTCCCCTGCATTGGCAGGCAGATTCTTATCCACTGGACCACCAAGGAAGTCCCATATAGTGTGTGTGTGTTTTTTTTTTTTTTTTTAATGCATGTCCTGCTTGCTGCCCTGCTTTAGCAATATTCTGGAAAGCCCATAGCAGTTTTTTAAAAATTGGACAAATAACTATTGGTAGTATTCTCTCTGGTTAGCAAAGTCCTTTCACATCCATTATCTCAGTTGAAGTGTGCAGTGCAAGGATTACCTTGCTCAAGAGAGATTTTCAAGGTGTTCAGTTGGAATGAAGACTTTCTGTTCAGTTGCTTTGGATAGATGTACTGGAGTTTGGTGCTATCCTTCTGTAGTGAGGGCTGTTATTTTAAAAACAGCTCATTAAACTTTTGCATAACAAACCATCCCCAAACTTATTGGCCTAAAATCAAAATGCATGATTTTACATGACTGTATTGGTTAGCAATCTGAGTGGTTGTCTTGCAGGGCTTTCCTGGAATCTCTCATGTGGCTTTAGTTATATGATGGTTTGACTGGGTTTGGAGGGTGCAAAAAGGTCTCACTGGCATGTCTGGCACTGGTGCTGGCTCTCACCTGGGGAAACTTGTTTCTCCTGGGATTGTTCATAGCCTGGGGTCTTAGTTTTGCAACGGTGTGGAAGTGGAAACTGCTATGCCTCTTACACTGCAAGGCTGCAAAGGTTTGCAATTTGTGCACTGTCTTCCGCACAGATTCAAAGGTGTGGAGAAACAGACCAGCTCATAATGGAAGAGGGGTAATGTCATACAGCAAAGGAGCTTGGACCCAGGGATCAGTGATTCCTTTAGGGCTGTTATCACAAAGACCAGACACAGCTGTGTGTATGAAGATTGTTCATTCTATTTTACATTTTCCTCTTCATCAGGACCCTTGAGAAAAATACTTGGCTGGCTCTAGTACTAAGGATCCTTCTGTTAGGTTGGCCAAAAAGGCTCAGGTTTGTTCTGGTTTTTCCATACCATCTTACAGAAAAACCTGAATGAACTTTCGGCTAACCCAGTATTTATCCTAAGCAATTGGTTTCCTTCTATATTTTGGGTATTGTTAACTATGGTAACTGACTAGATTTCACTTTTCTCATTGATTCTTAGGAAGACTAGAGCCAAGTTTGTGATGATTTCACAAGGATATAACATTTGTTTGCAAGGTTTAATGTCATTCTGGGTCCCACTTAATACTTTACATTTTTATTTCTTCACGAAACCCTCCTACCTTTTTCTTTTTTAAAATAAGTCTTTTATTTGATAATAGTTTTAGATTCACAGAAAAAATGCAAAAATAGCATAGAAAAGTTTCTGTATGTTCTATATCCTGTTTCCTTACCTATTGTTAGCATCTTACGTTACTAGGGCACATTTTCTGCAACTTATGAACCAAGTTCATGTGGTTAATCAAGTTAATGATGTGGATATATCATTATTAGCCACAGTCTATAGTTTAGATATCCTTAGTTTACCTAATATCTTTTTGTCTGCTTTGGGATCCCATCTAGGAGACTGCATTACAGTTCTGTCTTAGGGTCTTCTGTGACAGTTTCACAGACTTCCCTTGTTTTTGGTGTCCTTGGCAGTGTGGAGGGGTACTGGTCAAGTATTTTGTAGAATTCCCCTCAGTTGAGATTTTCTGATTTGCTTTTCTCATGATTAAATGGCAGCAACAGCTTTTTGGGTAAACCACAGAAGTAAAGTGCCATTCTCATCACATCCTATCAAGGGTATATACTAACAATATGACATTATTGTTAACTTTGATCACCTGGCTAAAGTGCTGTTTGCCAGGTTTCTTTACTCTGAAACCATTCTTTCCCCCTTTTTTTCCATGCTGCTTTCTTTGGAAGAAGGTAGCTACGATAATGGAGAAGGCAATGGCACCCCACTCCAGTACTCTTGCCTGGAAAATCCCATGGATGGAGGAGCCTGGTAGGCTGCAGTCCACCGGTCGCTAAGAGTTAGACATGATTGAGCGACTTCACTTTCACTTTTCACTTTCATGCATTGGAGAAGGAAATGGCAACCCACTCCAGTGTTCTTACCTGGAGAATCCCAGGGACGGGGGAGCCTGGTGGGCTGCCGTCTATGGGATCGTACAGAGTCGGACATGACTGAAGTGACTTAGCAGCAGCTGCAGCAGCAGCAGCAGCAGCAGCAGCAGCAGCAGCTACGATAAAGTCACACTTGAAGCATGAGAAGTTATACTGTGCCTCCTTGAGAGCAGAGTATTTATATAAATATTTGGAACTCTTCTTCATGGGAGATTTATCTATTATTCTCCACTTATTTATTTATTCAATCATTCACATTAGTATGGACTAATGAATATTTATTTTATCCTTTGGCTTGTAATCCAATATTACATAATTTATCTTGTTGCTTAAATTGTTCCAGCTTTGGTTATTGGGAGCTCTTTTAGTTGGCTCCTGTGTCTCTTTTAACAGGTTTTGAGCACTTCTTTACTTTCTGGTACTATAAAAGTTCCAGGGTCATCTTGTATATTCTCTACCTTCAGTCCTAAAATTAGCCATTTCTCAAAGAGTTCTGGTTCCTTTTATTGGGGAATGGTATTAGGAACCAAAATTTGGGCACTGATTTCCAGTTTAAGTTGTGTTATTTCATTGCATTTTATATAACCTCATAATTGGTCTAAATTTCTTTCTGAAATGAAGTAGAATAGAATCATAATTAATTCTATAAACAAAATGGATTTAAACACTAGATCCAAACCTTGAATCTAGGCCTTTTCTCTCCAGGTCTTATTTTCCTTTGGCATAAACCTAGCCCAACAATATCTCAAGAGATATGAAAAGAAAGAGGCACACTACAGAGTTCATATCGTCTCTTGGCTTGGCATTTAGTATCTTGATAATCCCAGCCCCTTTAGTGTTTTCTCCTACTATTTTCCTATGCATGTCCAGGAATATAGAAATACTCATGACTCATTGAAAATACCATCCGCATTCAGTTGAAGAATTAATATTTTAACTAAATATATAATGTATATAAATAAATAATACATTAATACATTCTCTTTGTAAAAATGAAAAGATCCTAGCTAAGGAAAACATTAGAACTATTTCTGTGCAGTCTGTATCAAGTGTCTGTCTTTACATACTTTGGGAAATTCTGCTCTTTCCACTGTATTCAAATGTCACACAATTGATGTGTCCTTCCCAATTTCCTTTATCCTAGTGGATTTCTCTATTGAACCCTCAGTGTTTTGCTTGCACTTTATTTTATATGGTTTTGTTATCTGTTGAATATGTGTCTGCATTGTCTATCAAGTCATGGATTCTTTGAAGGTAGGACTTTGATTTATGAATCTTTATATTCCTCCAAATTCGTAACGCTTTCTAACACATAGTCTGAGTTCAGTAAATGTTAAATAAATGAAAAAAGGGATGAAATGTAAATTAGTATATGCCTTGTTTTTATAACCATACCAATATTATGAAAGGAGCACCAGACCAGTAGTTGGGAGACCTTGGTTTTACATTGGAGCTATTTGTTGCAGTACAATTTATAATATAAAAGGTCTAGAAAAACCCAGGTGAGTTAATCATAACAGAACTGATTTAATAAATGATGGTAGAGCCACCCAGTGGAATACTACACAACTATAAAAACTGAAGGGAGATGCATTATTTTTAAGTAAAAAAAAAGGAAGAGGAAAATGTATAATAAATATATTAACTAACAAGAATAAGCCTGAACTCAAACAAATCAAAACAACAACAATTACCTATAGGAAGAGGGGAGGAAATAGGGTGGAGGGTCCACAATAGAAGCTGGCTCTCTTTGAACATATCTTGTGGTATAGTTTTGACTTTGAAACCATCTAAATTTTTAAAAAAACTATAAAGCAAAATAAAGATTTATAAAGGAATTTTATATAAAGAAAAGTAAACCTAAATAAATAAACAAACCTAACCTAATTCAATTATGTAGTGAATTGATGGCATAACCACACAGAGAGGATTTTAAAAAGTGAATCTGAAACATAGTAATTGGACTGTTTATCACTAGTGGGATATGTTTTGAGGACAAAATAATGGAAAAAAAGGAAAAATGTGTAGTGATCATTAGTAAGAATATTGGCATTGTTATTCTGAAACATACACATTGTAGCATATATTTTATAGTATGTGTATGTGTGTGTGTGTGAGCACATAGCATAAAAAAGAATATGAATCTGACCAAGCCCCTACATCTACTTCTCATTTTCAGGAAATATAGGGGCCAGAGAAACATTAAATAATGCCAAGGAGATGGCTGCAACCAACCAAATCCAGAATGTGGGAGAAGATGACAAGGTAATGACCAGCTTCTTCAATAAACCATTTGATGAGAAAAGAAAAAGGGAGGGTGATGTAGATGAAAAGAGATTTAAGACACAAACCGAACAAATTCTTTGATGTTTCTTCCATTGAGCGCTAGATTCTAATTTCCCTCCTCGGGAACAGGCCTTAGTGATATGTTTGACCAATAGAATGTGGTGAAAATGATGCTCTGGGAATTCTGGAGCCAGGTCACAGAATGCCCGACAGATGCCTCTTGCAACACTGTCTCTGGGATTCCCAGGCTTCCATGTAAGGAGTCTGAGTACTGTTACACTAACAGACTGCGTGCATAGGCACAGGCGCAGTCATGTCCTCCAGTGACGCCACCTTGGATCATCCAGGCCAGCCACGGTCAACGTCAGCTGGGCTGGAAGGATGGAGGAAAGGGTGAGAAAGAGAACAAGAGATACATTTTGGGGAGTGCATAATTTGTAAAGTAACATTATTCCGTGATGAAACTGATCCTTTATAAATTGCATGGTGAAACTGAGGAATTGATTTGTTTTATCTGATTTTTCAAAAATAGTGAGTGACAAGCAATTGGCATGGGAAGAGAAAAAGAGAGAGAAAAAGATGCATAATTATTTCTCCCTTTATGAATGTACATTCCTGACATCTCTGAGCACTAAGATTGTCCTGCAGGGAATATGATTAAAGTTACAAAGAGGAAAACAAAATAAGTAAGTCAGCTTTTGATCCTGCTGCTATATTTACTCACAAGAAAGGAGGCAGCTCTCAGGTGGGCCTTTGTCTCAGTAATGTCCTGAAATCCAAGTGTAAAAGAACAATATGAAATCTCAATTCTCCCAAACGGTTTGGGGCGAGTTCAGCCCTTGAGTCCCTGGGGGGCTTGGTTCCCAAGGAGACTAATCCCACTCGCTCAGCATTAGGTATCAGTGGGGCAAAAGAGCTCAGTTTGGAGCTCTGCAGAGAGGCCCTCATGCAGGCTGGAGCCAGGTCCCTCCGCCCCAGAGGAAGTGGAATGGATTGATGTCAAACCAGTCAAGTGAGCTTGCTCACTCAGGGTGTAGGAGGAGGGGCTGATGGGCTGGCAGGCGCAGGCCACCGACTTTGCTGAAACTCCTTCCATCTGGAATAGAGCTCTTCCGCAAAGGAAATGAAGAAAACATCTGAGACCACAAGGTGGGGTCCACATGAGCAATTTAGCTGCACTTTGGAAGCTCTGAGGATTTATTTGGTCTCAGATATTTCAAGTTATTTCAAGCAGAAGTTGTTCATTGTTGTCTTTTTATTTATAGTTTTCCATAAACACCAATGCTTTTGTATGACCATCCCTCTGCCTGGCTATTCCAGAGATGTCACTAAACAAGCAAACAGCTTGGTGTACTCAAATGTATCATTCAAGTCTTATTGTACCTGTTTATGCAGGCTTCCTCCTCTGGGCAACCTGAAGGTCTTTTATCTCGTCAACTATTGTACCTTTAATTTACTTCTATTGAGAAGTATCACATTATATTACAATGGCTTGTTTGCATGTCTGTCTTTCCACCAGAAAGGGTAGGAATCATGGCTTCTTGTCTCTGTATCCACAGTACTAGCACAGTGCTGAGCATATTGTTGGTGTCATTATCTTTTGGTTGAATGAATAAGTGATTGAATGGATAAGTGATTGAATGGATATTTTATACGTAAGGATCAATGTTGTGAATTAGGCTGTGGAACTTCTAAGCTATGAGTATCTTATATTTGTATATAGAACTTTATGGTTGATAAAGAACTTCCATTTCCATTATCTCACTGATTTTCACAATAGTCTTATTAATCTTTTTATTTATTTATTGTTTTCTTTGCTGTGCAAAAGCTTGTACGTTTAATTAGGTCCCATTTGTTTATTTTTGTTTTTATTGTCATTAGTCTACGAGGTGGGTCAAAGAGGATCTTGCTGTGATTTACCTCAAAGAGAGTACTGATTATGTTTTCCTCTAAGATCTTTATAGTTTCTGGCCTTACATTTAAGCCTTTAATCCATTTGAGTTTATTTTTGTGTATGGTGTTAGGAAGTGTCCTAGTTTCAATCTTTCACATGCAGTTGTCCAGTTTTCCCAGCACCACTTATTGAAAAGACTGTCTTTTCTCCATTGTATAGTCTTACCTCCTTTGCCCACAATAGCTTTATTAAATTTACATAATTATTCCCATTTTATAGAGGGGAATATTGAGGTATAGGGTTTTAAGTAAATTTTTATAGCCAGATGGATAATGAAAAGGTATACTGGGCCCAGTCTCAATCTCTGGTTCTAATTTCAGCACTCTCTCTATTACAGTTTCTACGTTTCTATAACCTGAAAGTATAACTGCTTTCTTGCATTGGAAAATAGTCACTCACTTTGTTGGGGGAAAGAACAAATGATGTTGATTTTATAGGGAGATATATTGGTAAGAAGTGAGTGGAGGAATCAAAAAACATGGGCATTTGTTGAGCTGCTATTTTGTGCCAGGAGCTTTCATATATACCATCTCCCTACAACCCTGAGGATTTGAGATGATCTCCATTGCACAGATAAACCAATCAAGACTCAGAGATACTACCTGCCTGTTTACCTAATTCTCACAAAGACTCTGAGGATAGTTAGAACCACTCCCATTTTTCAGATGAAGAAACAGCTTTAGAAAGGCAGACTGACTTGCCCAAGGGCACTCACATCGCAGGTGGCAGGCCAGAATTTGAGTCTATCCTCATCTAATGCCAAATCAATTTTGATGCTCAGAACTCCAATGATCTGGAAATGGACTTTTATATATGAATTTTCGTATTCCATTTATCTTGAATATGATTATATGAGGGCTTAGCTAACTCTGGGAATTAAGAGAGATTTTTTTTCAGACTAAAGATGTCAATTAAATATATTACCCTATACAATCTCTGTCTGGGGATTTGTAAGAGCTGCTCAGTTGAAAGAAGTTTAAAAAAAAGAGTTAGTGCTCTTGGCTGCCAGACCCAGGGGTCGATGGAAGGGTCCTGCTGACAGGGAAAGGGAAGTGCTGACATCCACATCCGAGGGGGGTGAAATGGAGCTCAGTGACAAGTCCACAGAATTTTCTGAGTGCAAGGTCACTGACAATAAAACAGTCCAATCATGGAGGACAAAATCTTGTGTGTAACTCAAAGGAAAGGTACATTATAATTGAGCCAACTTGAGTTTTTCAAAAAAAGTTTGCTTCGGCATGTCAGCTTGGGAAAAGTACTTAATCTCCCAAATTAAAAGTGTTTATCTGGCCCTTTCTCCTTTGGTAAGGCTGTGCCTTCAGGGTCCTCAAAAACGGTTTTGCTACCTCCTGAAAAATGAGGCTTACAGTAAGGAGTTTTGAAAGAGATGGTTCATATCTGCCCTGGGTAGACTCTGCACCTAAACTATAACTTATTTAGGGAACAGTTTATCACACACACAGAGCATCTTCATATGTAACCTCACTAAACCCTCAGAACACCTTGTGATTGAAGTGTTCTATTGCATTTTCAATGTCCATGTAAGGAAACACAGTCATCTTTTTGTGTTTTAAAGAAATAAGGGCAAATACTCATCATACGCTATAGAACAGTTAACAGATAAGGATTTTTCCACAAGATGTTTCCTTTAAAGATCACAAGTGCCCTGTGAGGTGGGCAACCTAACCTGCATTTAACATGTGTGAGCTAAGGCAGAGAAAGGTCAGGTTTGCTGAAAGTTATGTACTCATCAGAGGTAGGATTTAAACCCAACACAGAGGGACTGAGTGGTGAGGCTAAGATCAGAACCCAAGTCTTTCTGAATCTTCTGTCATGCTCTGCCATAGTACTCATTTTTTCACTCCCAAGAAGCTTGCCCAGGTGAGAGTGGGTCTAAATTAACTTCAAGGTGATTCTTGAAATGCAACAGAAGTTCCAAAAGGACAACCTAAATGGTTTGACACGTAGGGAAGAGGTTCTGGTCCATATTTTGTCTTAAGATACTGAGAGTTTCATACACACACAGGACTCTTTCTCTAAAGCACCAGCTGGCTTAGTGGGAGTGACTTTCTCCCTTGCCTCCTCTATCAACTACTAATAAAAGATGAGTCCAGCGCTGGCCTCAAGTTGCTGTAAACTGTTGCCTGTAACAATTAAGGGGTAGAAGAATGAGCATCACAGTTGAGAATGAAAATCTGAATATCGAGTTAGAATCTTAGGACCAGGGCTAGACCTTGAAGAGACACTAGCTTCCTTCTCCCATCGGATAGGGGAGGAAGCCTGAGGCCAAGAAATAACCTAGGTTTTGTCAAGGTCTTAGGAATAGCTTTGGAGTCAGCCTGGACTGAATATAGCTTTGGCCAACTCCCTGAAACTCTCTGAGGCTCAGTCTCCTCATTTGTTAGACAGTGATAATAGGTACTTCAAAGGAGTATTGTTCTAAGATTAAATGAGGTAGTGCAGCGACAGTGCCTGGCATAAGCAAGTTCCTGGTGCGTGTTAAGTTGCCTCAGTCGTGTCCAGCTCTTTGCTACCCTATGGACCATAGCCCCGCCAGGCTCTTCTGTCCATGGGAGTCTCCAGGCAAGAATGCTGGAGTGGGTTGCCGTGCTCTCCTCCGTTGAATCGTCCCAACCCAGGGGATTGCACCTGCATCTCTTACATCTCCTGCATTGCTAGGCAGGTTCTTTACGACTAGCGCCATCTGGGAAGCTCCCAAGCTCCGTAGCCGGTGGTTACTATTATTACTAGAGCTGGGGTTGAAACCCTCGTGTCTTCCTGGCTTCTCAGCCTCAGGGAGAGTGCCCCACGCCCGGGTGTGGTTATATAGGAGCTGGAGTTTGAGCACGCACCACCCCATCTTCACATATTGCGGCTGGCGGGGCGAAGGGAAACTAAGGGGTTAAGAAGATGAGCTTGAGAAAGCCTAGAAAACTAGAAAAGCGACCCCTTCGCCCCGACTCCTCGGCTAAGCCCCTCTAAGTAAGCCCCTCCCCTTCGCCACCGGGGCGGTCGCCGCGCGCTCCCTCCCTCCGCCCCTCGCTTACAAGACCTAATGAGCTCCCCCGGGAGGCCAAGCAGCGAGCCGGCCCCGAACAAGGAAGCTACCCCGCGCGCACCACGCCGGGGCGGCAGCCGGGCCTGGGCGGCGGGCGGGAAGCGGCCGGCGGCGCACCGGCCGCCCCGGAGCGGAGGCGATGGCAGTCCAGGCGGCGCTCCTCAGCACGCACCCCTTCGTCCCCTTCGGCTTCGGGGGCTCCCCGGACGGGCTGGGAGGCGCCTTCGGAGCCCTGGACAAGGGCTGCTGTTTCGAGGATGAGGAGACCGGGACGCCGGCGGGCGCGCTGCTGGCGGGCGCCGAGAGCGGGGATGCGCGCGAGGCTACCCGCGACCTGCTCAGCTTCATCGACTCCGCGTCTAGCAACATCAAGCTGGCCCTGGACAAGCCCGGCAAGTCGAAGCGGAAGGTGAACCACCGCAAGTACCTGCAGAAGCAGATCAAGCGCTGCAGCGGCCTCATGGGCGCCGCGCCCCCGGGCCCGCCCTCCCCGGGCGCCGCCGACACGCCCGCCAAGCGGCCCCTCGCCGGCGCCCAGACGGTCCCGGTCCCGGTCCCGGCCCACGGCAAGGCGGCTCCCCGGCGGGAGGCGTCGCAGGCCGCGGCGGCCGCCAGCCTACAGAGCCGGAGCCTGGCCGCGCTCTTCGACTCGCTGCGCCACGTCCCCGGGGGCGCCGATCCGGCCGGGGTTGCGGAGGCGGCGCCCGCGGCCGGGCTCGTGAGAGGGGACGCGGCCGGCTCCGCGGGCGGCCCGGCGGTCCCCGGCGCCAGGAAGGTCCCGCTGCGGGCCCGCAACCTGCCGCCGTCCTTCTTCACCGAGCCGTCCCGGGCGGGCGGCTGCGTGTGCGGCCCGTCGGGGCCCGGCGTGAGCCTGGGCGACTTGGAGAAGGGCTCAGAGGCCGCCGAGTTCTTCGAGCTTCTGGGGCCCGACTACGGCGCGGGCACCGAGGCGGGTGCCTTACTTGCCGCGGAGCCTCTCGATGTGTTCCCCGCCGGGGCCGCCGTCCTGCGGGGACCCCCGGAGCTGGAGCCCGGCCTCTTTGACCCCCAGCCCGCGATGGTGGGGAGCCTACTGTACCCCGAGCCCTGGAGCGCCCCGGGCGGCCCCGCGACCAAAAAGCCGCCCCTGCCCGCGCCCGGCGGTGGCTTGACCTTGAACGAGCCCTTGCGCTCCGTTTACCCCGCCGCCGCGGACTCTCCGGGCGGGGACGACGGGCCCGGCCTCTTGGCCTCGTTCACCCCCTTCTTCTCAGACTGCGCTCTGCCCCCGGCGCCGCCGCCCCAACAGGTGTCCTACGACTACAGCGCGGGCTACAGCCGCACGGCGTTCGCCGGCCTTTGGAGACCCGACGGGGCTTGGGAAGGGGCGCCCGGGGAGGAGGGGGCGCCCCGGGACTGACTGCGCGGCACCCTTCTCCCACATCAGACAATGCGCTTGGGGCTCCCCGCTCTGGGTCTCTCCCGAGTCTTAAGAACGACCGTCAAATGCACGTGGAGTTGAAACTGGATTTTAAAAATTCGATTAATAAAAGAAACTTCAGAAAAAGAGATGAAAAGGAGTTGGGGGTTGTTTTAACCACAGCCTCATGTTTAAAAAAAAAGAAAAAAAAGCCGTTAATAAGTTCTTACCGGATCAATCGAGCCAAGAAACCAAGACGGGATGGGGGAATGGGGTGGGGATGGCGGAAGGGGCAGGAGGTGGCTTTGCAGCTCCCTGTCCCTTTGTCAACTTTTCATCAAAAGGTTAGTGTGTTTAGTGTAATAGCCCCTTCCCAACAGTGCTCTGGGCTCTCCCCTTCCCTCCTCTTTGAGCGCGTTGTGAATTAAAGTCTGTATTGAAAAGACTGGAGCAGAGGAATGTTGTTATTGATTTGGGTGTCTTCTTAGAGGATGGTTTCCTGTGTGGTCTGTCTGCCTGGTTAGTGACAGTGTTATTGAGGACGTGAGGCCAGTGCGCCACCGCGACCCTCCCTTTACTGGTCCCCGGTTGGGGACCGGGGTCGGTCTCTGTCATTTTTCTGCCTGTTTTTCTTCCTGCCACCTGTTTCTTCCATCTCTTTATCTCTCCCATTCTTACCAGTGCTGTTGTTCATTTTTCTTTTTCTGGACTCTTATTGCTCTCTCTGATGTTTTTTTCCTGTGGGCTTTTCTTGCAGATTTCTGGTATGGGAGAAATTCAGCAAACCTGGAGTCTATTTCTCTCCTTTCCCCATGCTTCAGCCACTTTGGGAGGTGGAGACTAGGCCAGTTATAACATCTTTGCATCCAAGTTTCCTTATTTCAGAGGGTGGGGATGACAATATTTCTCTGCTTTTCACTCCTTTACTGCTTGTTGGGTAGCTCAGAGGGAAAATACCTAACATGCCTTGAGCCTACCCCACCCCCCCATTGTTGGATTGGTTCTGCAGGTATATGGATTTTATACACATAGATAAATGTTTTCTATACATGGAAGCTATTAGGGTTGTGAGCCCCATGCTCTTTGCTGGCTGATCTGTTTGCCTTTTCCCTTATAAGCTGTACTCTCTCTACCCTCTTTCCTTCTGTTCCCTTCCCCATCTGTTGGTTTCTGCCTATCTGTGCTTCCTCACTCCCTAGACCTACATTCTCTCCAAGAAAGGGAGTAGAGAAGGTGTGAAGTTTCCAAAGGAGTCTTCCCTGGATAACAGGTTTGATGAATAGAATCTGAAGGAGCCCTGGAGAAGAGTCTGATCTGATCATCAGAGGGAGATTGGGGCAAAGAGACGTGTTTTAACCAGCCATGAAGTGGCCGCATAGCAGGGTGGTTGAGGGGCAGAGGAGGAAACACAGAGGGGGAAGTGAGCCGCTGGAAAGAAAAAAGGGAGCCCTTCAGTTCTGTAGACTTTTCTGGTGAAAATGTGGAGAGACCAACACCCCTTCGATACAAGATATTGCCTATGGTTACATTGTAGAGCAGAGAGCTGCTTCTGTTCAGGTAGCCAAGAGAGAGGGTAAGAGTGTCTACATGGGAGAAAGTTGAAACCCAGTGTTAGGCAAAAGATTTTAGAATCTAGGTCAGTGTTTGTGTAAATCAAAAGTACTGCCATCTTTTCAGAAAAGAATTCAGGGAAAGAACAAATGGTACTGAGCCATGGCAGACAACTTTCAATGCTATCCTTAAGTCACTTCTGAAGAAAAGCTGTCTTGAGAAAGCACCACACGAAATACAGCAGCGAGCCTTGTTGACTATGAAAAGAACTCTTGGCATCTTCAGACACTTGGTGTCTCTTAAATTTCAAGGTGGTGACCAGTGAGTAATTTCATTGTGCTAGCAGAAAATTATTCAGCAATAATTTAACTTATTGAGATGACTTTATGCTATTATGATTCCCATTTGAAAGGTAAGGTGCAGACAGGTTAAATACCTTGCCAAAAGCAAGTAGTGGGTCCAAGATCCAGATCTATAAGCATCCTATCGCTGCGATCTGTTACTTGTAAGACCCTGTTGTGCTTTGTTAGGGTGTGTGATTCCCAGTCCCCTGCATTATGCTGCTAGCAGGGGTCACCTCACCACCACTGACATTTTGGGCAGGTGAATTCTTTGTTGTGGGGGTTGTGCACAGTAGAATTTTTAGCAGCATCCCTGCCTGGACCCACTAGAGACCAATAACACTCCCCTACTTGTGACAATCAAAAATATCCCCGTTGCCACAGATCCCCTGGGGGCAAAATTCCTACCAGTTGAAAACTGCTGTGCTGGACAAATAAATGAGCAGCGTCTGTGGGGGTGCCTGGCACTTTCACATACATGATCTCATTTAATACTTACAAAGGCCTCTGCTTAGATACTGTTATTATCCTCATTGTTACAGGTGAAAAGAAAGAAGGGCAAAGGGAGGGGCTAAATCAGTCAGCTTATCTACACCTCATCCCTGCTAATTTACCAGTCATGGACTAGTTAACCATATTGAAACACAGTCTTCCCCATTGGCAAAGCTGGATTGGCAAAGCTGGAGAACTATCGCAAAGGGTTATCATGGGGATTTGGCATAGGGTATGTATAAATGCCCACCAATAAGGAGAGAGAGTTCTTAGTATCAGGCAGCCAAGACTTGGCATTAGGTCAAGGTACCAAGCCATCCAGGGTGCCAGGAATGTTGCTTGGCCCCTCTGTGGGTTCCAAATTGCCCATCTCTGATTCTGCTCCCTGTGTTACTTTCCAACCTGAGCTCACGTGTGTCTGATTGTGCCCCTACCGCAGTACTGTGAAGAGCGCCCATTTAGTAACAGTCCTGCCAAAGGCTGAACACACTGTTGCTTTCACGTGTCATTTTTTCCTGAAGCCTGTTTAGCAAGTATTTTTGTCTCCTGTTTAACCATATACTTGCCCATAGACAATTCTTCTTAAGTGCAATGGTAGATTTTGTTTTTCAAGGGGCTTCCCTGGTGGCTCAATGGTAAAGAATCTACCTGTAATGCAAGAGATGTGGGTTTGATCCCTGGGTCGAGAAGATCCCTAAAGAAGGAAATGGCAGCCCACTCCAGTATTCTTGCCTGGGAAATCCCGTGGATAGAGGAGCTTGGTGGGCTATAGTTCACGGGGCCACAAAGCGTTGGACATGACTCAGTGACTAAAACAGCAACAGCCATTTTTCAAGACTGGAAATATGTTATAATATGCTTGCAGTTGTATGACTTTGGACAGGCTGGGGACCTTAGCTTAGTCAGTAATAGTAATTACGTTGTGCTCTGCATATCCATGACTCCCCATCTCAGCTGGGCATTCCTTGTTTCCTGGAGTGTTTTAGTCTTCTCACATCTGAACAGCTGTTGCATGCCTTTGCTCATCTCCCTTCAAGCCTCAGTCCCACCGTCTCCTCACTCCATGTCCCAACAAGATGGAAAGCATCTGTTGTAATCCCCTTCGATTTCCCATCCCTACTTACACACATGGAATTTTCTCTCAAGCAGGTGGGACCTTCTTCCTTCAGGACTCAGCATCTGCCTCTTCTGCTTCTTGAGGACAATGCTGCTCCATCAATTATCCCTAGTCTCTTACAGCTCCAGCCTCATCCTCACTTGTTCCGATCATTGTAGAACTAAGCCTTTAGCATGGCTTTAAAGTAAGAGGAGGAATAAAGAAGTGTAAAACTGTTGATCCTGTTTCCTTCTCTACAGGGAATATTACTCTACATTCTTCTTTTTAGAGTTGGAGTCTCTCAGAAAAAGAATCCACATTTTTTGCCTCCATCTCACCTGTAACTGAAACCTTAACTATTTTGAGTCCTAAGGTGACCAACCATCCCAGTTTGCATAGTACTGTCCAGTGTTAGCATTGAAAGTGCCATGTAGCAGAAAACCCCCAATCCTGGGCAGACTGGTACGGTTAGTCACTCTACTTCTGCCCACTGAAGTGAAGTGAAGTTGCTCAGCTGTGTCCGATTCTTTGTGACCCCATGGCCTGTAGCCTCCCAGGCTCCTCCGTCCATGGGATTTTCCAGGCAAGAATACTGGAGTGGATTGCCATTTCCTTCTCCAGAGGATCTTCCTGACCCAGGGATCAAACCTGGGTCTCCTGCACTGCAGGCAGACTCTACTGTCTGAGCCACCAGGGAAGCCTACTTCTGCCCATTATTTCCCCCAGATTGTTCTCATGAAGCCCCAGTTACCAACTGTAGGGTCTTTGGCCTCAGGCTTTCAAGGCCTTTGCGCTGCATCTGAACAACTGGGCTCCATCTACCTGAAACTCCTCCTGGGTCTTTGGAAGCCTGGTTTCCCCCCTAACTTTCTGGCCAGGACTTCTTCCTCTGCTCGCTGGTGCTCTCACACTCTGGTGTACCTCTGGGTGCCCTCACTTCTGCCCTTTGCTGTTCACACTCCACGTATTTCTTCCTGTGGGGGTGGCACTTCCCAAGGCTTCCTTGATCAGGAATGCCCTGACAACCCCCAGATCTGTGGTTGCAGCCTCAGCTTCTTTCCTCCATTCTAGAACCGTTTCCCATTTATTTCCTGTATAGCTTCTCAGGGGGTGGGGCGGGGCATAAACTCCTTCAACTTTATGTCCCAAAGTTAAACATACCTGAGTAGCCACTGTCAACCTAGCCACATTTTTTTCTTGTAGCCTCTCATCCTGTTCAAATGGTTACCAAGGCCTATTCTGAACTAGTCTCTAAGTCAGTATGTTTCAAATATTTTTATTCATGATCTTCAGAAAAACTTAATTTTATATCCTGAGTCAATATAACTATATTTATACAAACATACCCATATTTAATAATTTAAATCGTAGTAGATTATTATCTGTATTAATATTCAATAATCTGTTTCGGTAGATAGTTGAAGTTGTGTGTGTGTGTGTGTGTGTGTGTGTGTTTCTTTACAAAGCCCTGATTCATGTAGGAGCTGTGTGGTACATCAATATATTTTTTCCTATTTGTTAATAAAGCCTGGCTGTTATCCATTGGTTGCTGTTATGACTCACTAGTAGGTTGGGCCTGGAGTTGGAAAGGCCCTGTTCCTGTGTCTCCCCTCCTCTTCAGTCACAGCCCCTTCCTTAGATGGGGTCCTCATCACCCCTCACCTCACCTCCTGCAATGACCTAAAGACCTCGTTGTCTCTGAACTCTCCATCCTTTAATTCATCCTCCTCATTGCTGGGTGATGCGTGAGTGCTAAAAAAGCAACTCTGTGTCATCACTCCTTTGCTTATAATCCTTCAGTGCTTTTTTGTCACTTCCAAGGTAAAGTTCAGAATTGGTAGCTCAAACACACGGGTCCCGTCAGCCTCTCCAGTCACTACTCCGGTCACCCCCACTGCCCTCTAGTCTCCACGTTGTAGGAATCTAGTACCAACTATAGATGGGTGCTTGAATGCTCTATATCCATGGCACTTTCATGAATTTACCCCTCTTCTGCCTATACCTGGAATGCAATCCCCATTTTCTCTGTTTGTTAGTTTCCACTAAACATGTCGTTCTCAGCTTAAGTGTCACCTTTTAAAACCTCTCTGAATCAGTTAAGTGCCTCCACTCTGGAATCAGCTATGCTACTCCAAGACCCCCAGGCTTATCTTCTTGCAGTTAATCATACTACTGTAATAGCAGTTATTTATTCCTCTGACTTGTCTATAGAGGGCGGTACTCACCTCTGCATTCCTATCATTTGCTGGGATTTGGCAATAATTACATCTAATAAATGATTATTGAGTGAATTGTATGGGGCTTTAAAGTTGAAAAAGAAACTTCACATTGGAGCTTCTCCCCAGACTTATGTCAGCCATATGGTCAAATGGCCCTATGCCACTATCTGCTAAAGAGCTAATGTTCAAAGACAGCCTACTTTCTGTGGAAACGCTAATAGTGGCAGAATTTATGTATGTGGCAAGAACAACTATACTAGTAATGTTGTTGAACCAAAGGGCAAAGTTATTTTGCCTGGAGCAGTGCACTCGGTGGGAGGGCTTCCCTGGTGGCTCAGCTGGTAAAGAATCCACCTGCAATGCATGGGACCCCAACTCGACCCCTGAGTTGGAAAGATCTGCTAGAGAAGGGATAAGCTGCACACTCAAGGATTCTTGGGCTTCCCTTTGTGGCTCAGTTGGTAAAGAATCCGCCTGCAATGGACGAGGCCCCAGTGCGATCCCTGGGTTGGAAAGATCCCTGGAGAAGGGATAAACTGCCCACTCCCGTATTCTTGGGCTTCCCTGGTGGCTCAGCTGGTAAAGAATCCGCCTGCAATGCAGGAGAACTGGGTTTGATCCCTGGGTTGGGAAGATCCCTTGGAGAAGGAAAAGGCTACCCACTCCAGTATTCTGGCCTGGAGAATTACATGGACTGTACAGTCCATGGGGTCACAAAGAGTCGGACATGACTGAGTGACTTAAAAAGAAAAAAAGAAGTGCACTTGTTGGCAGGCATAGAGGATATTATGACATGCCTTCAGTCATTTGTTTCATCTAGAGAGTGTGACCAGAATTTTCTTCTGTGAGATTAACCATAACTAGAAGCCCTGTTCTCAATGAGTCTAAAATTGAGTTGGACAGTTAGTTCAAATTATAGATACATGAGATGTTTAGTGCTAATATGAGAGTGAAGAAGCAATACAGGGAAATAATCTGAGAGATGTCACAAAGTGCTAGCTAGTTTAATTGCTAAATGAAAGATTTTTTTTTTCGCTTTCAAAATGTGATGTTCTTAGAAACATATTCCAAGTTGAGAAAAATCATGTTTATTTTTTCATAGAATGTGATGGTAGGGCAGGAGAGGGAGGGGGGTGGAGGAGGAAGAAGAATACCTGGCTAGATTTTTGACAACAGTCTCAAGATCCACTTATTACCTAGAATAAATATTATGGATAGAATTGTATTCCCTCAAAAGTCCTAACTCCCCAGACAGACCCTCAGAATGTGACCTCATTTGGAAATAGGGTCTTAACTCATCAGAGGTTGTCAAATTAAAATGAAGTCACTAGGGTGGGAGCTATTCCAGTATGACTGGTGTCCTTATAAAAAGGAGAAATTTGGACCCAGAGATAGATGGCAGAGGGAAGACAGTGTGAAGATATGCAGGGAGAAGATAGCCGTGTGATTGGAATGGTGCGTCTGTAAGCTAAGGCGTGCCAGAGGTTGCCCACGAATAGCAGAAGCTAGAAGAGGCCGGGAAGCGTGTTTCTCCAGCACCTTCACGGAGACCCACCGACACCTTGATTTCAGATTGCTAGCCTCCAGGACTGTGAGACAGCACGTTGCTATTGTTCGACGCCACCAATTAGTTTGTGGCACTTTGTTATAGCCGTCCTAGGAAACTCATAAAGGAATGAGCACTGTGACAAGCAAAATTAAATCCTATTTATTGTGCCACACAAAGGTTTTGTGTGTGTGTGTGTGTGTGTACTTAAACAAGACTTACATAACCGTGCCTTATTTTGTTTTGTTTTATTTTATCTCATTTGATTTGATTTCATTTCCTTTTAGGGGAATACTAGGAAAGGGACTCAGATGAAACACAGCCTCTCGGAGCTGTCCACAATTTGAGGGGTGGGCTCTCCTCAGACTGAAGAATGTGAGAAGCAGGCTGAGCGGCTCAGAGCATGCCCCGGCTTGGCGGAATGAGTGCATCTGACAGAGTGCTGACTTGTGGCGTGTGCGCATGCTCAGTCGCTTCAGTCATTCTGACTCTGCGACCCTGCGGACTGTACCCCGCCAGGCTCCTCTGTCCATTGGATTCTCCAGGCAAGTATACTGAGTGGGTCACCATGTCCTCCTCCAGGGGGTCTTCCCGACCCAGGTACCAAACCCGCGTCTCCTGTGTCTCCTCCCACTTGTTACGCACTCTGAGGCTATTGTTGAACCTCGTTGCATCCAGCATCACTTGGCTGCGAATACTCAGCCTCTGGGCCAGGAAGACCCTATCCTGCCAGGGCCTAGGGGGTCTGCTTCTCACCGGGAGGTGGGTCCACTGGCCCAGTGATGGTGGTGGGGAAGCGAGCAAGCATCTGTGTGCTCGGATGGGGCACCTTTCCCCTGCCCTCCTCCCCGTGTGTCTGATCTGCGTGGCACCGCTTTGGTCCTGTCTCTCACTCGAGTTCAGCTGTGTTCCGGAGCTCTGTCAGGAAGCCCAGTTCACTCAGCTGGGGCCTGGCCCTTTGTCTGCACTAGACTTGAGGCTTGTGAGCCCAGGCACTATGTATGTCCCCTTCATTGTTGTTCCTCCAGGGACTACCTGTGTCTGACGTGCAGGGACTCAGAGGCTTACGGTGTGAACAGATTGCAGGCCCTCCTTGCTATGGGACAGACTCTGTGCTTCCCTGCTACCAAATGCTCTGCCAGCTCCAGCCACTGCTTCAAGATGCCTCTGAGGATGGCTTGGAACTAAGATACTGCCTTTCATGTGACTGCTGTTCCTGGATTCTAATAGTGCTGAATGTCTCACCTGCCCCTCTCAACCTCTTTTTCCCCCAACAGATTTCCAAGTTCAAGTCCCACTTGCCTCTGGGACCTTGTGACTAAGCTGCTGTCCAAACCTGGTCCTCATCAGTGTCTCTAGCCCTGTTTTATTGCCTTTGTAACATTTACCCCATGAAAGACCACCACTTTTCATTTTCCAAAAGGAGAAGTTTTTGTTAAGGTCACAAATTAGTAGAATTGTTAAAAACATGAAATTAGGGGCTTCCCAGGTGACTCAGTGGGTAAAGAATCTATCTGCAATGCAGGAGACACAAGAGTTGTAGGTTTGATTTCTGGACTGGGGAGATCCCCTGGAGGAGGGTAGGTCAACCCACTCTAATATTCTTGACTGGAGAATCCCATGGACAGAGGAGCCTGGAAGGCTACAGTCCTTAGGGTCACAAAGAGCTGGACATGACTCAGCACACACACACACACACACACACACACATGAAATTAACTGTATAAGTCATGATTCTATTTGTTTGGCAGCAGTGTAAGAATGACTTTTTTTTCAAGGCAGGAAATAGTAATAAAGGAATATTAGTCAGGAGGAGGGATGTCAGCAAGATGGTGGAAGAGGTGGTTCCTTCCACCTCTTTCACAGAAAGACCGACTAGCAACTGTGCACAATAAGATGCCTCTGTGAAGATTCCAGAACCCCGCAGTGGGGCTGAGGCGTTCCCTGGGATCACAGAAACCAGGAAACAGTGCATTAGAAGAGCAGGATTTCACTTTGCATCACCTCTCCCCAAGGCCGGCATTGCTCTGTGAAGGGTCCCCCAGGGCCTCCATCTTCTTCTGTGGGAGGAAGAGAGTTCAAGGTTGACATCCAGCTTCCTCAGTGTTCCAGGATGCCTCCCAGGAGGGCTACTGGCCCTGTCTTATCTCCCAGGAATCCCTGGGGGGGGGGTGCTGTGAATCAGTAGGCTTAGATGGCCAGGGGTCAGCTAGAGAGGAAGCAGGGGATGAGGATCACAGCACACAGCACGTGGATCTTGGCCGACTGTGTTCCTTCTAATGGTGGGACCTGAGCAGAGGGCCCAGCCAGTGGTCCTGCTTAACCACAGAGCCAAGCTGTGGCCCTCTCTGGCCAGGGAACTCTGTGGGCAGTTCTGCCCAGGTTGGGTCCACAGCCAAAGGGCTATCTGGCTGTAGATCTCATCCTATGGCCCCACCCAGACAGAGTGCTAAGCCCCCAGCCCTGACTATTTGCTGAGCATAGCCTGCAGCTCTGCTTGACAAGAGAGCCTGGCAAGAGACCCCGAGCAGCCTCTGGGCCCAGTTTGCTGTCCTATTTGGACAGGGAGCCAGGCCAGCAGCCCTGCATAGCCTCAGAGCACCAACTGTAGCCTCACCCAGCTGGGGAGGTGGGGTACTAATCCTTCCTAGTCTCAGAGCTTAAGGCCCAGGTTGATTATTGAGCATTGTCGGTGGCCCAACCCAGTCAGTGAGCCAGCCCCACAGCATGGCACAGCCACCACCCTGTCCAGCTGTGGATTACAGCCTGTGTCCCTACCCATCTATGGGGCACAGCTCGTGGCCCTGTCTGATTATTGTCAAGCCAGCTGCATTGTGTGAGGCTAGCATCTCCCTGATACCTGACAACTTAAAAAAAATAAAAGCACAACCTAAATGTTGAGAATTATGCTTCATTCCATGGGTAAAACTGAGGACTTAAATCCAGGACACAGCATCTCAGAGACTGTTTCCAAAGAGGTAAGGGAAGAGCCAGGATATATAGGAGTTTTTGACATCAAAGACCAGGTAGTTGGAACAGCAAAAGATTACTATTAATTAAAGAAAACCAGATATCTCAGGTGGAACCACCTGCCAATGCAGGAGATATAAGAGACATGGATTTGATCCATCAGTTGGGAAGTTACCCTAGAGGAGGGCGTGGCAACCCATTCCTGTGTCCTTGCCTGGAGAATCCCATGGACAGTCCACTGTGGTGGCTACAGTCCACTGAGTCGCAGAGTCAGACACAACTAAAGCAACTTAGCGCACACACACACCACACACACACACAAGTTAATTCTCCAGTTAAGGAATTTAGCACTTTTCTATATATGGGAAGATGCAAGGGTCTGGGTTCACTGAAATCATTCCTTTGATAAGCATCTCAGCTACCTGGGGGCCAGAATCCTGTGCTTTCTCACCCTGAATCCCCTTAGTCTGAGCAGCTGGTGGAGACTGCAGAGGCTGAGGACTTGGCAATGGGCAGTGCATCTGTCCGGAGAAGGCAATGGCACCCCACTCCAGTACTCTTGCCTGAAAAATCGCATGGATGGAGGAGCCTGGAAGGCTGCAGTCCATGGGGTCGCTGAGGGTTGGACACGACTGAGCAACTTCACTTTCACTTTTCACTTTCATGCATTGGAGAAGGAAATGGCAACCCACTCCAGTGTTCTTGCCTGGAGAATCCCAGGGACAGGGAAGCCTGGTGGGCTGCCGTCTATGGGGTCGCACAGAGTCGGACTCAACTAAAGTGACTTAGCAGCAACAGCAGCAGCAGTGCCTCTGTCTCCATCCTGAATCCATTCAGGGCTCTCCATCTGGGAGGCCGTAGCGGCTTGATGGCTACAATATCTTTTGTTTACTGATATGGCTGGCAAGATTTTTTTCATTGACACACCAAAGCCAGACAACACTACAAAGAAACAAAATTACAGGTCAATATTCCTGAGGAATATTGAAACAAAATCCTCAACAAAATATTAGCAAATCAAGTTCAACAGTACATTAAAAGGATCATACATTATGCTTAAGTGCAATTTTTTCCATCAAGCAGTTCATGCCTGACCATGAGAATTCCCACTATGTATGGTCATAGGTTCGATCCCTGGGACAGAAAGATCCCCTGGAAGAAGGCATGGTAATCCACTCCAGTGTTCTTGCTTGGAGAATCGCCATGGACAGAGGAGCATGGTGGGCTACAGTCCATGGGGTTGTAAAGAGTCGGACACAACTGAGCGACTAAGCGTGCACACACATGGTCACAGTAGACAGGAACACAAGAACAGCACTCAGTATGAAGGAACTTGGAATGGTCTAACTTGTACAAGCAAATCCACAAAACTGGGAACAACTGCAACTGGGTTTCTTTATGTTTAACAGACTGCTCAAATCCTACTGCCTTATTTGTATGAATTCTTACTACCTCTCTGCTAGAGTCTTCCCCTCTCCCCAGAGCATACCAGAACCTGGAGGCTTCCATGACCCCATAGACATTTAGTCCAAAAAGGGGATCCAGACTGGCTTTGCCATTCAGGTGGGTTTAGAACTGGGGTCTGATAAATCTGCTACTGTCATTGCTTGTCACACGACTCGGTTTCACTGAGTCGTGCAGATCATATACACTGTGGAGTTCGCACAGCCAAGGAGATGAGTGGAAACTAAAATCCAGACCAGGCTGATTCTCGCGCCACTAACTGGGCACCCAAAAAGGGGATGCCTTCTTCTTTTAAAAATCTGTACAAAAACACTGTATAGGCAGCTCTCACCCTGGGTTTCACCACTGGAAACTCGTCTTACTTTCAGGTTCAGACCTGTTGGTGCAGCTGACCTCATTTGCTGCAAAGGTCTCATGTGTACCGTGGGAAGACAGTCTCCTCCCCGGAGCTCTAGGATGGGACTCGTCCAGAACCACCACCTCGGGGACCCAACAGCACAGACACTCTCCTTCCTCTCTTTCTAGGATCTACTTGGGTAAACCACTTTTCCTTTTAAAGCCTTTGCCTGAACTGTGAGTGCTATGGGTTGAATGTGTGTGTCCTCCCCCAAATCTATATGTTTTATACCACTGTGGTGGTATTTGGAGATGGAGCCTGTAGGAGTTAATTAGGTCGTAAGGGTGGGGTTCTTTATGAATGGAATTAGTGCCTGTAAAAGAAGACACCAGAAAGTTTCCTCAATCTCTTCCCCACACTGTGAGGACATAGAAAGAAGCAGGGGCCTTACCAAGGACCCTATCCCGCTGGCCCCCTGATGTCAAACTTTCAGCCTCTGGAACTGTGAGAAATACATGACTGTGGTTAAGCCCCCATTCCACGGTAATTATTGAAAGAGTAAGACAATGGGGCCCTCATTTTTAAGGGAGGCTCCCTCAGGGTTCCCAGTTGATTTCCTGTTCCAGCCTACTCTAGTTGGCAGCTCCTACCTATCCACTCAATGGACATGAGTTTGAGCAAGCTCTGAGAGATGCTGAAGGACAGGGAAGCCTGGCGTGCTGTAGCCCATGGGGTCACAAAGAGTCTGACATGACTGGGTGACTGAACAACAACCATGGGTATGTCTGGGCTATGTTGCTTAGGTGGTCTGAATGTTGAGGGGCATCTTTGGAGTCAGGCAGCCAGACAGAACTGAATGTGAATTCCTGCACTGCCTTCTTAGCTGTGTGCCCTTGGAAAAGTGAAAGTGAAAGTTGCTCAGTAGGGTCCGACTCTTTGCGATCCCGTGGACTATACAGGCAGATTCTACCAGCTGAGCCACAAGGGAAGCCCAAGAATACTGGAGTGAGTAGCCTTTCCCTTCTGCAGGGGATCTTCCCGACCAGGAATCAAACTGGAGTCTCCTGCATTGTAGGCTGATTCTTTATCAACTGAGCTATCAGAGAACCCCTTGGGTAGAATAGTAAACCAGAGTCTCAGCTTTCTCTTCTGTCAGTTGGCAATAATTATATCACAGGGGGTTGTGGGTCCATTAGATGATGTATATAGAGACCCAGGCATTATATAAAGACCCCTTTAAACCTGTCTCTGTTATTGTTACTACTGTTGCCCAGAGAGACCTCTACAGAGAGCAGGAAAAGAGCTGCAGACTCTGTGGTCCTTTCTCTTCTCTGCATCCACTGAGGAAGGGCTCTGGATTTATCTTTATTTTTCATCTCAGGATTTAAAAGGTCACTGGAAGCTCCGGCACTGAAAACTCCCGATCCCTCCACAATGACTCGGAATCCGTGACTAACGGGCCTCTTCACATGAGCTGGTTCCTAAAGGGGTGATGGAGGAGGGAGCCTTTACCCCAGAAGACAAAACAAAACCAGCACAAAGGGCTCGCAGAGGCGGGCGGGCGAGCGCTGTCCCCTCGCTGTGTGCTCCGGTCCTGCTCCCGGCCAGCCCTCCCTCCGAGGCCCCAGTGGTGGGTGGTCATCTTTGTGCCTGGGGAGCCCCAGGACACCCGAGTCCTGGGTGCAGAGTGCTGCCCAGAATCCAATCTCTCAATCAGTTCTGCCCCAGACAGCAGGACTTCATTGCGTGGCAGGGGACCAAAGGGCCCAGCGAAACCCGGGACACATTTGAACAGTAGCCCAGAACTCCGGCAGAATCTGAAACCCCTTGGCACAGGCCCAGGTCATGGGTGGCTGCCAGAGACAGCCGTTCTCTTCTCCACAATGGTGTGAGGAATCAGGGAGCCTGCAGCCTGACTTTAATTACTGTCCTCTCTCTGAGCAGAGGTGGGGGTGGGGGCTTACCTTTGCCCCTACGTGTCACTGCACACCAATTGCCCAGAGTGAGTTGGAAAATAGTGGGGAAAGCATCACAGCTGCAACAACAGCAACTTGGACCCACAAGGCATGGACCCACACAAGGCACAGCCCAGGTGGACCTGGGCTGAATTCTATTTATGTCTTTTCCTAGTGATGCTACTGGTAGTTAAAGAACCTTTCTAAGTGTGGGAAAAAGGACATTCCATGCTGTTTACGGTGGGTCTGACCATTAGAAATCATGTATATAATTATTAGCAAAGGGCCAGGCGGACTTCCAGGAGATGGTCAGTGCCCTTGTTTCTGATTGGGATGTAACTAACTCTGTAACTTGCAAGCACTGCATAGGTCAGTCCCTTGACCATTTTTGAGTATCATCTCTGAAAAGAGGACACTGTTGTCTCTACATGATGGTCGTGAAATGAACTGAAATGTAAGCAGCCTCCAATACTGTTTGCCACATTTGAGACACGAGTAAACATTCGTGGAATCTGAAAAATCATGTGGCCAGAGGATACAGTCCCCTCCCTAACTGTGACTTTATTCCCATTTCACCTGGAATCTTTGGAAGATCAAAGTCCCGTTGGCTCTTTAATGGTTTCCAACTCTGAGCTAATGCTTGTAGCTGACTTTTAGGTCAGTTTGGTATCATTTCTTCTCATGAGATTATCATTTCCTTTTGGCTAAGGGAAAGATCTGCTCCCAAGAGCAGATCATGGGAGCAGAATGATCCTCAGTCCTGACTGATCTTCTGAATCACCCGGGGTGAGGGGACAGCTTGAGAAACAGCCCCAGCTCTGCCAACACTGCTGAAGTGGCTGGCACAGGCAGGCCAGGGCTGAAAGCCAGTCTGAAGACCACTGTTCTGTGCCACAAGCATCTCATGCGGGTGTTGGAAGACCGGCCACCTCTATTACCTGCCTGCTCCTCGGCCTCTGTCAGTGCCTTTATTTTTTACTTTCTTCATTCACACAGTTGACAAAATGTTCTACAAGAGCATGTAAAAGACTGGGGTAATTTTGACACTGACCAAAATTATAGGATCATGTCTGGTGGGAGAGAGGAAAAAGGCCTTTTCTAAACATCTAGAAAGAATTTAAATATTTATATGCTATGTGGCAGCAAGTAGAGAAAATCGGCCTTTTGGCCAGTTACAGTGTTTGGTGTTCGGGTTAAAAAGCCTGTTTGAAGAGGAAATCTAGAAATGTGAATTATGGCCTTGGTCTTGCCAAAATGGGCAGGTTGCTTGGACCTCCTTGAATCTCAGTATTTTCCTCTGTGAAATGAATACAGTTTCGTTTCAAATGAGACCACTTGTCATCAGTATGCCATAGTGAGGAACAAGGGGATCAAGTAATTGGCAGTGATTTATAAAATGCAGGGTGCAGAACAATGGGAAGACTGGCACGTTCTGCATCTGCCTCTTACTTGCCTTGTAACCTCAGGCAAGTAAGTTTTCATTTAGTCCCTCCGTTTCCCCACCTGCAAAGTGGGACCAGCAATGCCTAACGCCCACTGCAGTGGGATGTCATGGGGACAAGGGAGAGGGTGTTGGTGAAAGCACTTGGAGAAGCCGGAAACTTGTAGGAGATGTCCGTGGTGTTCCAGTCTCCACTTCATGATGGACATGGAAGTAGTGTCCCATTGCGCATCCCAGCTGGAGTCGGGACTCTGACCAGGCCCGGTGGGCTCAGCGTCTCTGCCTCCAGTGGACATCCCCCGTGCCCTGCTTAACTGCACTGCCTTCTCTTCTCTCTGTTGCTAATCTCCCTGAGGTACACACAGGCCCAGACACATTCTTTGGGAGAGGCCAGGAAGAATAGGGCCGTTTATATCTCTGCTCAGATGACTGGAAAATCCTTTTATCCTGCTTCACTGGAAACTGTCTCAGAGCAAATCTTGGGGAATCCGAAGGCCTAAAGAGCCACCTAGTGATGACAGATGCACAGGACTCTATGGTCAGTAGCTTCCCTGGCGTAGAGGTAAAAGGAATGGGTTTGTTTCTTCCTCTCTTCACTTTGTGCCTGCCCTGGCAACCACGAAACAGATTGATGCAGTGGTGCAGCTTCTCTGCTTGTAGACCAGATTGTGGAGTGATGCTGGAGGCAAGTCGGGGACCTCTGCGGCCCTGAACTGCTACAAAGCAAGGTCTTCACTCTTGGCTCCCCGTTTGTGGTTAGATGAGTGCATGTGACTGGTTTTAGGTGATGAAATGTGAGTGAGAGAGGTATGCTTCACTTGTGGGTTGGGCCCCTAAAACTGCCCATGTGTGACTCTCCATGCTTTTTATCCTATGTGGTTTGATTTAACTGGGCATGGCAGTCTTGGAGTTAATGCACTGAAGATGGAGCCATGGGTGGGAGGAACTAGGTCTCCAAGTCTTTACTTAGAGGAGAACTACCAGTCAATAAAGAAAATCTCTTCTGGACTGTATACAAGCAAGAAATAAACCTCTAATGTGCTCGGGCTATAAGTCATCTTTGTGTTTGTTACAGAAGTTAGCATGACCTTAACCAATACAGGTGTGCATGATGCTTATGCTAATCAAATCGACAATAGGCAGGTTTACCACGCCTTACCACTGATTTACCATGAAGTCAATAAAACTCTATTTTCAGGGCTCTTCACTTACACAAGACCCTTCCAAGGCCCAAGATGTGTGTATCTGTGTGTGTGTGTTTGTATGTGTGTGGTCCTCTGGCAATGTGTTAATATGGCTATCTATGTTTTTTGCAATTTGCAGAAGTTAAGATATTCTTAACTGCATGCAGCTGGTAATGATGGCTGTCTCCTACCTTTTCAACTTCCCCTGCACCACACTTCCCTTTGTATTGGATGCTATTGGAGAGACCATGGGAATTTTTTGGGTTCATCTAATGGGAAGGTGAGAGGGATAAGTTTAGTCTGAATTTAGTGGATATATTTATATCTTTGTCTTCCATGGAGAATTGTTATTGCCAACTGTTCAGCATAGAAAAGTTTCTAGAGTATTCATGCCCCGCCCTCGCCCCCCACCCCCATGCAGTTTTTAGAAGAAGGTTCACAGTTAGAGACTGTGCTGTAATAGAATCTAAAGTGCCTGGTCCGGGAACAATATGGGCAGGAGAGGAGAAACAAGGTCTGATATGTATGGAGTCAGAGCTAATCTGTAGAAATTTCTTCTAATTCATTACATATATAAAACTATAGACTATTCAGTTCTCATTGATACTTTGTCAAAGCTGAATCTCTGTCTGAGAAATTTTTCTCTGAGAGAAATATACTTGGTAATTTTTAAAAGCATGTACAATTCTAAACACTTTACATTTCTCCCCTTTTTTGACAGGAAGAGTTGATAAAATAGGAAAAATTGATAAAACTTTAACATGCATTTAAACTGATTTTTGAAAGATGTTTTGGACCATTTCAGTAAAAGTTGAATTACAGAAACTACAGACTTCTGATTTGACCTTATTTTGACAAATTTAAAGTTATTTTCAAAGAACTGAGAGGAAAATACAGGTAAAATTGAGAGAATATCAAATATGAAAGCAGTAAATGAGAAAAATAATAAAAATTATTCTGACTACAAGAAGTTAATTGAAACAAAATTCTTTTCAGATTATGCCCCAAGCAGTAATTCACTAGAAGAGAGAAATTTCAAATAGAAATAAATATTAGGCTCTTGGATTATTTGGTAATCCATTTACTGAAGAGTTGTAAATTATATGAACACATCAGGAAATATTTATTTCTTGGTAATTCTGAAACTGAAAAAATACCATATAACTCAAAATACACCAGTGCAGCAAGAACATTAACAGCAAACTGGTTAATAAATATAACAATTCAAGGATGGTTTAGGCTAATCATTGCACAAAAAAATCTTGAAATACCCTGGAATCTTAAAATTCACACATGAAAGAAAATTAATAGAAGTTTCCCAGAATCTTGACAGCAATTCTAAGATTTCACATGATACTGAAAATAACAAGCTGTGAAGGTGAAAAAAATTTTCCTTAAATAAGGAGAAAAAAGAATCAATCACCCACGCTAAAGACTGTTGTTTATTTTCTCCATAGAAAATAAGATTACAGTATTATTGCCATATGAAGGGGCAATTAAACAAAACACAGCCAAAATGTAGGACAGAAACATTTTGAAAGCAGTTAAGAAAAATGCTAATGTACTTTTTTTTTTTTTTTTTAGCATTTTGTGGTGTTTGTGGCATTTGATTACTTTTATAAATGTGTCATCTTATAATTTTTAAAATTTTGAAATAAATATTTGCATGGTGATTCATCTTGGGATAGTAAGTTTGTATTCTTTTTCTTGAGAGGGTCCTAAGATTGTAAAAGCTTCATTCTCCACAAAAATCCAAATTCACCCTTGGGCCTGGAACCTGTTGGTGCCTTTCCTGAGCAAGGCTCTGTAAGACTGACCTCAAAGGGTGATCTCAAAGGCCTGGTCAATGGGAGGCCCTGGTAGGAGAAAATAGTTTGGGGTGCTTATTTCCCTGCCTTTCCCACATGGGTAGGGATCTTTGGTTCTCACAGCAGCTGTTCCTCTTTGGCTGTATATTATTGGGTTGGCTGAAAGGTTGGTTTGGTAAGATAACTGCTGTGCCCAGTAGTGTCAGACTCTTTGTGACCCCATGGACTATAGCCCTGCAGGCTCCTCTGTCCATGGGATTCTCCAGGCAAGAAGACTGGAGTGGGGTGCCATGCTTTCCTCCAAGGGATCTTCCTGACTGAGAAATCAAACATGAGTCTCTAGCATCTACTAAATGGGAAGGGGCATTGTTTTTTTTTTTTTTTTGACCACTGAGCCACCTGGGTGACTCTAGTAGTACTTAATTGTCTTTAACTTCATTTGAAACAATTTTTTTGGATCGGATTGTGACAGCTAACCTAATGAGACCAACTGAAGGCAGCACTTGATGAAGAGAGTCTGCAGTTAGTCAACAGAGAACATATAATCTGTCAGGATAACACTGGACTTTGTGGCTCAGATGGTAACAAGTCCACCTGCAATGTAGGAGACCTGGGTTTGATCCCTAGGTTGGGAAGATCCCCTGGAGAAGAAAATGGCAACCCACTCCAGTATTCTTGCCTGGGAAATCTCATGGACAGTGGAGCCTGGTGGGCTACAGTCCATGGGATTGCAAAGAGCTGGACACGACTGAGCGACTAACACATGTGTGATAACATGTGTCAAGATAACACAAGATCACATGTTTCTCTAATGGCCAGGCAAAAACTGTTCCATTTGGCTGGAAAGTTCTGATTCATCTGCATATTCATCTTCAGATTTCAGGAAAATTTCAGAATTTCAGAAAAACTTTCAATTTCCTGGAAGATTGTAAAAGGCAGCTGAAATAGCTTTTTGTTCAAAAAGATAAAAAGTTTAGGGAAGATGGAATTATGAAGTTGCCTGGAAAATGGCAGAAGGTAGTGGAACAAAACAAATACGCTGTTCAATAAAGTCTTAGTGAACATGAAATATGTGGCTTTTATTTTTACTTAAAAACCGAAGGAAATTTTGGTCCAACCCTATAGTTTCCTATTGCTGCTGTAACAAAGGAGCACATTTATTGGCTGAAACCAACACCCATTTATCAGCACACAGGTCTGGGAGTCAGGAGTACGTGTAGACTCAACTGAGTTCTCTGTTCAGGGTCTCATAAGCCTGAAATCAAGGTGTCAGCTGTGTTGGGTTCTTAACTTGGAGGCTCAAGGTGGGGGCGGGGATGTCTGTTTCCAAGCTCATTCAGGCTGGCAGGCTCTGGTTCCTGCTGCCTTAGAACCGAGGTCCCATTTCCTGGCTGGCTCTCGCTGAGCTGCCCACTGCTCCTAGAGGCTGTCTGCATCATACCCACGTGACCCCTCCATCTTCAAGCCACCATGGTATGTCAAGTCCTCAAAGTCTAAGTCTTCCTGGCTTCTCCTCCTAGCTTCTCCTCTTAGCAGCTAGATTCTCTGCTTTTTTTTTTTTTTTTTTTAGATTCTCTGCTTTTAAATGCTTGTGTGATTAGATGAGGCTCCCCTGGATAATCCCCCTTAGTTAAGGCCACAGATGCCACATGACATATAATCTCATAGCACAATCTCAGGAGGCATGGCTTATCACAATCAGCAGTTCTGAAGACGAGAGTATAGTCTCAGGACCATTCCTAAATATTCCGCCTACCACAGGCTGCCTTTCCAGCTCGGTGGCCCTACTCTGCGGCTCCAGCTCTGTCCAGGCTCTTCTACCACTGTTTTTGTTCCCCGGGTCCTTTTGTGCCTGGGGTGCTAAAGTCTTGCTGCTGTGCCTAGTGTCTGGCTCTTCATCCATCACCGTTTCCCTCACCTCCGCCTGCATAAGGTAAGACCTTTGTAAAACTCCATTCACTTTTTTCCCCTTGAGCATATCGTCTGTTTACTGTGAAGACTCTGACTGATGGAGCTGGTAAAACATAGTTTGATGAGATGCCATTATTCTTGTGTTCTCCTCGTACTCAGAGAGGATGTTAGAGCTTAGGTCCAAGGAAACCCATAGGGAGAGGAAGGAATTTTGCAACTATGAACTCTAAATTTTGTTCGACAGGTGCCAAGGATGGAATCGGATAATTCTATCTTGTGATTTGGATAGAGCACTAGGCATGAATTCAAATTGCTTATGTTCAAACCCGATCCTTCATTTTTAAAAACTGAAGTATAGTTGATTTGCAATATTATATTAGTTTCAGATATACAACATAGTGATTCAATATTCTTATGGGTTATATTCCGTTTAAAGTTATGACAAAATATTGACTGTATTCCTTGTGCTGTATAATATATCCTTGTAGCTTATTTATTTTTTAGATAGTAGTTTGTATCTCTTAATCCCCTACCCCATCTTGCCCCCTCTCCACTCATCATCACTAGTTTGTTCTCTATTATCTGTGAATCTGTTTCTTCTTTGTTTTATTCACTAGTTTGTTTACTTTTTAGATTCCTTATACAAATAATAACATACAGTACTTGCCTTTCTCTGTCTGACTTATTTCATAATAGCCTTTAGTTCTACCATGTTGTTGCAAATGGCAAAATTTTATTTTTTATGGCTAACGTTCTATTGTATGTGTATATATATATATATAGTGGTATATATGTATATATAAATATACATATATATATATATATGGTATGTGGTAAAAGGCTTCCCAGGTGTCTCAGTGGTAAAGAATCCACCTGCCAATGAAGGAGCTGCAGGAGACGTGGATTTGATTCCTGGGTTGGAAAGATCCCCTGGAGGAGGAACTAGCAACCCATTCCAGTATTCTTGCCTGGGAAATCCCATGGACAGAGGAGGCTGGTGAGCTAAAGTCCATGAACTCAGAAAGAGTTGGACAGGACTGAGCATGAAAGCACCATAGGCATAGGTATAGTTTACTCTAGTGTCATTATGATGCTAATATTTCTATGTAATTCTCTTAGTCCCTTTTTCAGATCAGATCAGTCACTCAGTCGTGTCCGACTCTTTGCGACCCCATGAATCGCAGCATGCCAGGCCTCCCTGTCCATCACCAACTCCCGCTATTTGGTTTGTTAGCTTTAACTGTGAGAGCGGCGATTCTGAACTGAGGGATTCAAAGCAGTCCTTTCACATCAAAGCACATGCAGACATTGTAGCTAGACTGCCTGGCTATACTCCTTGCTGGTTCTTACCATTCGAGCAAGTTAATAATATTATCTTCTCTGTTTTGGTTCTCTCTTCTAGAAAAGATCAATAATAGTAAGATCTACCTCATAGTGCTATTATTAGGAATCAGTGCTTGGCACATAGCAGGCGATAGTATCTAATAATTTAAGCTGAAGCTCAATTTTCTAGAAGAAGGGAATCCCCTTCCTCATTATAATAATTCCTGGCCCAACTAACTCTTCTTTTATTTATAGTATAGGTAGATAGAAGCCAGTGAAGGACTGAAGAGGGAGAAGGAAGCATTCCAACCTTGAGTCTTTGCAATCAAAAAATGTTTGTTGACTGTTTTCCAGGTTTGCCAGTCTGTGCTGAGCAGTGGGGTTGCAGTGGTGAGCTCACTGCACACAGTCACTTCTTCCCTGGAAAGAGAGAAGGGGTGGGAAGAGGAGAGGGACTGTGGCTTCCACAGGGAAGTTTTCTGACTTTGCTCCTAAGCACAAGCAGACATGTTCTGGGAATTCTTCGAAAGACTCTTGTGCAATTTTAATCAATTACATAATAAGTGATGACCATCGGCTCTGATACATTATATGAAGGAAGGGTACATATTGTATGAGAGTGTGAAAAGCTTATCAGCCTGAACTAGCCCGAGAAGTCACAGCTGTCTGCTGTCTAGGAGGGTCCAACTCATCAGAAGCCTGCTTGCTGGGTGTGTGTGTTGGGGGTGGGGCAGGGATGGGCAGAGGTTGGAGGAGTCCCAGGTGGTGTTAGTGGTAAAGAATCCACCTGCCAATACAGGAGATGCCAGAGATGCGAGTTCCATCCCTGGGTTGGGAAGATCCCCTGGAGTAGGAAATGTTAACCGGCTCCAGTATTCTTACCTGGAGAATTCCATAGACAGAGGAGCCTGGGGGCTATGGTCCATGGGGCGACAGAGTCGGACATGACTGAGCAGCTAAGCAGCCGCAAGTGAGGAGTCTTCTAAGCAAGGCCTTGCGTGCGTGCTCAGTTGCTTGAGTCACGTGACTCTTTGTGACCTCACGGACCATAGCTCCACCAGGCTTCTCTGTTAATGGGATTCTCTAGGCAAGAATACAGGTGTGGGTTGCCATTTTCTTCTCCAGGGGATTACCCTGATGGGAAAAGGAGCCAGCTTGGACAAACTAGAAACTGGGGGTCTTGGTAGTAGGTTGGGCAGGGCAAGTTTGAGTAGACTGTGGCATCTGCTATTTCAGTTTGTTTCCTCATCCAATTCCTGCTGGTTCTGGATCTGAGTTTTTGGAAAGCAGAGAAGGTGTGGGAAGAGGAGAGAGACTGTGGCTCCCACAAGGGGAGTTGCCTGACTTTGCTCCTGAGCACAGATAGACATGTTCTGGGAATTCTTAGCGAGACTCTGCAGTTGTTCTACAGAAGTTGAGGTTCTGCATACATACACACATGGAGGCAGGAAAGAGTGGAATTTGGATTTTGACTGTTCCTGTGATCCGAAACTCACTTCCAGGTAGAGTGTGAACTTGGGGTGATATGGGATACATAAAAATTTCAAACACAGTCTTCACTGTTTGGAGCAGTTATAGATTCTAGGTTATAGCACAATATAGCAAACACTGGGTTGTCTTTAACATGACGTGACACAGCTTGTTCCTTGCTCACAATCTGGAAGTGGATATACAGGACATTCAGTACAAAGATGACCTTGAAGACGGATTTTGTTAGAGAAGCCAGGTCCCCAACATGGCAACATTGGGAGGAGAAATTGAGATCTACATTGTCAGTGTGGCTTAATGAAGGCAGAAAAGACTCAGTGAAAATTACTCCTTTAGGTGTGGACCTAAAATGCTTAAGAGATGAATCACTGCAGTCATCTGTGCATTAAAAAGGAGGGCAGGGGACGCTTGGCATGTCTTTTTTTCTCCCCCAGGACAGTGATCTCTGTGCTGTTTTGATAGAAACAATTCTATTCTAGAATCTACTTCAGTGAGTTTTATTCCTCTAATTAAATCAATCTTCTGGATTATCCAAGTGCATGTTCTAGGATAAATTGTTTTACAAGATTTTCTTTGAATGAATCCCTGGAATCTAACAGAAACCTAATTAGTCCCCTTAATTGGTGTGTTCTATATGAGGAGGTGCAAGCTGACTGCTAATCCTAGAGTGCCTTCAGTCTGCTAAGAGCTTCAGCCCCTGGTTTTTGGCAGTTATTAGTTACCCAGACAGATGGTGGATGGGCCTCTCCCCAAGGACTTGTGTACCTACATGCTCAATTTGAGAAGGTGAGTTATGTCTCCAGAAAGTAGTTTTACATGTTGAACAAGTTTTGTTTCCAATTTAACCACCATGATATAATATAACTCTGGGCCACTTGGGCAAAGCTTAGATTTGTGTAAAAGCGTGGTACTGGTGGATGCCTTTGGCTGACTCTGATACTTGCTTGGTGCACTGTTTTCATCGTCTCAGGCCCAATTCACATACTAGCCCCTTCTTGAGTCATCCTGCATCTTCACTATAAAGTAATATGGTGTCTCAGAAAGACTGCGGGTTTTGAAGTGACACGTATATTTGTATCCCATTTCTACAAATAGTTAGTTTCATGAAATTGTGCAGATTCCTTAATTTTTCTGATTTCAGTTCCCTGAGCGATACTAGAATATACTCGGCAGGGTTATTGTGAGGGTGAAATCTTATATGCTGGATAGTAAATATTAAGCAGAAAATATCATCATTTCTTTACCTGTGCTCTTCTAAGTGTATGACTTATATCCCTAGCTAGCATTTACTTCATTGTGCCTTGTACTATAGTAGTCAGTTTAAAGCATGGCTATGAAAAACGTTCTTAAACAGCCTGAGAAAAATGCCCAGAGGGGCCCAGGTGAAAAGAGATGGGCTTGCTACTGCTGTGGAAAGGAGGGGCACCTCAAGCGGGATTGCCCTCAGGCATCTAAGCCACCCCCGGCTCCATGTCCGGTCTGCAAAGGACCACACTGGAAGAGAGACCGCCCCCAGAGGCGTAGGTCTGGGGTCGGACTCTCAAGACAATCAGGACTGAAGGTGCCCCAGGGGTCCCCACACAAGCTCCCATCCTAATTACACCTGAGGAACCCCGGGTATTAATAGTTGTGGGGGGCCAATCCATCGATTTCCTTTTAGATACTGGGGCAACTTATTCTGTGCTTACTGAAGCCCCTGGCCCACTTTCTTCCCGATCCGCTTCCATAATGGGACTGTCTGGACGAGCCAAAAGGTATTATTTCAATTATTCTTTATCTTGCGACTGGGATTCTGTGCTGTTTTCACACGAGTTTCTGATTGTGCCAGAATCTCCCTCACCTCTTTTGAGAAGAGATATACTGAGCAAGGTCCATGCCTCTGTTTTCATGAATATGGAGCCCTCCCTTTCTCTCCCTTTAGTTGAACAAAATGTAAATCCTAGAGTATGGGCTGATGGAAAATCTGTGGGTTGAGCACAAAATGCTATTCCTGTAGTTGTTAAGCTCAAAGACCCACACGTATTTCCACATAAGAAGCAGTATCCACTGAAACCTGAAGTTAAAAAAGGGTTAAAACCCATCATCGAAAATTTAAAGGAGCAGGGACTATTAATTCCCTGTAACAGTCCTTACAACACTCCTATTTTGGGTATAAAGAAATCGAATGATAAATGGAGACTAGTTCAAGATTTACGAATAATAAATGAGGCTGTAGTTCCTTTAAACCCCATGGTGCCTAATCCTTATACTCTATTGTCTGAAATTCCTGAACGGGCCAAATATTTCTCAGTACTTGATTTAAAGGATGCCTTCTATTCAGTGCCTTTGGCGGAAGAAAGTCAATTCCTATTTGCCTTTGAAGACCCTACGCAGCCAGCTTCTCAGTTAACCTGGACAGTTTTGCCCCAGGGATTTCGTGACAGTCCTCACTTATTCGGACAAAGTTTGTCACGAGATCTACAAAATTTTAATAGCTCTGAAGCAGTGGTGTTACAATATGTAGATGATATTTTGCTCTGTGCTGAGACAGAGGAAGCTTGTTCGCGAGCCTCAGAAGGTTTCTTAAACTTTCTGGCAGATTGTGGTTACAAGGCATCAAGAGAAAAGGCTCAGCTTTGTCAACAATCAACAATTAGGTTAGATATCTAGGCCTAATCTTATCAGAAGGGACTAAAGCCATAGACCCTGAGAGAATTAAACCTATACTAAATCACCCCCTACCTATGACTTTAAGACAATTGAGAGGATTTTTGGGAATCACAGGTTACTGTCGCATTTGGATTCCAGGTTACGGGGAACTTGCTCGGCCTTTATATAAACTTATAGCTGAAACTCAGCAGGCCCAAACCGACAAACTGGTTTGGTCTCCAGAAACTCAAAAGGCTTTTAAGGTTCTTCAGACTGCTCTCCTGCAAGCTCCAGCTCTGAGCTTGCCCACAGGGTCAGAATTTAATTTGTTTGTCACTGAAAGAAAAGGTGTGGCATTGGGAGTTTTGACACAACCATGAGGGCCTCACCAGCAACCTATTGCTTATCTAAGCAGAGAATTAGATGTAGTTTCATGTGGGTGGCCCCACTGCCTAAGAGTAATTGGGACAGCGGCTTTATTAGCACCTGAAGCTTTAAAAATAATTAATGGACGAAACCTTACTGTACTGACTTCTCATGATGTGAGTGGAATCTTAAATTCTAAGGTTAATATTTGGATGACAGACAGTAGGCTTCTTAAGTATCAGTCATTGTTGTTAGAAGGACCAGAAGCTAAGCTTAAAGTTTGTGGAAATTTAAATCCTGGCACTTTCCTTCCTGAGAAGGAAAATGAAACACCTGATCACGATTGTTCTCAATTCCTAACTTTGAACTATGCAGCTTGGGAGGATCTAAAGGATACCCCATTAGACAATCCTGACATGGAAATATTTACAGATGGCAGTTGTTTTGTTCAGGATGGAAACCGTAAAGCAGGTTACGCCGTGGTGACTGCTGAACAGGTTTTGGAAGCAAAATCTCTCCCCCAGGGAACCAGTGCTCAGTTAGCGGAGCTTGTGGCCCTGACCCGAGCTCTAGAATTAAGCAAAGGGCAGCAGATGGGCCTGATAATCTATGTGAGTCTACTTCTGCTGACTCCAAATATCCTGAGTCTGCCGTTGGATCCTCAAGACAATGTCCTCCTGTCCTGGGCTCACTGTTATGCTGCATTCCACAATCGGTCTAACTGCTGGGTCTGCGGAGAGCTCCCCTCTTCGTCAGTGAAAGGCTTCCTGTGGTGGACATCCCCACTTCAAGAAAAAGACTTTCTCCAAGTCTGTGAATACCTTCGACAACAATCACATGCGATGTCTCTTATTCATCTGATGACATCTACCAACCCTAAAATGGACCGATGCAATACTTTGTACTTTAACTATGGACATAATGTGACTTTTAATTTTGATTCTGAATGTTTTGTTCTTGCTGTTTGCTCCCTGCATCTGTAATTGTATAACTGGATTTGTTTCTAGCCGCATGAAAGCTTTTAAGTTACAAATGGTTGCTCAAACTCCTGCTACTGCTGTAGCTTCCTCCAGCTACTATTTGGGGCCCCTGGATCAGATATCCTCAATATGAGGATTAGGAGAATATGTTGCCTCACCAATTTAGGGACAACACCCCTTGTCAGCTCGGAAGTAGTTATGGAATGAGAACGACGCCCCTTTTCCCTAGGCAACATAATTCTCCTAAAAGAAAAGGGGGGAATGATAGAGTCAGTTCCTAGACAGGTTGATAGGGAGTCTAGGGGTCCCCAAGGAGAGAGGGGTCTGAAATTCTCAAGGAGGAAGAAAGGACAAACTTTTTTCTTTCTCCACATTCCTTAGGATTATATACCAATAATGTATCCTACCTAAGGACAGTCTTTGGATTAAACCTTCTGTTATCTTAAAATGTTAATTATGGGAGTAGACCTGGTCTTTACAAGGATGTATCTTGCCTGAGGACAGTGTTATCTTAAAATGTAAATTATGGGAGTAGGTCTGATGAGGTCTTTACAACCTCCAGACATTCTTTGGATTCACTGGAGAGTATATAACTTCATTGTCAACACTAGCAAGCAGGTACTCTTTCTACCCCCTTCTGATGCCTATGTCAGAAGCTTTCTCTATCTCCTTTATACTTTAATAAACTTTATTACACACACACACACACACACACACACACACACACAAAAAGCTTAAGGTGTGTAGGGTTAGGTTCTGATAACAAAAAGTTTCATGCATGTGATGGTTCAACACAACAGAAGTTGTCTTGCTCTTATAACAGTCCAGGGATCTGTTGAAGGGGATCTATTCTGTGCAACTGATGAATATATAGATGAGAAAATTTAAGTTATTTGTCACATGAAGATTTCTGCATTAAAAAAGGACGGGCAAAGGAGAACAAGATGATGGAGGAGTAGGTGGACATGGAGTACATCTCTCTCCACAGATACATCAAGAATACATCTTAAGACACAGAAGTGCATGCAGAACACCAGCTGAGAGTGGACAGGAGGACCTGACCAGTGGAAAGGAATATATAGACTCACGCAAAACTCAGTAGGATGAAGGAACTAGGGGGAGAAACAGGAGTGTTAGTAGGACTGGACCTGCCCTCGGCGGGTGGGGGAGCTGAAGCAGGGGTCCGATGCTCACATCAGGGCAATTGTCTGAGTCAGAGGAGAAGCATTTAAGGCTGACAGTGAAAGAGCTGATCTGTGGCAGCCTAAATGGAATGAGATTCAGAAAGTCCTTGCTGCGGCCATACATACCCTGGACAGGGACATATTTCCCCTGGAAGGTGCAGCGGCTGGGAGCTGGAGTTTGGGGATTGTGGAGCAATCCCAGGGTGAGGGCTGCTGTTGACTGCAGAGAGACGGACAGAGGGAATATGAGGGAGGAGATCGTGGTGGGAAATACCTGTGGAGGAAAGCAGGGCAGCCATGGAAGGAAGGAGATACTGCTGAGTCATGAGTAGGGGGTGGAGCCATCACCATAGCCTCCCTCCCCCGCCCACACCAGCTTCTGTAGCTGAATAGAGAGGCTGGCCCATCAAACACCTGACACATTGAACTACAGAGTTGGACCCTATCCAGGATGCTCCTTTAAGTGACTGACATGCTGATCTACAGAGTAGGACCCCAGTCAGGGGGCCCCTCTATGTGCCTGACACAGTGAACAACAGAGAAGGACCCCAGGTAAGGGAGCCTTCTAAGTGCCTGAACAGGTGGAGCTACAGAGAAAGACTGGCCAAAGAGGCCTTCTGATCTCTGGCTACAAGAGGCTTAATAAAAGTCCATGTCCCTGCACACTTGGCACCGCCAAGGTCCCCACAAGCCAAGCAGCTGCGCCACCTTCACACTCAACTCTCACTGGGGCAGAGCTGCCACAGGCAAAAAATGTCTTACATTTATGTGCGCAGGGTTGCTTTGGTAGTGTCCAACTCTTTGTGACCTGTAGACTGTGGGCTGCCAGGCTTCTCTGACCGGGGCGGGGTGGGGGTGGTGGGGTGGTGGGATGCAGGGGGGTGGTTCTCCAGGCAAGACTCTTGGAGTGTACTGGCCAATACTGGTTGCCATACCCTTCTAGAGCACTATATTTCCTGCTTCCCTAGCCGCCAACTCCCCTGAGTACTTGGTGCTTCCATAACTGCTGCAACCCAAGCAGCTGCACCACCTCCACACCTGGCCCTCACAGGGGCAAACCCAAGTCCTCCAGGGCAGCCTCGGGAGCAAACCCCAGTGGACAACCCACATGCAGAGGTGGAAATAAAACCACAATTGAAACCTAGGGACAGTGTGGCTAAGGAAGAAGACCCAAAACCTTCCCCCCAGCTGTACAAGCTGCAGATTAAATCCACACGGTCAACTAGGCAGACTCTGTGTCTATGGAATATATGAAAGGTCATTGAGAGCTTCCACAAAAGAGAATGCTCTAGTTCTGATAGCTGTGGACCTTGGAGGCAAGAACACAGAGGTGTAGGACCAGATTAGAATCTGCGCTGCTCCCACAGCCGGTCCAGAGATCAGCACAGTGTTGGAGGGCATCACAGGGAGATGAGGTGGACTGTGACTCCCAGTGAGGGAAAGCACTCTGACAGCAGCGACTGAAGAAAAACATTTATTATGTTTTGACTTATTCTGTAGATTCTTTTGGATTTTTTCTCTTTTTTTCCTCCTCCCCCTCCCCACTGTAGTTGTCGATTTTATTGGCACTATGAAATCTAATTAAGCTTTTGTTTATTCTTTTCTGTTTTTTTTTTTTTTTAGTTGTTGTTATAAACCTCTGCCTCTATGTTGGGCTTTTGCAGTTCTGAGGAGTTTTCCTTTTTTTTTTTTTTCCTCTTTTTTTCTTTTTAATTTTTAAACCTATTATTATTTTTTCTACATTTATTCCTTTGTTTGCTTTTCCTACTGTTCTTCTCCCCTTGCAATGAATCTTTAATGTATATAAATCTTCTTTGTCTACCTCTATTTAACTTTGCATATCTATTCTTTATTTCTTATCTTTCTTTCCTTTCCTCTCAACAAATTTGTTAGTTTTATTTTCATGGCTTTATTCCCCAGTTGGCACCTTGCTTTAGTTTAGTTTTCCAGTTTGTGCTTTAGTTAGTTTTGTTCTGGTAGATATAATTTTTGGTTTCTTTTGTTCACCTGGTCAGTCTATTGTACTTTATTTTTGTTGGACTGTTTTGACATTGCTCATGGTTGTATATGTATATGTGTATATTCCATTATTTTAATTATTATTTACCTAATTTTGTAACTGCCATTTGTCTAGGGATCATCTTTGGTTTCTTGTTTTTGGATATTTGTTTTAATCTCACTTAATTCCATAAAAAAACACTTCGTTTCTGACCAGAGATCAAGCCCTGAGCCTTTGCATCACCAAACCACCAGTAGCACCCTGTGGAGAACACCTCATCCAAACAACAAACAAAACAAAAATACAAACCCAATCATCAGCAGACAGGATTACCACCTCACTCAGCCTTGCCCCTCAGAGGAAAAACAAACATACAAACAAAAACTCAGCACAAATCTCACCCTTTAAGAAGCTTACACAAACCACTGGACCAACCTTGGGAGGGCAGAAACCAAAAGGAAGAAAGAATTCAATCTTGAAGCCTGGGAAAAGGAGACTGCAAACACAAGTTAAAAAAAATATAACGAAAAGGCAGAGAAATACTACAGAAATGAAGGAACAAACTAGAAATACAGAAGTCCAAATAAATGAAGAGGAAATAGACAAATTACCTGAAAAAGAATTAAGAATAATGATAGTAAAGATGATCAAAAACCTCAAAAGCAAAATGGAGAAAATGCAAGAATCAGTTAACAAAGACCTAGAAGAATTAAAGAATAAACATGCAGAGACAAACAATTACTGAAATTAAAAATACTCTTGAAGGAATCAATAGCAGAATATTTGAAGCAGAAGAATGAATCAGTGTGCTGGAAGATAAAATGGTGGAAATAACTTCTGAAGAGCAGAATAAACTAAAAAGAATGAAAAAAATACTGAGGATAGTCTCAGACACCTCTGGGGCAATATCAGATGCACCAACATTTGAATTATAGGGTCCCAGAAGAAGAGAAAAAGAAAGGGTATGAGAAAATTTTTGAAGAGATTACAGTTGAAAATTTCCCCAACATGGAAAAGGAAATAGTCAATCAAGTCCAAGAGGCACGAAGAGTCCCATATAGAATAAACCCAAGGAGAAACACACCAAGACACATATTAATCAAACTAACAAAGACTAAACACAAAGAAAGAATATTAAAAGCAGCAAAGGAGAAGCAACAAGTAACATACAAGGGTAACCCCATATGCTCAGCAGCTGATCTTTCAGCAGAAACTCTGCAGGCCAGAAGGGAATGGCAGGATATATTTAAAGTACTGAAAGGGGAAAATCTACAACCAAGATTACTGTACCCAGGAAGGATTTCATTCAAAACTGATGGAGAAATCAAAAGCTTTTTAGACAAGCAAAAGTTAAGAGAATTCAGTACCACCAAACCAGCTTTACAATAAATGTTAAAGGGACTTATATAGTCAATAAGTACAAGAGAAGAAAAAGGATCTACAAAATCAACCCCAAACAATTAAGAAAATGGCAATAGGAACATATATGTCAATAATTACTTTAAATGTAAATAGATTAAATGCTCCAACCAAATGACACAGACTGGCTGAATGGATACAAAAACAAGACCCATATATACACTGTCTACAAGAAACCCACTTCAGACCTCAAGACACATATAGACTGAAAGTGAGAGGATGGAAAAATATATTCCATGCATATGGGAAGCAAAAGAAAGCTGGAGTAGCAATCCTCATATCAGACAAAATAGACCTTCAATAAAGAAGATTACAAGAGATAAGGAAGGACACTACATAATGATCAAGAGATCAATCCAAGAGGAAGACATAACAAGTTGTAAATATCTATGCACCTAACATAGGAGCACCTCAATACATAAGACAAACACTAACAGACATAAAAGGAGAAATTGACAGTAACACAATAATAGGAGACTTTAACACCCCACTCACACCAAAGGACAGATCATCAAAACAGAAAAGTTATAAGGAAACACAAGTCTTAAATGATACATTAGATGAGATGGATCTCATTGATATCTTCAGGACATTCCATCCAAATGGAGAAGAATACACTTTCTTCTCAAGTGTACTGTACATGGAACATTCTCCAAGATAGACCACATCTTGGGTCACAAATCGAACTTCAGTAAATTTAAGAAAGTTGAAATTGTGTCAAGCATCTTCTCTGACCAAAACACTATGAGACTAGATATCAATTACAAGAAAAAAAACTGTAAGAAACATAAACACATGGAGATTAAACTACACGTTTCTAAATAACCAACAGGTTACTGAAGAAATCAAAAGGGAAATCAAAAAATTTCTAGAAACAAATGACAATGAAAACACGACAACTCAAAACCTATGGGATGCAGCAAAAGCAGTCCTAAGAGGGAAGTTTATAGCAATACAATCCTAACTCAGGAAACAAGAAAAACATCAAATAGACAGCCTAACTTTACACCTAAAACAACTGGAAAAGAAGAACAAAAAAAAAATCCCAAATTTAGTAGAAAGAAAGAAATCATAAAGATCTGAGCAGAAATAAATGAAAAAGAAAAGAAAGAAAAAATAGTAAAAATTAATAAAATTAAAGCTGGTTCTTTGAGAAGATAAACAAAATTGACAAAACTTTAGCCAGACTCATCAAGAAAAAAAGAGAGAAGAATCAAATTGACAAAATTAGAAATGAAAAAGGAAAGGTTACAACAAGCAATGAAGAAATACAAAGGATTATAACAGACTATTATGAACAACTATATGGCAATAAAATGAATAACCTGGAAGAAATGGACAGATTCTTAGAAAAGTTCAATCTTCTAAGACTGAACAAGGAAGAAATAGAAATGATGAACAACCCAATTACAAGCACTGAAATTTAAGCTGTGATAAAAAATCCCCCCAAAAACAAAAGTCCAGGACCAGATGGCTTCACAGGAGAATTCTATCAAACATTTAGAGAAGAAGTAATGCCTATCCTTCTAAAACTCTTTCAAAAAATTGCAGAGGAAGGAACACTTTCAAACTCATTCTACGAAGCCACTGTCACCCTGATATTAAAACCAGATAAAGACAACAAAAAAAGAGAAAACTACAGGGCAATATCACTGATGAACATATATGCAAAAATCCTCAGCAAACAGAATTCAGCAATACATCAAAAAGCTCATACACCATGATCAAGTTGGGTTTATTCCAGGAATGCAAGGATTCTTCAGTATACACAAGTCAATCAATGTGTACACCATACGAACAAATTGAAAGATAAAACCATATAATCATCTCAATAGATTTCAGAAAAAGCCTTTGACAAAGTCAGCACCTATTTATGGTTAAAACTCTTCCAAAAATGGGCATAGGTGGAACCTACCTCAACATAGTAAAGGCCATATATGATAAACCTACAGCAAACATTATTTTCAATGGTGAAAAACTGAAAGCATTCCCCCTAAGATGAGGAACAAGACAAGGGTGTCCACTTTCACCACTATTATTCAACATAGTTCTGGAATCCTAGGTTCAGCAATCAAAGAAAAAGAAATAAAGGGAATCCAGATCAGAGAAGAAGAAGTAATTCTCTGTTTGCAGATGACATGATACTGTACATAGAAAACCCTAAAGATTGTATCAGAAAACAGTGAATTTAGCAAAGTTTCAGGATACAGAATCAATACACAGAAATCTCTTGCATTTCTATATAATAACAATGAAAAATCAGAAAGAGAAATTAAGGAATAAAGCTCATTCGCCATTGCAACAGAAAGAATTAAATATCTAGGAATAAACTTACCTAAGGAGACAAAAGAACTGTACACTTAAAATTATAAGACACTGATGAAAGAAATCAAAGATGACATAAACAGATGGAGAGATATTCCATGTTCCTGGATAGGAAGAATCAACATTGTGAAAATGACTATACTACCAAATGCAGTCTACAGATTCAATGCGATCCCTATCAAATTACCAGTGGCATTTTTCATAGAACTAGAACAAAAAATTTCACACTTCATATGGAAACATAAAAGACCCCGAATAGCCAAAGCAGTCTTGAGAAAGAAGAACAGAGGCAGAGGAATCAACTTTCCTGACTTCAGATTATACTACAAAGCTACAGTCATTAAGACAATATGGTACTGGCACAAAACAGAACCAATGGAACAAGACAGAAAGCCCAGAAATAAACTCATGCACTTATGTGTACCTTATTTTTACAAAGGAGGTAAGAATATATAATGGGGCAAAGACAGCCTCTTCAATAAATGGTCCTGGGAAAACTGGACAGCTACATGTAAAAGAATGAAATTATAACACTTCCTAACACTGTACACAAAGATAAATTCAAAATGGATTAAAGACCTAAATGTAAGACCAGAAACTGTAAAACTCCTAGAGGAAAACATAGGCAGAACACTCTATGACATAAATCAAAGCAAGATCCTCCGTGGCCCACCTCCTAGAGAAATGGAAATAAAAACAAAAGTAAACAAGTGGGACCTGATTAAACTTAAAAGCTTTTGCACAGAAAAGGAAACTATAAGCAAGGTGCAAAGACAACCCTCAGAATGGGAGAAAATAATAGCAAATGAAACAACTGACAAAGGATTAATTTCCAATTTATACAAGCAGCTCATACAACTCAATACCAGAAAAATAAACAACCCAATCAAAAAATGGGAAAAAGACTTAAACAGACATTTCTCCAAAGAAGACATACAGATGGCTAACAAACGCATGAAAAGATGCTCAACATCGCTCGTTATTAGAGAATTGCAAATGAAAACTACAATGAGATATCATCTCACACTGGTCAGAATGGCCGTCATCAAAAAGTCTACAAACAATAAATGCTGGAGAGGGTGTGGAGAAAAGGGAATACTCTTGTACTGTTGGTGTGAATTGATACAATTGGTGTAAATTGATACAGCCACTCTGGAAGATGGAGATTCCTTAAAAAACTAGGAATAAAACCACCATATGACCCAGCAATCCCACTCCTAGGCATATGCCCTGAGGAAACCAAAATTAAAAGAGACACCTATATCCCATTGTTCATTGCAGTACTATTTACAATAGCTAGAACATGGAAGCAACCTAGATGTCCATTGACAGAGGAATGGATAAAAAAGTTGTGGTACATATACACAATGGAATATTACTCAGCCATAAAAAGGAACACATTTGAATCAGTTCTGATGAGGTGGATGAACCTATAACCTATTATACAGAGTGAAGTGAGTCAGAAAGAAAAAGATAAATATTGTAATCTATCGCACATATGTGGGATCTAGAAAAATGGTACTGAAGAATTTAGGAGGTGAAGAATATAGGAGATGGGTCATAGAGGATCTTGCTTTGATTTATGTCATTGAGTGTTCTGCCTATATTTTCCTCTAAGAGTGTTGTAGTTTCTGGTCTTACATTTAGGTCTTTAATCCATTTTGAATTTATCTTTGTGTACAGTGTTTGGAAGTGTTATAATTTCATTCTTTTACAAGTAGCTGTCCGGGGCAGCAATGGAGAAACGGACATAGAGAACAGACTTATGGGCTTAGGGAGAGGGGAGGAGAGAGTGAGATGTATGGAAAGAGTAACATGGAAACTTACATTACCATATGTAAAATAGATAACCAACGGGAATTTGCTGTGTGGCTCAGGAAACTCAAACAGGGGCTCTGTGTCAACCTAGAGGGGTGGGATGGGGAGGGAGATGGGAGGGAGGTTCAAAAGGGAGGGGATATATGTACACCTATGGCTGATTCATGTTGAAGCTTGGTAGAAAACAACAAAATTCTGTAAAGCAATTATCTGTCAATAAAAAAACAAATTAAAAAGAAAAAAAAGGACGTTAAGCAAATATCAGATTAAGGGTATTATTTCCCCAAGCAAGCCTTTTCTTTCAGATGATCTCAAAGTAGCCATCCTTGTACTGAAAGAGGGAGAGACAGAAGCACAGGGACTGGCAAGAAATAAATAAAGTAGACTTCATATCACTTATGTGTGGAATCAAAGGAAATACAACAAACTAGTTATGATATACTAAAAAAGAAACAGACTTACAGATCCAGATAACAGTCTAGTGGGGAGATGGAAGGCAGGACAACATGTGAGTCTTTGCAACCCTATGGACTGTAGCTCACCAGGCTCCTCTGTCAGTGGGATTATCCAGGCAAAAATACTGGAGTGGGTTGCCATTTCCTCCTTGAGGGGATCTTCCCAATCCAGGAATCGAACCCGTGGCTCTGGTGTCTTCTGAATTGTCAGGTGGATTCTTTATCACTATGCCATCTGGGAAGCCCAGGGCAACATGGGGTAGGGAATTTTGAGGTACAGCTTACTACATAAGTTAAATAAGCTACAAAGATGTACTGTGGAACACAGGGAGTGTAGCCAGTATTTTATGACCATGTGCTGTGCTGTGCGCTATGTCGCTTCAGTTGTGTCCGACTCTTTGCGACCCCTTGGCCTGTAGCCCGCCAGGCTCCTCTGTCCATGGAATTTCCCAGGCAAGAATACTGCAGTGGGTTGCCATTTCCTTCTTCAGGGGATCTTTTCAACCCAGGGTTTGAACCTATGTCTCCTGCCTTGCAGGTGGCTTCTTCTTTTTTTTTTTTAATTTTATTTTATTTTTAAACTTTACAATATTGTATTAGTTTTGCCAAATATCAAAATGAATCCGCCACAGGTATACCTATGTTCCCCATCCTGAACCCTCCTCCCTCCTCCCTCCTCCCTCCCCATATCCTCCCTCTGGGTCGTCCCAGTGCACCAGCCCGAAGCATCCAGTATCGCGCATCGAACCTGGACTGGTGACTCGTTTCATACATGATATTATACATGTTTCAATGCCATTCTCCCAAATCTCCCCACTCTCTCTCTCTCCCACAGAGTCCATAAGACTGATCTATACATCAGTGTCTCTTTTGCTGTCTCGTACACAGGGTTATTAAAGCCCATAATGACTATAGGTGGAATATAACCTTTAAAAATTGTGAACCTCTGTACTGTACACCTGTAGCTTATATAATACTGTGCATCAACTACGCTTCAATAAAAAATGAAATCAAACCAAAAACAGCCTTCAGGACCACATGTGGGAAAGAAGTTGGGTTGTGGTAACTGGCACATGTGACTGACTGAAAGCAAATTTATATCCAGCCCTGTTGGGTATATTCCTGTCTTCTGCTAGAATAGAATGCAAATCTTCTAAGAGCAGTGACTTTGTTTACTATTCCCTGCATCTCCTTTTCCAGTACCTGACCCTATAAATGCTGAACTGAAGTTCGTTGAGGCTCTTGGATCTTTTGGATGAAGGATATATCAGTATCAGAGACTTAAATGCCAATGTTTGAGTACCACATAGGCATTTTTGGTGCCTGTGGCCTCTTGGCACCTAAGCTAGGTGCTGGGGACACTCTGGGAGCAAAGCAGATGTGGTCCCATGCTGCCCTCTTGCAGCTGTCAGCCTATGGGGCACACACGTTTATCCAGTGATCACAGACATGGTTAAGGTCACACTCGAATAAATGCTAAGAGTGTTAAAGCTGAAAAGAGGGGTAAATGGCTAAATGCTAGCAAGAGAGGGACTGAAGAGCAGACAGAAGTTTTGGGGATCTATCGAATCACTTCCAGGTGGGCAGCTCCTTCAGCTAGATGATAGCTAGCCTCCACGGGCCTTCCAGGTGGCTCAGTGGCAAAGAAGCCACTTGCCAATGCAGGAGATGCAGGTTTGATTCCTGGGTCAGGAAGATCCCCTAGAGAAGGAAATGGCAACCCACTCCAGCTTTCTTGTCTGGAGAATCCCGTGGATAGACGAGCCTGGCGGGGTACAGTCCATGGGGTCACAAAATAGTCAGACACGAGTTAGCGACTGAACAGCAACATCTAGCCTGCAAATGTTTAGCTAAATGATGTTGCAGACAGAACTTACTTTTGGAGTCAAGGAGATTGAAATTCAAATCCTGGTTCTTTTCTTTACTAGCTGGGTCAAATGAGTACATTACTTAGCCCCTCTGTTCCTCCATTTCATGATTAAATGGGATTCGTGATGCTGCTGATGACGATGAGAACAGACATTTTTTGGGCCCTTGTTGTATGCTTGGCAACATCCAGAGTATATTACTTCCTTTAATGAGATTGTTGTGAGGGGTAAATGAATTGATATATTTAAAGTTTGTGGTAATGTTGGCACAAAGCAGGAATCTAAAGACAGTGTCCATTGACAGAGTTACCAAAGGTGGGTTGCTGGGGTCTGCTGCATATGTAAGCAATAAGGGAAGGATTTATAAACAGTAATAAATCTGTGTGGAAAATTCCCTTGCTTTTTATTATCATCATAAACTAGCCATTCTAAACAATGTCAGTTATAAAATACAGGTCCCTGGAAGAAAAAAATAAAAAAGACTTTTGCCGTGGGTACTATGGAGGTTGAACAGTTTCAACATGGACACACACACACTCGTATATTTTATTGCAGTATGATTGATTTTACAACATTGTGTTAGTTTCAGGTGTACAGCAATGTGATTCAGTTATGTGTATATATATATATTTCAGATTATTTTCCATTACAGGTTATTATAAGATATTGAATATAGTTCCCTGTGCTATATGGTAAATCCTTGTTTCTTGTCTATTTTATGTATAGACGTGTGTATATGTTAATCTCCTACTCCTAATTTATCCCTGCCCCACTTCCCCTTTCCTGTTGTAATCATGTTTGTTTTCTATGTCTGTGAGTCTGTTTCTGTTTTGTATATAGATTCATTTATATTGTTTTTTAGATTCTACATATAAGTGATAACATACAATATTTGTCCTTTTCTGTCTGACTTACTTCACTTAGTATGATATTCTCTAGATCCATCCATGTTGTGGCAAATGGCAATATTTCATTCTTTTTTTTTAATGGCTGAGTAACATTCCAGTGTATATATGTACCACATCTTAAACCAGTTATCTGTTGATGGGCATTTGGGTTATTTCCATGTCTTGGCTATTGTAAACAGTTCTGCTATGGAGTGTATATATCTTTTTGAATTAGAGTTTTCCTCTTTTCTGGATATAGGCCCAGGAGTGGAATTCCTGGATCACATAGCAGCTCTATTTTTAGTTTTTTTAAGGCGCCTCCATACTGTTCTATATAGTGGCTACACCAATTTACATTCCCACCAACAGTGTAGGAGGGTTCCCTTTTCCCTATACCCTCTCCAGCATTTATTATTTGTAGACCTTTGTGGTATCCATTCTGACTGGTGTGAGGTGATACTTCATTGTCGCTTTGATTTGCATTTCCCTAATAGTTTGTGATGTTGAGCACCTTTTCATGTCTATTGGCCATCTCTTTGTCTTCTTTGCAGAAATGTCTATTTAGGTATTCTGCCTAGTTTTTGATTGGGTTGTTTATTTTTTAATATTTAGTTGTATGAGTTATTTGCATGCATTGTCAGTTGCATGGTTTGCAAATATTTTCTCCCACTCTGTAGGCTGTCTTTTCATTTTGCTGATGGTTTCCTTTGCTGTATGGCCACATATATTTATGCTTCATCTAGTACATTTTTGTTACTTGTTCTTTATTTAAAATAGTAATTTACATGAAAGTTAATTTGGAGATTTCCCAAGTCATTCAGCTCCTAACACTTTATAGACTCATCTACAGGTGTGAGTTTCAAAAGTAATTCATAATGACATGGAATTTATTCCAGCCATTTTGGGCACAGTTCCCTGTGGTCCTATATATTTCTGCACTTAAGCAAGTAGATTAAAAGTAGATAGCACGGTGATTACACAGTGAAGAAACAGAACTTGAATTACTTCAATTCTTTTCTTCTTCAATTCTTGGAAAATTGTGGAGAACTTCTCTTCAAAGAATTTCTTCGTGTGTTTTCTGCCCTCTCCTTTAAAGTAAAAGTAGTTAATGTATATAACCCTCCCTTCTACACTTTAATATTTATATAAGCTTAAACTTTTTTATTGTTATAAAAATATATGTGAAATTTTTTTTCTGCTGTCTGCGTACCTTGTCTTATCATCCTGATTATTTTCTATCATGATTATTACTGAAAATAAATTTATTTTATGGTGGAGGGAGGTGTTAAAAATTATCCTCATCGGATGTCACATTTGCTGGCTGTGGAGCATTAATACTATTTTTTTCCCTATTCTTTTTTCTTAGGTCAGTTAAGAGATGCTTCATCATCTTAGGTTGCAGAAAGTGAAAGTGTTAGTCGCTCAGTCAAGTCTGACTCTTTGAGATTCCATGGACTGTGTCTTCTGTCCATGGGATTCTCCAGGCAAGAATACTGGAATGGGTAGCCATTCCCTTCTCCAGAGGATCTCCCAGACTCAGGGACTGAACCCAGGTCTTCTGCATTGCAGGTAGATTCTTTACTGTCTGAGCTGCCGTAAAATACTATTGTTTAGTATACTGCTTTAGTTTTGCCTTGAAGAGAGGTTGAGGTGGGTTGAGTGATGATGACTCATTGACTTTCCCCAGAGCACAAAAGAAATTCCTGAACTCAGGAAATTAGTGACTGAAAGATCGTTTATTCTAAAGGTATCAATTGCAGAGGTGGAGGGATGTGAGGAAAAGACACAAAGGCCTATAAACCTCAAGCCGGAGGCAAAGGAAACCAGTGTTTGTGGAATCAATGTGCTGGAGTGACAGGCAGGCTGGGATCGAGGCAGCAATCTAACCCTGCCTCCTGGACAGACTCTTCAGTGAGAGGTGACCTGGGTAAGGGAGCATGCGCTGCATCTTCCATATTCACTGGGAGTTAACTGTCTTCACTGATTCAAACAGACGGTGCCCTGGGTGGGCTGTGCTGTGCCATGCATGTGCAAGTTTTCATTACATTGCTCCTATTTGGCTTCAGCTCCATTCCCTTGCAGTGTTTATTGATTGTTCAGGATGTGCAGGCACAGTGCTGTGAAAGCAGGGCTTTCACATTCGCAGTACTTGTGCAGGGCTATTAAGAGACAGTACTGTAGGGATAAGGAGGCTGGATTTTGCTGTTACACAAAACTGACATTCACATATTGTTGTCTCTGATAGTTCCCAGCTGTGTGACTTTGGGCAAGTTAACTAACCTCTCTGGGCCTCCAGTTCCTCATCTGTAAAGTGGGAATACATAGTAAGTGCCTGGCTGAGTAGGCAAGAGAATTAAGGGCAGCAGTGTGAGAAAAGCCCAAGAACACTGCCTGACACACTGCAGGCCCCTAGATGGCTACAATTTTATCTCTTGGTGAAAATGAAAAGGGCCTAGAGAAGTAAGTGACTTGTTTGCGTGCTCAGTTGCTCAGCTGTGTCTGCTGACTCTTTGCGACCCCATGGACTATAGCCTACCAGGCTCCTCTGTCCGTGGGATTTCTCAGGCAAGAATGCTGGAGTGGCAAGACGTTGCCATTTCTTCCTCCAGGGAATCTTCCTGACCCAGGGATTCAACCAGCGTCTTCTGCAATGGCAGGCGGATTCTTTACCACTGCGAAGTTAACTTGTTTAGAGAGTACAAAACCAGCCCCTACTGCTTCGTGTGTTTATTTCTCTCTAGAAGGCACTCTGCTATAGAGCTCCTGCAGCGGCCGGCGAAGCCATGCTGCTTTGCTAGGCATGGTCTCTCTCCAGTGGCCACGCTGCTGGAGGTGATGGAATCATGTCCAGACACAGCAATTCCTGTGACCCATGTGGTGAGAGCAGGGGGTGGAAAGTGTGCGGGTGTTTGTTTAGACACAACAGTGGGTGTCCAGTCAGTAGTGTCCTAGCTCTTGCACTTCTGCATTTTGTTAGCTATTCAGAGCTATGAGTGACGACACGCATGCGCTCAGGACTCCTGGCTCTCTCCTCCCTTTAGGTGGTACGGCGAGTCTATACAGTATCAGTGTTCACGAAGCTGGCCGTAAATAAAGATGCTTTGGTGTCCTAGTGTTGAAATGCATGATGCAGGGCGTGAGCAGCTTACATTTAGAAGACGGGTGAGAAATCCCAGGACCTGCATCTCTGAATTAGGGGTCAGGGTGCTGGTGGCGGATGATACGTCTGTGATATTAAATAATACAATGGTGTGTGCTCAGTCATGCCTGGACTCTTTGGGACCCCATGAACTGTACCTGCCAGGTTCCTCTGCCCGTGGGATTTCCCAGGCAAGAATACTGGAGCAGGTTACCATTTCCTCCTCCAGGGGATCTTCCTGACCCAGGGTTGGAACCCAAGGTTTCTCATGTCTCTTGCATTGGCAGGCAGATTCTTTACCACTAGCGCCATCTGGGAAGCCGGATACCTCTGTGACAAAACCCTTAATTGCTGTGGTTATGGAAAGGGGCTACAGCCAGAGGGGGTTGTGAAATGTTGCTGCAGGAAAGGCCTTTATCCCTAGTTAACTTAAGGAATCACCTTCAAAATGCACTCTTTGAATCCGTATAGGAAATGTATATCCCTTATCCCCCATGAGTGGCAGCTCACATGACTGATAAAATATAAGATTATGTGGCCCTGATGCTCTATGTCTTTTGGTTACTCCAGGCTCTAAGAGAGGATTTGGGGGCTATTAGCAGATTCACCTGCTTTTTTTTTGTTTGTTTTTAGTCTCACCTACTGACTAACCAGCTGGGAGAATCAGGAGCTGCATTTAGCCTGAACTTCAGATTACAGAAATGAAGAGTTAGATCTTCTAATTCTTTCACACATATAGTCTTGATAAATGCTTTAGTAAATGGGCAAACGTAGATACTTCTGGATTTCAGAGACAATGTTGCAGAGGCAGGTTCTGTGATGGGGGGTTTGAAAGAAGTGAAATGTTAATCGCTTAGTTGTGTCCAACTCTTTTGCAGCCCCATGGACTGTAGCCTACCAGGCTCCTCTGACCATGGAATTCTCCAGGCAAGAATACTGAAGTGGATAGCCATTTCCTCCTCTAGAGGATCTTCCCAATCCAGGGATGGAACTTGGGTCCTTTGCCTTGCCAGCAGATTCTTTACCATCTGAGTCACCAGGAAATAAGTTTAGCCCGTACCTAAGGAAGAGGGGGCAAGGAGCAGGGTTGGGTAGTGGGGGAAGTAGAGCTGTAGTGCAGGCCCAAGGACAGGCTCAGCCAACCTGTGGGGAGCTCTGGAGCCATTCAGGAGTGTCTCTGTTGGGCTGAGATCACCAGATCCTTAGCTCTCTGCATCAGTTGGTCGTTGTTTGTGGGTCGCCCTGGGGTCACCCTGGGGAGGATGTGCAGCAGACCCAGTTCCTGGGGCGGGCACCAGGGGGCTGTTCACAGCTGACCCTCCCAGTAGCCGGGTGGCAAGTCTTTTAAAGAGGGGAAGGGAAACAGAGCGTGTGGTGTCCACCACACACTGGTATTTTACAAAGGGTGGGGTGTTTGTGGCAGCGTGTGTGTGATCATTCATCAGAAAGGAAAAAGGGGACTTTCAGTTTACCTGGGTTTTCTGAGACATAACGGCCTTTGAACACAAGGTGGTGCTGCGGCGTCAGTTTGAGGAGCTTTGATGCAGCTAGGAATTCTGAAAGTAAAAACCATCTTACTCTCTTTACAAAGAAAAACTGTCGGGAAGAAGCTGAGATGCTGTTTTAAAGTCGTTTTGCCCCTAGACAACCGAAGTACTCAGAAGAGGTGAGAGCTAGTGTGTGCGCGCGTGAGTGTCCACGGACAGGTACAGAGGACGTGGGGGATGACGGAGCCATCTCGCTCTTCAGTCTTCCTTCCGGAAAAAAATACTCACCTGAGCGTCTGCTCCTGGGTTCTAGGACCTGGTAGATCACCGGAGTAACACAAATGAACAATATCTGGCTTCCCCTACGTGAGTTTAGATAAAACAATAAAATGGCAATGGCATCTGTATGTACCCAAAAATGTAAGTTTCACGGGTACTACATTCCTAAGTCAGAGCTTAGGGAGCGATGAGGGGAGGGTGTCGTGGAACTAAATCTGGAGCTAGGTTACTTAGTTTTCAGTTTAAGAGAGAACTACATCTATCTATCTATCTATCTATGCACTTATGGCTCATTCATGTTGTAAGGCAGAAACCAACACATTGTAAAGCAATTTATCAGAGTACAGCAATTGCTTTACCCTCCAATTAAAAACAAATAATAAAAAAAGGCAGCTATAACATAAGGGTGGTGGCTCAGACAGTAAAGAATCTGCCTGCAAAGCAGGAGACCCGGGTTTGATCCCTGGGTCTGTAAGATCTCCTGGAAAAGGAAATGGCAACCCATTCCAGTACTCTTGCCTAGAGAATTCCATGGATGGAGGAACCTGGTGGGCTACAGTCCTTGGGGTTGCAGACTCAGGCACAACTGAGTGACTAATACACACACAGAGCGTAAGGGTTAAGCCCATGGTTCTAGGGTCAGATGCCTAGATCTGTGTCTGATCTCTGCTACTTTCTTGCTGTATGAATAATGACATGCTTACTTTGTGCCTTTAAAAAGCTCTTGGATGTAACTGTAAGTGTTGTTCCTCCATGACAGAGCTCTGTGAGGATTCATTGACAGCTAATGCACGTCTGGCACATGGCAGGGCCTGCTCTTATTTTTGAAAGTTCTCTGTTAGCTCCTGAATGTTCCTGAGGTGAAGTCCTGTCCTAGTTGCCTGGGAAGCAGAGATGGACACAGAAGACTCATGGAGCGCACCAGAGACTGGTGTGCATGTCACGTAGTTAAAATCAAGGTGTGAAATCCTAGGAGCAGATACACACAGGCTTAATGGAGCAGGAGGAGGGGCACGAAACTCAGTCTTGACGGGGGAGGGGGCAGTGCAGAGCCTGAGGAAAGCTCCAGTGCTCCTTGGGCTGCGTTGTTAAAAGATGAGTGAGTTCCGCACGTGAGGGTGGTCAATGGAACTGGGGAGAGGGGACCGAAGGGAAGCCTGCGACAGAAATCCACAAACAGGGAATGACTAACAGCTCAGTGCTGCAAAGTGTGAAGTCTGAGTGTGAAGTGCTAAAGGTCTAGGTTGGGGAGGGCCTCAATCTCCGACCTTGTCTTGACCGCTGAAAGTCATGGAAGGCTTTAAACAGGACAGCGTCTCCATCCATCAGGCTTGGCTTCCCGAGGGGATTCAATATTAATGGATGGATGAATCAAAGCAGAGTAGCATTTTAGCAAATCAGTGGAGGGGGGACAGTGGGGTTGGGCCTCTGGTGGCTGATGGCTTTAGGCCAAGTCTACAGACTCATTCTAAACAAACAAATACATGCGTATGTAAGGTATGCGTGCATGCCAAGTCCTTTCCCACTCACTGTGGCTGTAGGCCACCAAGCTCCTCAGTCCATGGGATTTCCCAGGCAAGAACACTGGAGTGGGTTGCTCTTTCCTTCTCCAGGGGATCTTCCTGACCCAGGGACTGAACCTGCATCTCCTGATGGAGGTGGATTCTTAACCACTGTGCCACCTGGGAAGCCCCATACTTATGTATATGTGTGTGTGTATATACATGTATGTATATTGTAAAGGCAATGCACACTCTTAAAAAATAGACAAGGAGTACAGAAAGCCGTGTAGTGAAAAGGTAAAAATTCTCCTTCATTTATACATTTTCTAACCCTGATTCTCAGAGGTAACCGCTGCTCAGAGTTTTCTTGGGTTTCTTTCCAGACAGGTGCAGGCAGACCCACCTTCCCAGGAAAACCCAGTATGGTGCTAAGACACTAGACTCCACAGCCAGCCTGCCTGGGTTCCCAAGATAACTCTCATCCCTTAGCTTTAAGAGCTTACCCTAGTTATGCAACCTGCATGGGCGCTTCCGTTTCCTCTGTGTAAAATGGACCCTTTCCCCAGAGAGCTGTGAGGATGAATGGAGTTCATAAATGGAAAGCCCTATACTCAGAGTGCCTGGCATATAGTGTTTGTATTGATTTAATTATTTTTGGCTCCTCTGGGTCTTTGCTGCTGTACATGGGCTCTCTCTAGTTGCATGGGCCTCTCACTGAGGCGGCTTCTCTTGTGGAGCCTCCCCGGGCGTGCGGGCTTCAGTAGTGTGGCATGTGGGCTCTAGCACTTGGGCTCAGTAACTCTGGTTCACGGGCTAGGTTGCCCTGCAGCATATGAAAGCTTCCCAGACCAGGGATCAAACCCGTGTCCCCAGCATTGGCAGGTGGATTCTTAACCACTGGACCCCCAGGGAAATCCTTGTTATTTTTCTTATATCTCTATAAGAAAGATGGTATAGAAGGATATTATCACACTGTTTTCCAGTATGCTTCTTCTCACTGACTAAAGAATCTTGTACATCTTTTCCACATCAGTGAACATAAACCCGGAGAAGGCAATGGCACCCCACTCCAGTACTCTTGCCTGGAAAATCCCATGGATGGAGGAGCCTGGTAGGCTGCAGTCCATGGGGTCACGAAGAGTTGGACACGACTGAGCGACTTCACTTTCACTTTTCACTTTCATGCATTGGAGAAGGAAATGGCAATCCATTCCAGTGTTCTTGCCTGGAGAATCCCAGGGACCAGGGAGCCTGGTGAGCTGCCGTCTATGGGGTCGCACAGAGTCGGACATGACTGAAGTGACTTAGCAGTAGCAGTAGCAGAACATAAACCCACCTCCTTGCTTTGAGAGTTGCGTGGCGCTGTGTGGTATGGATATATACTGTAATTTATGTAACAGGCTCACATTTATTTAAAGGTTGTTTCCAGTTTTCTGCTCTTACACATGATGCTACAATGGCTTTCTTTGTGTAGTTGCTCCAGTATTTCTGGAAGGCACGTTCTTACAAGTCACATTTCTGATATAAGGGAGAGCCCTGTTGTAGATAAAACTGCTTTCTTCCTTCTCAGTGAAGGCAGCTGCCAGCTTCTCTCACCCTGAAGCACATCCCGAGGGTGGGGTCTGAAATCTGCAGGGCTGCCCTGGGTGGGGTCCCTGTCCTGGATGGAAGGTCTGAAGGGGCCGGTGGGAAGAGGTGCAGAGGAGTCAGACCAGGCTGTAAGCAGCCCCTCTGGGAGGTAGGGCTTCTGTCCTCTTTCCTCCTTTTTCTTGTACTCATCTTCTCCCTGAGATTCAGAGTCAGGGGAGCTTTAGGGTGGATGTTAGCCCTAGCCCTGGCTCGTGATGGGTGGAGTCACGGGAGCTTTAGGGTAGACATTGGCCCCCTAGCCCTGGCTCGTGCTGGGTAGAGTCAGGCTGTGCAGGACCCAGCCCTCCCACGGCTCCCTTGCTGTCTGCGGATGTGGCTCTGTGAGAGCGTGGCTGAAGTGCTGGCCCTGGGTGGAGTCCTCTGGTCTGGCTGTAACACAGGAGTGCACAGATTTTCACAGAATCACTGGTGTCTAGAGGAGCGTCCAACACCAGCTACGCTAGTAGGGGTAGATCTGCCAGTGCAGGTGGAGTACCAACTCCCCCAGCCCCCAGCCCTCCCGGCCCGCGAAGGACAGGCCCCAGACCTACCCCTCCACCATCAGGAGCATCATCCAGCCCTGGGGAGCAGAAGAGCCGTGTGAGGAAAACCTAAAAGCTCTGGCCTCGAGGGCCCCGTGTGACTGGGAGCCCTCTCTCTGAGCTGATCCTGCAGGCAGGCATCTCCTACTCTGGAAGAATCCCAATAACCGAGGCAAGGAGCACAAGGGCAACCCAAGCAGTGGGCAAGAAGAGCCTGAGGAACATCCCAGAACTAGCCTTCATCAGTGATTTGGAGCTGTGGTGAATGAGAAGCAACCGTTGGAGCATGTGTGTGTGAGCACGCGCTCAATTGCTCAGTCGTGTCTGACTCTTTTCGACCCCAGGGACTATAGCCCACCAGGCTCCTCTGTCCATGGGGTTCTCCAGGCAAGAATACTGGAGTGGGTCATTTCCTCCTCCAGGGGATCTTCCTGACCCAGGGATTGAACCCAGGTCTCCTGCATTGGCAGGTGGATTCATTACCACTGATTCACCAGGGAAGCCCAACTGCAGGAACAGGCATGTCTAATTTTCCATTTTTCTTTTTACAGGAAATCGTGAGCAGGGCTGGCAGCCATCATCTCCTTCTGGCTGAGAAGCCCCTGGACTTTCAGAAAATTTGGCCAGGCTGTCAGGAAGGAGGTTCTAGATTTCCACATGAGAACATATGTGTGAAAAACAAGAAAGATGCTGATATTTGCACCCTGATGCTTCTCATTCACCACAAATCCAAGTCACTGATGAAGGTTAGATGGTTAGATGATGGTAGGCTTCCCTGGTGGCTCAGATGGTAAAGAATCTGCCTGCAATGTGGGAGATCTGGGTTCTATCCCTAGGTTGGGAAGATCCCCTGGAGAAGGGAAAGGGAATACCCACTCCAGTATTCCTGCCTGGAGAATTCCATGGACAGAGGAGCCTGGCAGGGTACAGTCCATGGGGTCACAAAGAGTCGGACAAGATGGAGCGACTTTCACTTTCTCTAGCATCACTGACTCAGTGGACATGAATTTGAGCAAACTGTGGGAGACACTGAAGGACAGGGAATCCTGGCATGCTGCAGTCCATGGAGTCGCAAAGAGTTGGACACGACTTAGCAACTGAACAACAACAACATCAACAATTTGCATGTGGAGTTAAGGGAGTGAACTTCCCAAATTGTTCTTATAAAAAATTCGATTGATTTATACTCCCACCCACAGTATATGGAAGTGCCTGTTTTCCCTCATCTTTGACAATAATGAGTATTATTAAACTTTAAATATTTTACCAAACTGATAGGGATATGAAGTGGTATCACAATGTTGATATAACTTGTATTTTCTTAATTATGAGTGTAACTTAACTGAGTATAGTAAAGTCTACTTATTGGACAATGGTACTTCTATTGGGTCTTGTGTTTCCTTATTGATTTATAAAACTCACTTTATAGTAAGGAAATTGATCCTTCTTTGAGCAAATGAATGGACAGTTCAGTTCAACTCAGTCGCTCAGTCGTGTCTGACTCTTTGTGACCCCATGAACTGCAGCACACCAGGCCTCCCTGTCCATCACCAACTCCCGGAGTCCACCCAAACCCATGTCTATTGTGTCGGTGATGCCATCCAACCATCTCATCCTCTGTCGTTCCCTTCTCCTCCAGCCCTCAGTTGTTCCCAGCATCAGGGTCTTTTCAAATGAGTCAGCTCTTCGCATCAAGTGGCCAAATTATTGGAATTTCAGCTTCAACATCAGTCCTTCCAATGAATACCCAGGACTGATCTCCTTTAGGATGGACTGGTTGGATCTCCTTGTAGTCCAAGAGACTCCAACACCACAGTTCAAAAGCATCAATTCTTCGGCACTCAGCTTTCTTTAAAGTCCAACTCTCACATCCATACATGACCATTGGAAAAATCATAGCCTTGACTAGACGGACCTTTGTTGGCAAAGTAATGTCTCTGCTTTTGAATATTCTATCTAGGTTGGTCATAGCTTTCCTTCCAAGGAGCAAGTGTCTTAATTTCATGACTGCAATCACCATCTGCAGTGACTTTGGAGCCCGAAAAAATAAAGTCTGACACTGTTTCCACTGTTTCCCCATCTATTTCCCATGAAGTGATGGGACCGGATGCCATGATCTTCGTTTTCTGAATGTTGAGCTTTAAGCCAACTTTTTCACTCTCCTCTTTCACTTTCATCAAGAGGCTCTTTAGTTCTTCTTCACTTTCTGCCATAAAGGTGGTGTCATCTACATATCTGAGGTTATTGATATTTCTCCTGGCAGTCTTGATTCCAGCATGTGCTTCTTCCAGCCCAGCATTTTTCATGATGTACTCTGCATATAAGTTAAATAAGCAGGGTGACAATATACAGCCTTGACGAACTCCTTTTCCTATTTGGAACCAGTCTGTTGTTAATATTCTGTTTTTGTGTTCTTTTAATTTTGTTTTCTTGTGCAGAAGTATAAACATTTTATGTAGTCAAATTTAATGCTCTCTTTTTTAGGGCTTCCACTCCAAGGTCATAGAATGATTAACCCATTCTTTTCTGTTACTGCTATCGTTTTATGTCTTTGATTTTTTACATTTTAAAAAATTTCTGGAATTTATTTTAAAGTAAGAACTGAGACAGGAATCCAGTTGTTTGCTTTTCTAATAGACCGGCTTGTTATCCCAGTGCTATTTATTGGCTAATCCTTCTTTTCCTTGCTGATTTGAAATGGCTCCTCTTTCATATATCACTGTTCCTCACTCTCTGTACTTAGGAGATCTGGATTTTGCCCCCAGCACTGTCACTGGTTTCTATGTGATCTTTGCCAAGCCCCATCCTAAGGGCTTTACTTTCATGTAAAATGAAGGGTTGGGAGAGATGATGTCTAAATCCCCATCTAACCCTAACACTGTGAGTTGATCCTGATATCATGTCTTCCTCCCTCTTGGGTCTTTTTCTGTCTCTCGTGGGGACAGGCTCACCTGGCACTCAGTGGCTCGGGTCTGCTGCCAAGGCTGTGCCTGCCTTACTTTAAATGTAACCTTTTTCCTCATGAAATAATTATGTTTGAAGCTTTAAGCCATTTCTTACACACATCCTTGTGTGGCCTCTCATAGTGAGGCAGGAGATAAAAGGGGGTTAATAAGTACTTCTAACCTGGGTCTTTGGGACCTTTGAGGGGACATACAGTTATGAAGACTGTGGTGGGAAGATGTTATTAAAACACTAAAAAAGCTTTCTGAAAATTGGGGCCCACGGACTTTTTGAACATTGACCTTCCTTGCTTTGGGTAAAAGTCTGTCAACCCAGTGAGCACACATTAGTTGATGCTGGTTGCGGGGAAGTAAACAGATATTTACCGAGTTCTATGTGGTCTTCATGCAGTAATTGATTTCGTTCTTCCCCAGTCTGGGCAGCTGCACAGTTATCTCATTTTGAAGATGTGGAAGTGAAGAAGTGCCTTGCCCCAGGTCACCCACACAGGTCAGTGAGATTCAAACTGGAGGATTTCAACTCAGGTCCACACAGAAAGCTTTTTTCCAGTACTTCCTACTCTATACTTCTCCAGGGGAAGGTCTGATTGGTAGCTAAGCATGTTCTTGATTAGTTAAGAAGAGGGGTAATGCACTATATGTGAAATAGATGAACAACACGGATTTACTGTGTAGCACAGGGAACTATATTCAGAATGTTGTAAAAATCTGTAATGGAAGTCAAGTGGGCCTTAGAAAGCATCACTACGAACAAAGCTAGTGGCGGTGATGGAATTCCAGGTGAACTATTTCAAATCCTGAACGATGATGCTGTGAAAGTGCTGCACTCAATATGCCAGCAAATTTGGAAAACTCAGCAGTGACCACAGGACTGGAAAAGGTCAGTTTTCATTCCAATCCCAAAGAAAGGCAATGCCAAAGAATGCTCAAACTACCGCACAATTGCATTCATTTCACATGCTAGTAAAGTAATGCTCAAAATTCTCCAAGCCAGGCTTCAGCAATATGTGAACTGTGAACTTCCTGATGTTCAAGCTGGTTTTAGAAAAGGCAGGGAAATGAGAGATCAAATTGCCAACATCCGCTGGATCATGGAAAAAGGAAGAGAGTTCCAGAAAAACATCTATTTCTGCTTTATTGACTATGCCAAAGTATTTTACTGTGTGGATCACAATAAACTGTGGAAAATTCTTCAAGAGGTGGGAATACCAGACCACCTGACCTGCCTCTTGAGAAACCTGTATGCAGGTCAGGAAGCAACAGTTAGAACTGGACATGGAACAACAGACTGGTTCTAAATAGGAAAAGGAGTCCGTCAAGGCTGTATATTGTCACCCTGCTTATTTAACTTCTATGCAGAGTACATCATGAGAAATGCTGGGCTGGAAGAAGCACATGCTGGAATCAAGAGTGCCAAGAGAAATATCAATAACCTCAGATATGCAGATGACACCACCCGTATGGCAGAAAGTGAAGAGGAACTAAAAAGCTTCTTGATAAAAGTGAAAGAGGAGAGTGAAAAAGTTGGCTTAAAGCTCAACATTTGGAAAACGAAGATCATGGCATCCGGTCCCATCACTTCATGGGAAATAGATGGAGAAACAGTGGAAACAGTGTCAGACTTTATTTTTTCGGGCTCCAAAGCCACTGCAGATGGTGATTGCAGCCATGAAATTAAGACATTTACTCCTTGGAAGGAAAGTTATGACCAACCTAGATAGCATATTCAAAAGCAGAGACATTACTTTGCCAACAAAGGTCCGTCTAGTCAAGGCTATGATTTTTCCAGTGGTCATGTATGGATGTGAAAGTTGGACTGTGAAGAAAGCTGAGCGCCGAAGAATTGATTCTTTTGAACTGTGGTGTTGGAGAAGACTCTTGAGAGTCCCTTGGACTGCAAGGAGATCCAACCAGTCCATTCTAAAGCAGATCAGTCCTTGGTGTTCTTTGGGAGGACTGATGCTAAAGCTGAAACTCCAGTACTTTGGCCACCTCATGCGAAGAGTTGACTCACTGGAAAAGACTCTGATGCTGGGAGGGATTGGGGGCAGGAGGAGAAGGGGACAACAGAGGATGAGATGGCTGGATGGCATCACTGACTCGATGGACGTGAGTTTGAGTGAACTTTGGGAGTTGGTGATGGACAGGGAGGCCTGGCGTGCTGCGATTCATGGGGTTGCAAAGAGTCAGACACAACTGAGTAACTGAACTGAACTGAACTGAACAGGGAACTATATTCAGTGTGTTGTAAAAACCTATAATGGAAAAGAAGCTCTACACATGATACTAACACAATATTATGAATCAACTATGGTTAAATAATTTAGAAAAAGACATGAAAACCATGGAGTCCTAGCCACCACGCCAAACTAAACCCAAACCTGGGGTAATATTTCGTGGGGAACTGGGTAACCGTATTTTAAAGCTTTTGGGTGTTTCTAATTTGTCACCAAGTTGAGAAATATCAGATTAAGTAATGTGACCAAATCTCTCTAGTGCTCAGCTGGTGAATTCTGGAGTCATATCTGAACCCAGGTTTCTTCAGTCCCACAGGACTTCCTTCTAGTGATTCCATTTCACTGGAAATTCTGAGTTTTAACTGGAGTTAAAGAATGTGAAGTAGGACTGTATACATTCTACTGGAAGGCAAAACATGAAAAAAATACCAAAATAGCATTGATTTTTAATGAATTTTCATAAGCCAGTTTTAGATGGGTAAACCATTTAGAGATGTATAAATTTAAAAAAATGTTTTTTCAAACACAAGTGGATTTATAAATAACAGAAACTGTACAGAAAAACACAAAGTTTGGTTGTTCCCCACGTGTTTATAAAGCACAGTCATTGCTTCTTTTGCCTAAAATATGCAACACATCTTTTGCCCATCAACACAACCCATGAAGATAGCATTAAATTCTCAGAAGACAACAGGAAAACAACAGAGACAACGGGGCAACAATAGAGAAGAATGTCTAAAATTGACGGAAAACTATCTCACTGGGGTCACCAATTAGACACTTGACCATTTTTCGTATAAAATAATGTTGAATCTGTATTTATATCAAGCTTAGTTTATAGAGACATTAAACATACCAATTATAAGTCAATGGTGAGAAATTCAATGAAAGAAAGCTTTTAAAACTGAAAAAAAGAAGACGGGTAATGAATCTATTTACCTCCATTCCCTATCACATACAAAATGCTATGAAAACCATCCCTGGTGGAACCCCTGCGCACCAAGACCTTGAATGGCTTTGACCCTGGGATTGAAAGTGGTTGTAGTGGCACAGAACTCCCACCAGGTGGCACTGTGAGCTCAGCAATGGAGTCAGCTTTCTGGCAGCATCCACCAAGAGCCCGCAGGCACCTCCTCCGGGAACTGAATCAACATCTCACAGCGCCAGGGATTTCCTGTTAGGTTTATTCTGAACTACCCGGTGGGGCACAGCAGTGTGGCTCTCTTTTGAGAGTTAGCACTAGGCGATCCCTCTCCCTTTCATAACCTGGAACTCGTACAGGGTCTTTCTCTTCGGCAGTAAGGATGGGGCTCCTGCGCTGCTGAGTGGTTGCGCCCCCAGTTGTAACAGGTGATAGATTTCAGGTCGGGTGGAGATCTTCCTCCCAGCTGCTTTTGCTGTGGTGCTGCTGCGGCTAAGTCGCTTCAGTCGTGTCCGACTCTGTGCGACCCCATGGACGGCAGTCCACAGGCTCCCCCGTCCCTGGGATTCTCCAGGCAAGAACACTGGAGTGGGTTGCCATTTCCTTCTCCAATGCATGAAAGTGAAAAGTGAAAGTGAAGTCGCTTAGTCCTGTCAGACTATTCGCTTAGTCCTAGTCAGACTTGGACTGCAGCATACCAAGCTCCTCCGTCCATGGGATTTTCCAGGCAAGAGTACTGGAGTGGGGTGCCATTGCTGTGTTGCAGGCAGGAGCATTTACTAACTGTGGATTCCAAAGTCCTGCTGCAGAGGTGAGAAGTAAAGGATAAACCAGGAGACCCTGCTGTGCTAGGGCAGAGGCTGCAGGCAGGAAGCAGCCCTTATTTATTGAATGGCTACTCGGTGCCCGGCCTGGAGAGGGGAGATTTCCCCCGTGGAGTGGGGAGATTTCTGCATGTATCTTAGTCTTCACAATAATCTTGAATTTTAGCTACTATTATTTTCCCCACTTTACAGATAAACTAAGCCTTGGAGAGATGAAGTCACTTTCCCAAAGTCTGCTTTGCAGCCAGGATTCTGTCCCAGGACATGCTCCAAGGACCAGATCCCCAAAACCTGGAAAGAAGGGGTACAGTCGGGAGCTTCAAAAGCTGTCATTTAGTGGTGCAGCTAGCACCAAACTCTCTTTTTCGAAACTTTTGCTCTTGTAAATGTTTAAGAGGTGGTGGTGGTGGTGTAGTTGCTAAGTCATGTCCCACTCTTGTGATTCCATGGACTGTAGCCCCCAGGCTCCTCTGTTCATGGAATTCTCCAGGCAAGACTACTGGAGTGGTTTGCCCTACCCTCCTCCAGGGGATCTTCTGGATGCAGGGATTGACCCACGTCTCCTGGATTGTAGGTGGTCTCTTGCTCTGCAGGCAGACTCTAACAGCTGAGCCACCAGGGAAGTCCAAATGTTCAAGAGACTATTTGTTTAAAAAAAAGGGAGAATGCAGGGACTTCCCAGGTTGTCTAGTGGTTAAGAACCCACCTTCCAATGTCGGGGACATGGGTTCAATCCCCGCTTGAGGAGCTAAGACTCCACATGCAGTGAGGCAACTAATCTCGTGCGCTGCAACTAAGACCTCATGCAGTTGAATAAATAAATATTTATTAAAAATCTCCCTCCCCCCTAAAAGAGGGGAGGTGTGCAGTATTATCACCATATTATAGTTGAGGAAACAGAGACTTGGAGGAGCTACACTCCTGCTCCTGGTTCCAGCCAACAGTAAGTGGCATGGCTAGGAGTCAAAGAAATACTGTGCAACTCAGAGCATCTGTTCCAAAAAGGCAAATATAACTGGAATATAAGAACGCATCCACTCATTCATCCACTCAGCGAACACTGACCAGGCAGCATCTAAGCATCAGTCATGGTAACAGCTGCTTTCACTTCAGATTAGTCCTATTAAACGTTCTTTAGTCCTCCAGGTTCATCCTTGTGTCATCCATCCTGGTATTGTCCTGTCATCTCCAGCAGTCAGCAGAGCCTGACTGAATAGAATGGGATGGAGTGGGACTGAATTTGATTAAATGCAGCTGGAGTACCTGAAGTAGTCTACATCTTTGGACTTTCCAAGTCTCATGAAACCAAATGATCAAAACTATTCAATGTGGTTTAATATGGCTAACACTTGTTGAGTAACTGGTATTTTATTCCTTTGCTATTTAGCTAATTTTGGCCAAGCCACCCAGCCTGTTGCTAAAATTATATTGTGGCTGAAATTTAAAGCAATGCTAAAATCTAAAGCAGGGCGGGAGCCTATGAAGTTCGTATTGGAGGTGGAAGAGGGGAAGCTGAAACTCTACGCTATAGAAAGTGAAGTCGCTCGGTTGTGTCCGACTCTTTGTGACCCCATGGACTGTAGCCTACCAGGCTCCTCAGTCCATAGGATTTTCCAGGCAAGAGTACTGGAGTGGGTTGCCATTGCCTTCTCCAGGGGATCTTCCCCACCCAGGGATAGAACCCAGGTCTCCCCCATTGTAGGCAGATGCTTTACCGTCTGAGCTACCAGGGAAGCCCCATGCTATGGAAAGGTAGCATTATATTTAGAACTGACTTGTGTTTGAAACTTGGTTGTTCTGTTAATGGGCAGGTGGTACACCTTTCTGAATATCAATCTCCCCCTCTGTAGGATGGAATCTTCATCTCACGGGATCATCACCACCAGCCTCAGCTCCTTGAGGACACAGTCTGAGTGGTGTGTGCTGTATTTTCTAGTCCCTGGCAGAGGGCCTGGCCCCTGGTCAGTTCTCAATAAATATTGAAAGAAGGAAGACTGTTTTTCGAAGTAGGTAAGGCAAATTCAATTATTCCAGTTTTATAGATGGGGAAACAGAGCCAGGGGGTTTGTTGAATGAGAGAATTAAGTTGCGGTTTGTTCGAGGTCTTTCATCTTAAAGACAATTTTCTAAGCTGTGGCTTTGTCATGCTCTGGGTCTGAGTTTCCTGTCTGTGAAAATGACCGCCTGAGGGATATCTTTGGTTCTTTGTGAAGAACCCCAATTTTTCTATGAGTTTAGGGCAGTCACCCCAGACGCTGGAGGACGATATGATCCAAGACCATGAACAAGGATCAGGGTTAGGATAGATATTTGGAAAGTTGCATTCATTCATTCATGCAGCCATTATTCTTTGAGCACCTGTTCTGTGCCAGACGCTGTGTTACATTTTGAGGATAAAGGTAAATACAAAGATGGAACACAGTTCCTGCCCCCACCGAGCTTACAGCTGAATGGAGAGTGAAGCAAGCAACAGTTATAGGCAGGCAGCCGGGGCCAGGACAGGGGAGGCAGAGGGTGTGTGGGAGGAAGAGAGAGAGGAAGGAAGGGCTCAGAGGAGGCTTCCTAGGAGACGCATTATATGGTAAAGGGAGAGCTTGTGTGAGTGGAAGCCAGCCCGGAGAAGAGTCAGGACAAAACGTCTATGTCATTGTGAGATGGGCCAGGCAGCTCCTCTCCTGTGCTCTGTTCTTCTCTCAGTCGAAGGAGAAAGAGGAACAAGCAGTCTCAGAGGGAGCCTGGAAACGTGGGCTTTCTTTGCTGGGGAAGGACGTTGGCATGTGTTTATTTGACCATGTTATCTCATGTTGACATTCATGTTCATGCTCATGTGTGCGTGCTCAGTCGTGTCTGACTCTTTGTGACCCCATGGACTGTAGCCCGCCAGGCTCCTCTGTCCTTGGGATCTTCCAGGCAAGGATACTGGAGTGGGTTGCCATTTCCTTCTCCAGGGAATCTTCCTGACCCAGGGATTGAAACCATATCTACCTGTGTCTCCTGAATTGCAGGTGGATTCTTTACCACTTAGCCACCAGGGAAGCCCCGACATTCATGTTGACACAGATCTATGATGATTCCTGTTTCCAGGGGGGAGTGGCTTTTGTAATTTGGTTTGGGTTCCCCAGAATCAGGCCTTGAACTAAGGATCTGTGTGCAACTAGATTGGGCTTCCTTGGTAGCTCAGCTGGTAAAGAATCCGCCTGCAACGCAGGAGATCTGGGTTCGATCCTGGGGTTGGGAAGATCCCCTGGAGGAGGTCATGGCAAGCCACTCCAGTATTCTTGCCTGGAGAATCCCCATGGACTGAGGAGCCTGGAGGGCAAAAGGTGGGACATGACTGAGCGACTAAACACAGCCCAGCACAGCATGCAACTTGTTTATTGGAAGGTGCGAGTAACTGGAAGGTGAGGGGGGACATGCTGGGGGAAGCGACTTTAAAGGGTGAGTTATTAAGCCTGCTATTGTAGTGGCAATTGCTGCTTAATTCCATGAAGAAACTCTGGAAAAAATGTTCTAAAGAACAGAATTCTCCCAGTCAATGGGAGAAGGAGCTGCGATATCTATTGGTTAAGGACCGTCTACCCTTCTCCTCTCTGGACTGTGCACATCTTCAATGCCAGACGTGTCCAGCCTGTGCCCTGGGCAGACAGAACAGGTCCTGTTAGCCTGAGCTCGCTGTCTGAGATGAGGAGGTGCTGACCTGGATGCAGTGGTGAGGGGACAGAGAATGTGGCCCTGGACAATTATCTGGAGGGTTCCTGGAATCTGCTAAATTCCAGAGAAATTCATCTGTGAATTCCCCACCTTTCATAGAGTTTGGGCTTCACAAACCAGACACGCCTATAATGCCAACCCCTGGTCCTGTCTGGAGCCATGACTCTCCAGTAACAGGGAGAGTCTGGGCCATAGCACTCTTCTCTCTCCATCTAGAATGACCATAGAACCTAAGTCGTCCCTCTCTGGTTATATGTGTGGACCTCCTACCTTGGCCAGATACTGTGAAAATGTGAGCTATGACTCCTGTCCTCCAGGACCTGATAGATTGGGTTCGAGTTCATGACCCATGCATAAGAAGTAGTTCATCACATCAGACTGAGTACTAAATCTTCCAAAATGGTGACGCAGTACCAACAAGAATTTTCCTAAAGAGAAGAATCAATGTGGGCTTAGTGGGTGGGGTTGAGGGAAGGAGATGGGCTTGCGCTGGACTTGGAAGGATAAAATAGGGTTCAGAGAAGCGGAGGGGGGACAGAAGACATCCTGGTGGAGAAGTCACTGCAGGAGGAATGAGAACAAGGACGGTGAGCTCAGAGGTTGGTGAACGCTCTGAAGGAGGAGGTCCTCGGTGGAGGGGAGTGACAGAGCGAAGAGGTGTGTGGATGGAGCTTATGAAGGGCTTCCCCATGCGGCTCCCACCCTGGAAGCAGGTGGTTTCCAAAGCATTTCCCATGAGGTGTCCCACCTCCCCTCAAAGACCACTGCTGAGGAGGAGGATGATGGAGGGACTGTGGGGGAAGGTCCCAGCCTCCCCGGCCACATTAACCACTGCTACTTTATTTCCTTTGCATTTGGGGTTTCCAAATGAAAATTCACTTACTAAAGATTTCTATGGGTTAAAAAAAAGACCCAATATCAAGGTAGTCATGGTGGGGGAGTCATTAAAGTTTTAAGCCGGTGGATGAGTTGCTTGATGAAGTTCATCAGTCATTGTTGGGCGTTAGCGGTACTGTAATGCTGGGCAGAGGGCCATGAGCAGAGAAGCGAGGCGGTGACGTAAGGAATGGTGCTCAATGGCTGTGTGTTGGGCAAGGTGTGGGCAAAGACCCCTGCCAGCCTGGAGACAGGTGAGTAGCAGGCTTCAGTCATCCAGATGCCAAGTAATAACATCTCAAACAACCACTGTTGAGCAGTAATTTTAACTCTTTCTTCCACACCCCCTGAACTTCTGTATTAATTTGCCTTGTGCTACAGTTCCTTTCCCTAGCCACGCATGCCTGCATTCTAAGTCGCTTCAGTCATGACCAACTCTTTGTGACCCTATGGACTGTAGCCTGCCAGGCTCCTCTGCCTGTGGGATTCTCTAGGCAAGAATACTGGAGTGGATTGCCATGCACTCCCTCCAGGGAATCTTCCTGACCCAGGGATTGAACCTGGGTCTCTTACATCTCCTGCATTGGCAGGTGGGTTCTTTCCCACTTGGGAAGCCTTTTCCTAGCTATACGCTAAGCTAAAGATTTCTTTTGGTCTTTGGAAGTGCCTATAACACTGTAGGTTAGGGGGTCCAGCCAGGCACCCCTGTGTCTACAGGAGCAGTGAATAAGTACAGTGGCCAAGAGTGAGGGAATAGAGATTTGAGAGTCATGATCACCTGCAGAGCTCTTGTGGCTCTTGTCTTACATTTAGACATTCAGAGTCAGTTAGAGAAGAACCAGACCATGGGTGGCCTGAACAATAGACACCTGTGAGCTGGTGCTCTGAATTCATGTTTGGTTGTTCGGATGCATGCCTGTGTAGCACATGGCTTTTCTCTGTGTTTGGATAGGCCTGCAGCTCTCTGCCTCTCTCTTGACTGCTCTTGCCTGTCGACTCTGTGTCCTGCCTGCCGCCTGTGTGATCGCGAGAGGCAGAATCTTAGAAGCCTACCCCTTGGCAGGAACGATGATGTGCAAAGGGATGTGTGCATACTCACGCCACATCGGGCAAACAGAAACAAGATGTTATTAGGGAAAAACTTCCAAGCTGAGGTTTCAAGAGCCATACCCACAGGCTCACGACCCCACAGGGAGCTGTGCTCAGACAGGGTCCTACAGCTAGAGTTCTAGTGCAGAGCGATCCTGTGTCCACCTCCGGAGTGCTCTGTGTGTTTCTAGACTGAGCCGAGAGGCAGCTGTCTTGCTGTTAACATACAAGGTCCTTGTCCATAGGGTGACCAACCATCCTGGTTTGCCTCTTTAGATGTCAGCACTCAAGGTCCTGCATCACATGGAAGCCCTTAGTCTCATGCACGTAGGAATGGCTGAGCAACTACTGGCCTTGTCAGAAACAAGGAGCCTTCAAAAGAGTTCCAGAACCAGTCGCAGTGTGGTGGTGGTGGTTGTCGTTTTGCGAGATAACCCACATCTTCTGAGCCAGAGCTTTAGAAAGTTACCAAAAGGGGGAAGGAAATAAACATCCAAATCAACAGGATTTGCCTTTCTGTATTCCATTCCCTGCCCCTGGGGACTAAGGACATTCTCTCTACTGACTCCAGCTGATTCTATGGCAATGTTTAAGCTTTGGTAAGGAGTTATGTATTCAACATCCTGATGAGCTTGTGTTCTAACTGGTGTCTGGGATTCTCAGGGAACGTTCTTTGACTGCATCTATAACAAGAATGTGGGAAATTATTCATCCTCTGAATTACCAATTAGAAGTGGGTCTGTTAGTACCCTTTGAGAATGTACCAGACTCTTTAATCCGGAGTTCAGGAGCAAATTCAAGGCCATTCCACTTTCCCAGTGGGTGGGGAGGGCTGCCCATATCAAAGTATCCTGCACTCTCTGAGTCAAAGCCATGTTGCCTGGAGTCCTTCCCCGACCCATGGCCTTGGATCTTGTGTAACCATGCCAACAGAGCAAGTTCTCCGGGATAAGCTGTGGCTTTGTGTCCTCCAGGTCCACGGCTTTTGGGAAATCTCCTCGATGGAGTAGGTATTAATGTAAACAATTCCACTAAGTACCCAGTTCACGACAGAAAAGCTTTCCTTATTATTCTTAGTCAACCCAGACAATTCATTTTGTAGCAGAGTTTGTAGGAGAGATCTTTCAGAGCAGGCCATTCAGCTTCATTCAACCAAGCTGACGGCAATCCCTCTTCAGGCAAAGTAAGCATTCAAACCTCTAAGGATTTCTCTGGCCTGGAGACTCGTGATGGTCACCCTGGAGACTGTCTAATTCTACTTTTGTGCACTGACACATTTGCTTCTGCTGCTGTTTTCCTCAGGCCCCTGTTAGATACGCCACATGATAACAGTTTTGCATTGAGAGGGGCTGACTGCTGTGGCTCTAACAGAAACACAAAGGTGGCCTGTTCTGCTTTCCCTTCTGGATGTACTTCCCTTGTTTACAAGGGAGTCCGTTGCCCTGTTAGCTGCATCCAAGCCCCATAGGTGGGGAGGATGCTCAGCCTCTCTGTCTCCAGGATAGTCTGTAATGACTGCTCCTGCTGATGGCTCAAAAAGACTTCCAGATTAGTACAGATGTTCATGTTTTGAGCATTCTTATCTTCACTGCAGAACCCTGGCTCTACAGCTTCTAAGTCTGAGGGTATAACTTTCCCAACTATCCACTCTGTAACCATTCCAGTTGACTGGTGACTTGCTACTCTCCCCAGCAGTGAGGTTTTCTGATGACAGTAGTCAGCTGAAATTCTTTCCCCACTTCCAAAATCCCTTAACAGTGGAACGAACGAACCCACACTGGATGCCCCTTTGTACATGGTATACGGTAGCCCACACCGCTGATGATGCCTGGAATTAACAATGAAGTGTTTACTGAGGATGACCTCTGAGCAGAGGAGTAGCGGAGTGCACAGGCCCCTCTGAGCCAGCACAGAGAAGCAGTGAGGTGTGAATGGTCTAAAGAGCTGGACAGTGCCGTGATAGAGGCTGTTGTTAACTGCTTCACACGTTTACAGGGAAAGCCGGCAAGGAGTTGGGTGTAAGGGATTTAGTTTTCCATGCACCAAAGAGATTTTGGTCCAGAAAGAACCTCTGAGGAGACTTCTGAGCTCCGCTAGGGAGTTAGTGAACCAACTTTGCTACCAGTGAAGCCCTTATTTCTGTTTAGTCGAACTAATTCATTATGAAGACCTCAGGAAATGGGAAGGAAATGGACATCCTCTGGCCAGGGGATAGCAAAGACTTGTCTTCAAAAGGTCATGTCTAGATTCTGGTTCAGCAGTCATTCACTTCCCCCACTGAGTGACAACTTCCAGGATGTCCATATTGAAAATCGTCCCTGACTCCCGCTTTTCAGCTATTTCACACTCAACTGTCTCAGGCTGACACCAAAGGATTTAAAACGAGAAGACATGGGTTTGAGTACCTGCTTGGCCGTTCGCTAGCCGTGTGTGGTGAAGGCATCCATCTTCTGAATCTTTCTCATCAGTACATTATCTAACGCGGGGGACTCTTCTCTAGGAGGCAGATAAAAGGACAGATGTCAGTGCTCTTTTCGGATTCCAAGGCACTCTGTGAGAGTTTGCTGTAATTGTAATTCCTACCTGTAAAATCTAAGGGACCTGATGGTACGTGAATAACACTGCTCCCCTTGCCCTGGAGCAGCTGTTCTGATTCTGTTTACCGCACATGGGTGAACAGTTTACTCCAAGGGGGTGGTTTGCTTAGTACAGAGTTGTGACTGCTGCCGCAGCGTGGGGGTGCCTCCCACCCACTGTAGAACGCGGCCTGCCCATCCCAAGAGCCAGTCAGGGGCCAGCTGCCACACTGTGTGGGCAGTAGAGAGTGGCCAGGCCTGCTGTCTTACAGAAACGAAATGGCAAGTACCTAACGTGATTAAGGCTCGGGTAAACAACCCTAATTCAATGACATGTTGTTTTGAATCCCACTGTAGACATTCTTGGACAGCAAACTCCATTTTTCACCTCATCGCCCATATGAGTTTTCCTAAATTTGGCTGAGCCTTTGATGTGCTCTTCATTTCCAGCAATATGGTGCAGTGGAGTGAGCATATGCTTTGGACATAGACTTGGGTTCAAATCCCAGCTCCGTTTCTTAAAAAACTTGGTGGCCTTCGGTGAGCTCCTCTGAGCCTTGCTTCTCTTGCCTGTGAAGTTGGGGGTTATTGTATCCACCTTGTAGGGATGTCATGAGGAGTAAGATAATGTTTATAAAGTACACATGCTTTTGCCAGCTGAGCTGTACACAAATGTGGACTGTCTAACAAATGGTCAGCGAGCTGTCCGCATCCCACCTGACCCCTGCTTAGGATTGTTGCTAAGTATTTTCAAGTGCATTTCAAGCTGTACTATGTCTACAAAATAGCTGGGAATCTTGTTAAAATGCATGTTCAGAATCAGTATGTCTGGAGTGGGATTTGCGATTCTGCGTTGCTAACGTCTCCCAGGTCATGCTGTTGCTACAGCTCAGGGGCCATATTTTGAGTCGGAATGCTTGTTACCCTTAGTGAGCACGTCTCACCTAGGCATCTAGAAGTGTACACTCACTTGTCCTCTACTGCTTTTGCTTAACTCAGAAGATCTCAAGCACCATTTAACCTATAGATGCCTGTACGATGGCAGCAGAATCAACTGCAGAAGAATTAAAAGTAAAAAATACAGATTCCTGAATCTATCCCGGGAGATTCTGTTTCTCTAGCTGAGGAGTGGGCTGTAGGCATCCTATTTAGGTCCTAATAGGAGCCAGCCATGTAACAACTGCTGTGAGTTGGTGGGCCAGCATGTCGAGATCTGTCAGTTACTGTAACTGAATCTGAACGTGACTCAAGTATGATCCTGAGTGCTACACCATGCAGCTGGGCGCCGTGGAAGCTCAGTGACCAAAGGATGAGTAGGAGTGAGTCAAGTCTCTGTCGGCACTTGATTTACATCATGACCAGTATTAGAAACCCTTCTCCATTTACCACTGTTATCAGTCAAATACATCTATGCCTTTATGGGGTTCTGGTCACATAGCTGCATATGGGAAAACTTGGATACTCCTGCCTTTTGCATTGGAAAGGAGCAATGTGCAAGGTTTAAAGGCTCAGACTTTGGAATCTGATGGACCAGGGCTTATACCCTGGCTCTACTGCTAAAAAGTTTGACTTTGGATAAGTCACTTAACTGTATAAACACTTTGGATAAGTCACTGAACTATATAAGCAACAGGTTTTTCACCCATAAAATGCAGATAACATTGCCTATATGATAGGTTTATGATGAGGATTATTAAGCCCAACCATTCCATTCTTACTCCTTCCCACATCAGATGGTAGAAGCTTGATCCTTCCAGCTTCTCAGGTCAGAAGCCATACAGTCATCATCGACTCCTTTCTTTCTCTTATATCCTCCATTCAACCCATCATCAAAGTGTTTGCTTCACTTTCAGAGTGAACGCAGAATCCAACCACTTCTTACCAACTCCTTTACGGCTCTCCTGGTTCATCCCACTATCGCGGTTTTTTATAAAAGCTTCCTAACTGGTTTCTCCAGTTCTGCTCTTGCTTCACCTTGATATATTCTCAGCATATCAACCAGAGCGATTGTGTCAAAATGTAAGTAGATCATGTTACTCCTCTGATTAAACCCTCCAATGGCTGGCCCTGTCTCCAAAACAAAGGCAAAGCCCTTACCATGGTCCCATACAAGGTCCTATATGATCAGACTCCCTTTTCGCCTCTCTGACCTCATTTCTAGTTACTTCTCTCCTCCATGCTATACGCCAGGCATAGAAGCCCTCTTAATTTTTTTTGGTGGTGGGGAGTGCAGTTTGGTGCGATCTTATGTCAGAGAGCCTGAAAGGTGTTAGTAAGAGGAAACCACTTCTGCTGATTTCCTTCCAGTGAAAGGATGCCCTACAGCAAGGCTATCTTTTTGGCCATTTTCTTTTTAAACTGTCATTCTGAGGTGTTAAAAGGCATGTACTTTTTTTGAAGTTCCAAGTGGTGCAGTGGTAAATAATCCAATTGCAATGCAGGAGATGCAGGTTTGATCCCTGGGTCGGGAAGGTCCCCTGAACACGCACGCATGCACTTTTTTGAAGAACCTTAAACTTACAGTAGCATTAGTGGTAAAGAATCCACTTGCCAATGCAGGAGAAGCAAGAGACAAGGGTTTGATCCCTGGGATGGGAAGATCCCCTGGAGTAGGAAATGGCAACCCACTCCAGTATGCTTGCTTGGAAAATGCTTGCTTGTTTGCAAAAGAGCAAACACTTAGGGATTAATAATTTCCCTGGCAGGTTAGCTTCTATGCATAATCCAAAGTCTTGGTTTATAAAACAAAAAATCTAGCATCCACCAAGAGGGACATATTTGCAATTAATATTTTGAACTGTGTATTTGGAATTTTACTTTACATATAGATTATTTTTATGTATGGTACTAAGTATCTATCATGGAAACTGTATATAAATTTGGATGCATTATCTTATCTTGTGATATGTTTAATTACCCTTTATCTAAATGGTTTGCACATAGCAGAGTTTCAGAGATTTCCCAACTCTGTTTCTCATATACTGTTATTTCTCCTACCAAATGGGTTATTGCCCTGATGTGGGGATAGTTGATGAGAGGATTAACTCACATATATAACATTTATAATCTAGACGGCCCCATATATATATCAGAGAAGGCAATGGCGCCCCACTCCAGTACTCTTGCCTGGAAAATCCCACTGACGAAAGAGCCTGGTGGGCTGCAGTCCATGGGGTTGCTAAGAGTTGGAGATGACTGAGCGACTTCACTTTCACTTTTCCTTTTCATGCATTGGAGAAGGAAATGGCAACCCACTCCAGTGTTCTTGCCTGGAGAATCCCAGGGACGGGGGAGCCTGGTGGGCTGCCGTCTATGGGGTCGCACTGAGTCGGACATGACTGAAGCGACTTAGCAGCATATATATATATATATATTTAATTTTATTGGAGGCTAGTTGATTTACAGTATTGTGTTAGTTTCTGCTGTATAGCAGGGAATCAGTTATACATATATCCTCTCTTTTTTAGATTCATTTCTCATATAGGTCATTACAGACTATTGAGTAGGGTTTCCTGTGCTATACAGTAGGCCTTTATTCGTTATCTATTTTGTATGTAGTAGTGTGTATGTCAGTCCCAATCTCCTAATTTTTTCCCCCCAACCCCTGGTAACTACAAGTTTGTCTTCTATATGTAACTCTATTTCTGTTTTGTAGATAAGTTCATTTGTATCCTTTTTTTTTTTTAGGTTCCACATATAAGTGATACATGGTATCTGTCTTTCTGTGTCTGACTTACTTCACTCAGTATGACAATCTCTAGGTCCGTCCATGTTGCTCCAAATGGCATTATTTCATTCCTTTTTATGCCCAAATAACATTCCATTGTATATATGCGCCACGTCTTAATCCATTCCTCTGTTGATGAGCAGAGGAATGGATTGCTAGGAGGCAATGGATTGGAGGCAATGGATTGGCAATTGCTAGGAGGCAGCAGAGGAGTGGATTGCTAGGTTGCTTTCATGTCCTTGCTGTTGTAAGTAGGGCTACTATGAACATTGGGGTATGTTTTCAAATTATGGTTTTCTTTGGATATATGCCCAGGAATGGAATTGTTGGATCGTTTGGTAGCTCTCTTTTCAGTTTTTTAAGGAACGACTGTACTGTTCTCCACAGGGACTGTACCAGTTTACAGTCCCACCAACAATGTAGGAGGGTTCTGGCCCCTTCATTCTTAAACAGGTCAATCAAGCTTGGACCTGATCACAAGGCCTGGCACATAGTCATCATTGATTAAATGGTCGTTTTATTTGTTTGGGAAACACTTGAAAAGCCGTTACTGTCTTGGGTGTCCCTGCCTAGAGTTTTGCACAGCACGTGTTTGCCCATCAGAATCTATGACTTGCCATAGCCCTGCAAGGTGAGAGGGGCTGGGAGGCCCGCTCTTGTTCCATCAGAGACGAGCAACTAGGCACCCAGGGCTAAGTGATTCATGTATCTAGTGTGTTACAGAATCGGGGCACAATAGAGTTCAGGTCTCTCAATTCTGAGCCCAGCGCTCCTTCTTTGCTGCCATGGAAATTAGAAGAGAGATGGCTTCTTACACCGAGTTCTTAGCTTTCTTGGGCCTGGATGATGTGTTAATCAAACACCCAATATGCTGATGTGCATAGGTGCCAAGCTGATGTCAATAGCCTGACATGTGCCTCATTTATCTACATTATCTGGAAACAAAGACTGTAAGTTTGGGTGACACTGAATTGAATGACAAAGATCAATTATAAGAACTTTCACACAGTAGATTGAAAAATCACTGATTCCTCAAAGAGATCACAAATATCTTGTCTGTAACTGTTATTTGGCTAAAAGTCAGTTTGGAATAATGCTAAGCTCTGCTTGAAATAAGTTACATTATCATATACAGGTTGAATATTGCAAAATGGAGTGCAAAAGCATCTGTAATTATGTCAGTCTTACAAATTATTAGTTGTCATTTTAGTGTTCTCTTCTGCTCTTTGCCTATATGCATATGTTATTTTTGCATGACATAGAGAATTTTTCTTCTTAAATTTAATAAATGCTAAACTTTTTAGCTTTATATAGTACTTAGAATATTATATTTAACATTTACATAAAATTCCATCTGTTTTGTGTAATACAGTTCATGTAACAATTATCCTGTGGTTAAATTTGTAGGTTATTTTCAATGTTTCACACTTTGTATAGCATTGCAAAGAATATTTTGCACATACAACTTTTCTTTTAGGTATTTTTCCCTTTTTAATATCAATTCCCAAGAGAATTTCTGCTGAGTTAAAAAATTGTTATAACTAATAAACATGTTTGCTTTTTGTGCTACTGTTTGTGGCTTGGGATGGTTTCATCAAATGGCTAATATGTATTTTATAGACAGGAAATTAGAAATAGATCAATTGGATCATTATCCCTTTCTTGTCAATTTTCCTATCTAGTTCCTGGCTTCCATGATGGCCCCATCTGGGAGATAGTGCTGTTGGAATTGTTGTCTTCTCTGAAAATTTACTCAGTAAACAAAGAGGTTTCTCTTTTTGGAGGACTATGTTGTCATCCTGAACCCTGGTTTAGATTCCCTTGAGACAGCTGGGATGGGAAGAGGGCTAGATGTGGAGTCAGAAAATTTGGAATTAAACTGTGGCTATGCCATTTATGAAAACTATTTTGTAAAATTCTTTGCATAGCAAAGAATCATTATTTTTTTATTATAGAGAAAGAAAAAATTCCAGGTATCCAAAATGGGCCTAAACTCCCAAAGAATGTTGTGAGAGTTTAGATTCTCTGCGTTGTGTTCTTTTAGACCTGACGCGTTAGAAAGGTATGTCCTGTGGCGAATGCAAGATTGTATGTTGTCCAGTAGGTTGACAGCACCTCGTACTGTGTTGTATGCAGTAGATAGATCTGGGGACTTCAGGGGAGTTGGACAGCCTCTCTGAAGTGGGGCTAGTAATAGGGCTTAAGGGTGAATTAAATGAGACAGTGTAAGTCAGATGTCCAGCATAACACTAGAGGTTAAAGCATCTGCCTCCACTGTGGGAGACCTTGGTTCGATCCCTGGGTCGGGAAGATCCCCTGGAGAAGGAAATGGTAACCCACTCCAGTATTCTTGCCTGGAGAATCCTATGGATGGAGAAGCCTGGTAGGCTGCAGTCCATGGGGTCACAAAGAGTCGGACATGACTGAGCGACTTCACTTACTTACTGAAGTGGGGCTAGTAATAGGGCTTAAGGGTGAATTAAATGAGACAGTGTAAGTCAAATGTCCATCGTAACACTTGGCACTCAGACATCTGTAGTGTTGGTTCTCCTTCCCAGCTGCTGTACCTCAGGAGAGCTTAATAGATATTTTTCACAGATTTTTTTCTTCAGAAGCTTTAAGGGAGTCAGACTTGACTGTAGCATCAATGTAGTTTATTTTGGTATCTATAAAATATTTAGGAGTATTGAAAGAAGTGTTTTCTTATTTCAAGGGCATCTTGAATTATTTCTGGAGATTGGCTAGCTCAGCTGGCTATATTCAGCAAGTCATAGCCAACACTTAAGCTATTTATTTTAGTATATTTGCTATGCACTGTGCCTTTCCTGTTGGTTCAGATAGAATGGATTTATTTTCAAGTCAAGATGAACGCTTATGTCTAAGACTCAGAGTTTGATGCAGAATTGCAAGCATTGGTAGTTTAAGAGCATAAATGGTGCTGCAACTTGTCTGTGAGATGGAAAGTAATAACTTCTCTCATCCATTGCAGTCCTATCTAAAAAGGTCTTTGTTTTACTATTGAAAAATGTAACAATTCTTTCCATTTCTCTACCATTCTGTATGTTATATAACATGTTCACAGGAACTGCCTCAACCAAATCTTACTACATTTCCTTGAGGAATTGAGATTCAAAAGGCATTTATTATTAAACCCTCCCTGTATGTTAGCTTTGGTTATTAGACTTCTGCATAACACTCTCTTGTGATCTTTGTCTTCAACACTTAATGAAGGACAGGTAATTGGAAAGCAGAGTAACCAGGACTGAAACCCAGGTCTTGGATGCCCAGTCCAGTGCTTTTTTTGGTAACAGTCTTGTTCCCCTGGGAGACAGTGTGATGCTGTAGAAAGAACACCAGCTTGAGTCAGATGACAGGGCCTCTAATCACAGCGACCTGCTTATGGTGGTTCCTTTAGGGAGTCATGCCCTCTCTATGGGCCTCATGTAATTCACCAGTAAAACGAGGAGTTTAGACATGATGACCTCTTTGGTCTCTCCCTACCCTGACAATCAATCCATTTGCCTATAGGACACACTCTTATCATGGGAAGATTCCAAAGAGGTGCTTTCATTCCACAGCTGGCCTGATTGGGAAAGAAGTTTATGAGGCTTCCCTGGTGTCTCAGATGAGAAAGAATCTTCCCACAATGTGGGAAACCCAGATTTGATCCCTGGGTTGGGAAGATCCCATGGAGAAGGTAATGGCTACCCACTCCAGTATTCTTGCCTAGAGAATTCCATGAACAGGGGAGCCTGGCAGGCTACAGACCATGGGATCACACAGAGTCAGACATGACTGAGAGACTAATACTTTCACTTTTATGAGATGAACTTCAAGTGTGGGGTGATCTGGTTTCCTGACTGTGCAGGCCTTTCAGTGCCCACAGACAGCCTTCCCTGGACAAGCCAGAAGGGTGGGTTTTGATCAAATTCTGCCTCCCTGTTAAACACAAACAGGGACTTTTTCCATTCCCAGAGAAAACAATGAGAAGAGAAAACAAAAAGAATTCTGATCTGTTTTTATAATAGTCTCAGATGCAGAGACCATTGTGGTTGGAAGGGACCTTGGCGATGATTTGTTTCAGTTCAATAATTCAGTGTACTAGAACACCGAACCCAGAGCAAGGCAGTGCAGGAAGGCCCAAGGTCTCAGCGAGTAAGAGACGGCCAGGACTAAACCGAGGGCTCCTGTCTCCTGGTCACCTTACTCCCAATAACTGGAGACTTTGAGCCATGCTGATTTTCAGGTTCCTGCTAGCTGTCAAGTGTGTAAGACTAACAGTGGAATGATGCAATCTTGGATTGCTTTGATGGAAGCAGCAGAAATACAGTCTGTAGTACTGACAGCTTTGGAGTCACCCAGACTAGGATTTATCAGGTTGTGAACCTGGGTAAGCCACTTAACTTTTCTGAGGATATGCAAGTGTTGTGGTGTGGCTGGAGTGTGGAAAGTGGAGGTAGGTGAGACTTGAAAGGATAAATGGGAGATATTACCGAGGGTTTGTTTTTTTAATTGAAGTATAGTTGATTTTCAACATTGTGTTAATTGCTACTGGACAGCAAAGTGACTGAGTGATACATATACATACTGTACATTCTTTTTGATATTCTTTCTCATTATGGCTTATCACAGGATTTTGAATATAGTTCCTTGGGATATACAGTTGGGCCTTGCTGTTTATCCTTCCTATACATGATAATTTACATCTGCTAATCCCAAACTCCCAATCCATCCCTCCCCTACTGCCCTCCCCATCGGCAACCACGTTTCTTCTCTATGTTCGTGAGTCTCTTTCTGTTTCATAGGTAAGCTCATTTGTGTCATATTTTGGATTCCACATACAAGTGATACCATACGGCATTTGTCTTTCCCTTGGTGACTTACTTGCTTAGTACGATAATCTCTAGATTCATTCATGTTGTTGTAAATCGCATTACTTCATTCTTTTTTTGTGGCTGAGTAGTATTCTGTCAGAGAAGGCAATGGCACCCCGATCCAGTACTCTTGCCTGGAAAATCCCATGGAAGGAGGGGCCTGGTAGGCTGCAGTCCGTGGGTCTCGAAGAGTCGGACATGACTGAGTGACTTCACTTTCACTTTTCACTTTCATGCATTGGAGAAGGAAATGGCAACCCACTCCAGTGTTCTTACCTGGAGAATCCCAGGGACGGCGAAGCCTGGTGGGCTGCCGTCTATGGGGTCGCACAGAGTCGGACACAACTGAAGTGACTTAGTAGTAGTAGTATTCCATTGCATATGTGTACCATATCCTTACCCATTCACATGTTGATGGACATTTAGGGTGTTTCCATGTCTTGGCTATTGTAAATAGTGCTGCTATGAATATAGGGGCACATGTATCTTTTTGAATTATAGTTTTGTCTGGATCATATGGCAACTATATGGCAACTCTTTTAGTTTTTTGAGAAACCTCCATACTGTTTTCCATAGTGACCATACCAATATATATTCCTAGTTACAATGTAGGAGGGTTCCCTTTTCTCCACACCCTTTCTACTCTCCAGCATTTGTTATTTGTAGACATTTTAATAAAGACCATTTTGACCAGTGTGACGTGGTACCTAATTGCAGTTTTGATTTGAATTTTCTAATAATTACTGACAATGAGCATCTTTTCATGTACCTCTTGGCTATCTGTATGTATTCTTTGGAGAAATGTCTGTTTAGGTAGTCCAATGTGGTTACTTCTTCTGTTGATGGGTTTATGTCATGAATTTTATATCACACTATTTTTGTGCATATATAGGCTGAGTTTTAATATAGTAATGTGTTTTTTGTTTTGCTGGTCATTTCCGTATAAGGGCAAAAAACTCAATAAAACAGATTTCTTTGGATCCTGTCCACTTATGATTGAGGAACTTTCAGCTTTACTCCTTTATTTTTTCCAGTTTGCTTTTGATGTTTCCAGAGACAGACTTTCATGTACTTTCTGCTACTGTAAGGGGTCCAGCATTTCCTTTTTCTGCTCCTGCTGCATATTTGAAGATAGGTAATATCCCATTATGTGTATATGGGCATTGAAGCTTAGGTGCTTTCTCAGCTTATTAAAAGTCATCTAATTAGTGAGTATTGCTAAGTCACTTCAGTGGTGTCCGACTCTGTGCGACCCCATAGACAGCAGCCCACCAGGCTCCCCCGTCCCTGGCATTCTCCAGGCAAGAACACTGGAGTGGGTTGCCATTTCCTCCTCCAATGCATGAAAGTGAAAAGTGAAAGTGAAGTCGCTCAGTTATGTCAGACTCTTAGCGACCCCTAACAGGCTCCTCCGTCCATGGGATTTTCCAAGCAAGAGTACTGGAGTGGGGTGCCATTGGAGACTGAAATTGAATCTGGTCAATTTCAGAACCTAAGTTCAATACCATTTGTTAATCACTGTACTGTATTAGGGGCTTTCCAGGTGGTTCAGACAGTAAAAGAATCCACCTGCTAATGCAGGAGACGTGGGTCAGGAAGATCCTCTGGAGAAGGGAATGGCAACCCACTTCAGTGTTCTTGCCTGGGGAATCCCACGGACAGAGGAGCCTGACAGGCTATAGTCCATGGGGTCTCGAAGGGTTGGGCATGACTGAGCGACTTAGTAACAAGAACAATGATAAACTATATTAGAGGTTTTCCAGGTAGCTCAGTGATAAAGAATCTGCATGCCAATGCGGGAGCATGGGGAGCTGCAGGAGCTGCGAGTTTTATCCCTGAGTTGGGAAGGCCCCCTGGAAGAGGAAATGGCAACCCACTCCAGTTATCTTGCCAGGATGACCCCATGGACAGAGGAAACTGGCAGGCCGCAGTCCGTGGAGCTGCAAAGAGTCGGACGCTACTGAGTGACTGTGCATGCCTGCCCACACACTATATGAGCTCAGTTGGTTTCTCTTCAACATTTTCATTCCACCCCTCATAATTTAGTTATAGTCATGTTTTTATACACAGGGAGTGTAGATGATTTTAATTTCCTTTTTTTCATAGACAAGATCAACTTTACCAGACTGAAACCCTCAAGACAAAGGAGCCCAGGAAAGAAATCTCATCAGGAAAATAGAGGAAGTTTTCATGGAGTTGGTACAAGTCCGAAACTTTTAATGAATCCAGTTGTGTTGTTTTCATAGTTAAGATCCCCTCAGATGTCAGGAGATAGATGCATAGGTGTCAGCTCATAAGGTACAGCTCTGATGTGAGAGTGGAAATACCAGAAGCTGGAATCCCTCCGTGCTACAAGATAACGAAGGAAGCCAGAGATAAGTAGGAAGAAACATTGGTTACCAAGAGGGAAAGCAATTGTTTTTTGCTAAATCAAATATTTATGAGACTGGGATTTGATTACCTATGGCTTAACAATTCAAGGGAAAGATAATTTTCTAGAAATGCCCAAGGTGTTGGAGTAATTCAGATAACTGTACCTTGTATGAAAATAATTAATCACTAGAATTTGGAATGCATGCAAATTATGATGAGGATAGAAGATATCTTGCAGTGTGAAGGCATGGTGGTGTAACATGTTGGAAGGATTAAAATATATCCTGTTGTCATGCACCATTCCTTCCCTTGTCAATACAGAGCATTTGGTTTTGATTTTCGGTTTTGCTAACATGTTTTGAATGCCTACCACGTGTCAGACACCTTTAGATTGGTTTAAAAAATTTTAATAACCATAAAACCATTAAGGTGTATATTATTTCATTTTATGGAAGAGGAAATTGTTATTCAGAGAAGTGAAACGGTTCTCAAGGATACAGAGCCGATAAGGTGAAACTTTGGCTTGGTACTCAGGTCTGTATGACACTGAAATCCACAATCTTTTCCTCATCCCATTATGCTTTTCAGGCATTCCTAACCTACAAGTTCTGGCCTGAAAGGGGGTTATGGAGACTTAGCCTGAGGTCTGTAGTTTTGATGGAGCAAAAAAAAAAAAAAAAAAGCAATATATTATCTTGAGTGAGGATGAAGCGAAGGAAGTCGAGATCATTTATCAAGTGTGCCCACTGATTCATTGCTGGAAAAACCTTGCTCACTACCTTTGGTGAGAAATGAACCACAGTCTGTTATAGCTGAAGGAACCAGGCACTCATGTGATTCAACCTTCTCATTTTACGGATGAGTACTCTAGAGTCCTTAAAGAGGAAAGTGATTTGTCCAAGGTTGTTATGTGATGAATCAGTGTCAGGGTTTGCTCACCAGAGTCCTAGCTCTCCGTAGCACAGTCTGGGGTCTGTTCTCTGAAACTACACTAGAAAAGACTCATTCTATTTCTATATACAGCTCTTTAAATATGTGGTGCCAATGCTAGGTACCCCCAAATCTGCTTCAGGTGAAGCAGACTTTCATTGGTCAAGTGTTTCTATCACGGCCTAGTTTCCAGATTGCTCATCATGTTCCATCTTTTCCAGAAGAGCATCATATTGTCAATTTTCCCCTCAAACTTTTTGTCCAGAAATGAATACATCACCCCACATTATACAGTAAAAGATTCAACTAAGGAGAATGCATATAAGGTTTTGCAACTTGCACAGCTAAGATCAAAGCTCCAGTTGTTGGTTTCAGGGTTATGGAGTCATGAATATGGCAAATTGAGATGAAATAGATGACTGTTCTTCCTACTTCAAATTTTTGAAAATGTTGGATAAAATTATACCAAAGAATTTTTGCATGCATCGCTGAAGAATAAACCAAGAACAAAAAATGGGCAAGTGCCAAAACAAAGAGGAAGCTCAAAGTTAGAGCAGTAAAGTAAAAAAAACTATATGGTTACTGTAATGTGTAGAATTTAAAGTCTGGAGATTGGAGATTAACACTCTCTGATATTGGTATCAGGAGGATACTGGCTGTAGATGAACCAACTGCCTAAAGGCAGGAGCCATGAATATCTGTCTGTTCCTGAGATAAGGACCAGAAAAACCTGGTCTGTCTTTTTGGAAGGCAGCAGGAAGTTTGCAGTCCTCCTGGGGCTGTGCCTGGTAAACAGATCACCGATGAGAAATCAGAACCCCCATGTACACCACGCACAGCTGTGGGGTATGATTCAGAGCAGTACCGAAGTACTGTGAACACTAAAGCAAAAAGGTAACTTCAAAACTGGTTTAGAACCGGTGAAGACTGTGGAGACTAACAGAGACAGATTTAACACTCTACAGGGACATTTCCAGAGCACCGAGACTCCCACAGTGCTGCTGAAGATGAGTATGCAATCAAATATTAAAAAATCAGATGAAGGAATAAATTGCCAGGGGAGAATTCAGCAGGTGAAACAAACATTAACAGATGAAGTAAATATCACCTCAAGATATAGATGTAATAAAACAATCTAAAACAGAAGTTTAAATAAATTTAAAATGATCAGAGGGACAAAAGGTCAGAGAAAAATAGAAATGAAGGCACAAATCAGGTAATTTGAAAAAATCACAGGGATATCTGCAGCAGAACCAAAGTGAAAGTCTAGAAATGAAGAAAAGGTCATTAAAATAAAGCATTCAGTTGAAAGGTGAGGGGAAGAAATGATGATGCTGAAGATAGTTCTGAGAAAATTATCTAGAATATACACAAGCAGCAAAGAGATAGAAAATGAAGAAATTGAGACACAAAAGCCAGAGATTCCAACATAATAAAAGTAACAGATTGAGATAACAGGGTGGAGGCAATTGAAAGAAACTATAGCTTAGAATTACCAGATTTAAGTATATGAATCTGTAAAGTGAGAGAGCGTATAGGTTCTCATCAGAATAAATTAATTTTTCAATTCAGTAAATACATAATGAGCACCTCTTGTATGCTAAATACTGTTGTAGGTGGCAAAAAAAGTTTTGCCTTCATAGCTTTAACATTCTAGTTGAGAATGGGGAGAAATGGACAAAACCCCACAATGCTGCTGCTGCTGCTAAGTCGCTTCAGTCGTGTCCAACTCTGTGCGACCCCATGGACTGCAGCCTACCAGGCTTCTCCGTCCATGGGATTCTGCAGGAAAGGACACTGGAGTGGGTTGCCATTTCCTTCTCCAATGCATGAAAGTGGAAAGTGAAAGTGAAGTCTCTCAGTCATGTCCGACTCTTAGTGACCCAATGGACTGCAGCCTACCAGGCTTCTCCATCCAAGGGATTTTCCAGGCAAGAGTACTGGAGTGGGGTGTCATTGCCTTCTCCCAAAACCCACAATAGACGAATGAAACATAGCAGGGAAGTGGGAGAATCATACTTACCGTCTGGTCATCTGGTACCTGTTCAGCCATTCAGCCCATGTGTCTCTGCTGTGCTTGGAGGCTGAGATCTGGTCTAGTTCGTCTCTGCATAGGATGAGGCATGACGTATCATGGATCCTGACATAATCTGGATATCCAATAAAAATAAGATGCATTTCAGTTCAGTTCAGATCAGTCGTTCAGTCATGTCTGACTCTTTGCAACCCCATGGATTGCAGCACGCCAGGCCTCCCTGTCCATCACCAACTCCTGGAGCTTACTCAAACTCATGTCCATTAGGTCGGTGATGCCATCGAACCATCTCATCCTCTGTCGTCCCCTTCTCCTCCCTTCAATCTTTCCCAGCATCAGGGTCTTTTCCAACATCTTCTCTCACCACTTTTTGCTCGAGTTAGCCTCCATCTTACTGATTTGCAAGCCTGTACTCCTCTGTTGGAGAGAAGTGACCAAGAACTGTCTACCTGCTGGTAGCCATGTCTTTGTAATCATCATCCTCATTAGTGCTTGACCACTCATCTATATCCTTACTGCTTCTACCAGTGTTTAGTTCTCATGGTTTCTTTCCTAAGTTAGTGCAACTGCTCCCTAATTCCCACTCCAGTACTCTTGCCTGGAGAATCCCAGGGATGGGGGAGTCTGGTGGGCTACCGTCTATGGGGTCGCACAGAGTCAGACACGACTGAAGCGACTTAGCCGCAGCAGCTCCCTAATTGACTTCCTTCCTCTCCCCACTCTAACTCATAATCCATGCTGGCAGTTAGGATGATTTCTTTAAAATATATTTGACTATGTAATTTTCCTGCCTACAGTTCATCAATGACCTTAAACTTTCTTAAACTATAGAAGATGCTCTATGATCTCTTTCTTACCTCCCCAGGCTCCCTTCTCCTTCTTCCTATATTCCTACCCCATGTACGATTCATACCAAATGACTTACAGTCCCTAGACTCATCATATATGTTCAACACATTCTGTGCCTTCATTTATTCTGCTACATATGTATGAATGAGCTTTTTCTTATTTAAGTCCCGTTCCTGATAGCTGGATACATATTCGTCTTGAGATTCAGTGTAGGTTCACCTCCTCTATGGTGCTTCTTCTGATGCCCATCTTGTAGTTGAATTAGTCTTTCATTCCTTGAGATCCTATAGACTGAAAAACATTTTGTCATAGTGCCCTTATGCTTGCTTTGAATTTTTTTTAAAATTTTATTTTATTTTTAAACTTTACAATATTGTATTGGTTTTGCCAAATATCGAAACGAATCCGCCACAGGTATACATGTGTTCCCCATCCTGAACCCTCCTCCCTCCTCCCTCCCCATACCATCCCTCTGAGTCGTCCCGGTGCACCAGCCCCAAGCATCCAATATCGTGCATCGAACCTGGACTGGCATCTCATTTCATATATGATATTATATGTATTTCAATGCCATTCTCCCATATCATCCCACCCTCTCCCTCTCCCACAGAGTCCAAAAGACTGTTCTATACATCAGTGTCTCTTTTGCTGTCTCATATACAGGGTTATTGTTACCATCTTTCTAAATTCCATATATATGCGTTAGTATACTGTATTGGTGTTTTTCTTTTTGGCTTACTTCACTCTGTATAATAGGCTTCAGTTTCATCCACCTCATTAGTACTGGTTCAAATGTATTTGTCTTCTCCACTAATTTTAAGGGTAAATGCCATTTCTTATTTTACTCTATTTCCCCTCCAAATGTATGACATACTTCTCATACCCCATAAATGCTTTCTGAAAGGGGAAGTGAGTAAAGAAATGGTGATTGGCACAAAGAAGATGTTTATTTCAAAACACAGAATTGATTATCTGACTCTGTTTAACCCTGGAAGCCTGCTTGGCTACTCTTTGGCCATGGGGAGCTAATCTGAAAGTGTAGATATTTTTGAGGCACAACCTCAAGTCCTAAAATGAGATGTTCTTTATTCTGACTTTATAGGAAGCCTGCAGTCACTCGGAGACCTTGAAAGTCCCCCTCAAAGGTAAAGAATGACCACATTTGATTTAACCACAGAAGCAATTAACTCTCCAGCAGTGTGGAAAACAGCTTTTGAGCTGTATTTATCGATGCATAGATTTCACAGAGCTGTGATATTTGAAGACAAATGACTGTGCCCGTAATTAAGACTGCTGGAGAAATTGGCAGCTGTGATATGATGATGGAAGGCCCAGAGAAAGGGCAAGGGAGTGAGATTGGTCAGGATGATACAGTCTCTGTGACCTTAATGCCCTCTTCCTAGTCATTGATTTCCCAATTAAATATAACTTTTCATTCAGTCAGTTCCTATATACTGCAAGTTATTGATGCCCTGCTGTAGGAAGCACAGATGACCTACGGATGAAACTGTAGGGAAAGATAATCTCACTTTATGTTTTTATTCAATATAACAAGATAGTGAGTGATCACACCATCATGGTTATCTGGGTTGTGAAGATCTTTTTTGTATAGTTCTGTGTTTTCTTGCCACCTCTTCTTAATATCTTCTGCTTCTGTTAGGTCCATACCATTTCTGTCCTTTATCGAGCCCATCTTTGCATGAAAAGTTCCCTTGGTATCTCTAATTTTCTTGACGAGATCTCCAGTCTTTCCCATTCTATTGTTTTCCTCTATTTCTTTACATTGATCATTGAGGAAGGCTTTCTTATCTCTCCTTGCTATTCTCTGGAACTCTGCATTCAAATGGGTATATCTTTCCTTTTCTCCTTTGCTTTTTGCTTTTCTTCTTTTTACAGCTATTTCTAAGGCCTCCTCAGACAGCCATTTTGCTTTTTTGCATTTCTTGGGGATGGTCTTGATTACTGCCTCCTGTACAATATCATGAACCTCTCTCCATAGTTCTTCAGGCACTCTGTCTATAAGATCTAATCCCTTTAATCTCTTTGTCACTTCCACTGTATAATCATAAGGGATTTGATTTAGGTCATACCTGAATGGTCTAGTGATTTTCCCTACTTTCTTCAATTTAAGTCTGAATTTGGCAATCAGGAGTTCATGATCTGAGCCACAGTCAGCTCCTTGTCTTGTTTTTGCTGACTGTATAGAGCTTCTCCATCTTTGGCTGCAAAGAATATAATCAATGTGATTTCGGTATTGACCATCTGGTGATGTCCATGTGTAGAGTCGTCTCTTGTGTTGATGGAAGAGGGTGTTTGCTATGACCAGTGTGTTTTCTTGGCAAAACTCTATTAGCCTTTGCCCTGCATCATTTTATACTCCAAGGCCAAATTTCCCTGTTACTCCAGGTATCTCTTGGCTTCCTACTTTTGTATTCCAGTCCCCTATAATGAAAAGGACATCTTTTTTGGGTGTTAGTTCTAGAAGGTCTTGCAGGTCTTCATAGAACCGTTCAACTTCAGCATCTTTGGAGTTAGTGGTTGGGGCATAGACTTGGATTACTGTGATATTGAACAGTTTGCCTTGAAAACAGAGATCATTCTGTTGTTTTTGAGATTGCACCCAAGTACTGCATTTCAGACTCTTGTTGACTATGATGGCTACTCCATTTCTTCTGAGGGATTCTTGCTGACAGTAGAAGATATAATGATCATCTGAGTTAAATTTGCCCATTCCAGTCCATTTTAGTCCATTCCAGTCCATTTAAGTCCATCACACCATGATGGTGTGATCACTCACCTAGAGTCAGACATCCTGGAATGTGAAGTCAAGTGGGCCTTAGGAAGCACCACCATGAACAAAGCTAGTGGAGGTGATGGAATTCCAGTTGAGCTATTTCAAATCCTAAAAGATGATGCTGTGAAAGTGCTGCACTCAATATGCCAGCAAATTTGGAAAACTCACCAGTGGCCAAAGGACTGGAAAAGGTCAGGTTTCATTCCAATCCCAAGGAAAGGCAATGCCAAAGAATGTTCAAACAACCACACAATTGCACTCATCTCACACGCTAGCAAAGTAATACTCAAAATTCTCCAAGCCAGGCTTCAACAATATGTGAACCGAGAACTTCCAGATTTTCAAGCTGGATTTAGAAAAGGCAGAGGAACCAGAGATCAAATTGCCAACATCTGCTGGATCATTGAAAAAGCAAGACAGTTCCAGAAAAACATGTAATTCTGCTTTATTGACTATGACAAAGCCTTTGACTGTGTAGATCACAACAAACTGTGGAAAATTCTTAAACAGATGGAAATACCAGACCACCTTACCTGCCTCCTGAGAAATCTGTATAGTTAGAACTGGACATGGAACAACAGACTGGTTCCAAATGGGAAAAGGAGTATGTCAAGGCTGTATATTGTCACCCTGCTTATTTAACTTATATGCAGAGTATATAATGCAAAATGCTGGGCTGGATGAAGCACAAGCTAGAATCAAGATTGCCGGGAGAAATATTAGTAACACACAGATGACACCATCCTTATGGCAGAAAGCAAAGAATTAAAGAGCCTCTTGATGAAAGTGAAAGAGGAGAGTGAAATAATTGGCTTGAAACTCAACATTCAGAAAACTAGGATCATGGCATCTGACCCCATCACTTCATGGCAAATAGATGGGGAAACAATGGAAACAGTGAAAGACTTTTTGGGGGCTCCAAAATCACTGCAGATGGTGACTGGCAGCATGTATGCATTAAAACATGATATTGATTTTTCTGACTTACTTCTCTCTGTATGACTATCTCCATGTCTGCACAAATGGCAATTTGTTCTTTTTTATGGATGAGTAATATTATTGCCTTGGCTTCTACTTATGCCATTCTCTTTCTCTGTGTAGCATACCCACCCCCACACTTCTCTTAAAAACTCCTACTCACTGTTTAATATTCAGTCAGTGTTCAAATAAAATATTCAATTTAAATAAAAGAATTCTTGAACTACTTCAATCATGTAGACTTCCTAAAACTCTCTCAGATGGTTTAGGGATCTCTTTGATACAGAGCCATCATATTCTTCATATCTTCATATTGCCTTCATCAGACTCTAGGATGGTTATTTCTTTGTTCCCTGTGTTTTCAACTAAGCTGTGAACTCTTTGAAGAAGGCATTGCCTCTTTGTAACTTGAGGGCTCATCTGAGTATCTGCTACCTGGTAGGTATTCCGTACATACTTGAAGGTTTGTTAGTCAGGTTTCTCCAGAGAGAAAGAGATTTATTATAGGAATTGGCTCTCATTAGCATGGAAGCTGAGAAGTCCCACAATCTGCTGTCTGAAATCTGGGAAACCAGAAAAGCCTATTGTTTTCAGTTTTAATCTAAAGGCCTGAGAATCAGGAGCTCTGAAGTTGAAAGGCAGGAAAAGATAGATGTCCCAGCTCAAGGAAAGAGAGAATTTGCTCTTCTTTTGCCTTTTGGTTCCATTCAGACCCTCAAAGGATAGACTGATACCCATCCATTTTTGGTGATGGAGGGTTCCTTTTCTCAGTCTCTTGAACCAAATGCTAATCTCTTCCAGAAACACCATCACAGACACACCCCCAAATAATGTTTTATCAGGTATCTTGGCTTTCCTCAGTCCAGTCAGACTGACACATGAGACTGACCATCACAGAGGAGCCTGAGACATACCCACTGAAATCCATTTGTGATACAGTTTGACAGTCTCAGCTGGTGGGGTTCATGGCTTTTCTTGCCAGAGAGGTCTGAGGTGGAAACAAGGGCTCAGGAGGCCAGGCTCTTACTCCAGTAGGATAGCTGGGATATGCATGCTAAAGATATTAAGCCTCTAGGCTTAGCACATTTTGGATGTGTGGTGGTGAGTGCCAAGGTTGGTGGTGTGCTTAACTCTCCCTCACCAAACACAAGTGGAGTTTGGGTGTGGTCTTGTCCTCATCTTTTATATGTTGTGCTTGGAATAAGACTTGCAAATAGGCATATCTATTGGCCATTTACTTTTTCATACACTCCCTGTGTCTGTATATACAATTTACCTTTTTCTAAACTTCCTGTGTCTGTATATACAATCAGGCTTTAGGACTGACTATATCATGAAAGTTTCTTTTTTAGGGATAGTTATTTTCTATGAAGTTCCTTGACCTGGGGCTTAGATCCACTCATCAATATACAGTGCAACTTCAACCCAGACATAACTAGATGAATAGAGACAATGAAAATCATGAATAACCATAGACTCCTGCCGCTGTGTCCTGTCCCATGAAATTAGGCCCTTCTCCTACTGATGCCAGTCTGGTTGAGACCTGAGTTTTCCAAGTCCCATTCTTTTTGGACTGCTTTAAGGTCTAGCATGTTTTGTGGCCGAGGTTTCTGGCATGAAAGGAGAGGAACAAGAGGATGATGGGAGAGGCCTTCTGCAGGTTTTTAAGGTTTGAGCAGCTCCATCTGGATGAAACTGAAACAAAGAAAAATTCTGATCATAAAGACAATGCCTTATGCACTTTAGGGAGATGGATATGTCAACACAATAGTGAAGAAGAAATTGAACCATTTGAGAAATTGAGACATACAGTATTTTTGAGTAAGTCAGCCATTCTCATTCTTCTTTTGGACAGCTACAAGGTCATGCCTTCTTAGGGGAATTTTAGAACTTACTCAGTGGGCTGGCTTTAATCAGACTGCAGCCATTTCCTTTTCTGTTGCCTTGTCATAAGGAGGGGTTTGGTCAGATGCTGTCTCTCCAGCCCATAAGTTGTAATGCAGGTTTTTATGCATGGTCTGAACACAGAGGTGATAGATGGTACCCAGGATGCTTGGGAAGATTGCCTTATGACTTTGCCCTCAGCAAACTGCCCTTCATAAGCTGAAGGCATCACCTTCACAAGGGCAGCTTCAGTGCCTTCTTTGAAAAAGTAATTTTCTTTTGTGAGTCACATGCTGTGTCATGGTTTATCACAATAGGAAGAACTGAAAGCTATAGAACCCAGGAGGCAAAAAAGAGCTGTCTAAGGAATAACAAGAACTGATTTTATTCTCTGTCACGCAGTGATAAAAAGGCATTTTGTAAAAGCTTTTAGTTGGTTTTCTTTTTTTCCTAATCATGTTCAGGAATGCATCTAATGCATTTTGTATTGAAAGGAAAAAGGAGAATCATTTTAAAGAATTGCCTTCCTTTAAAAAGATTTTATCTGGCTAGAGTTGGAGATATGGGCTCCTTATGAAGTATACAAGTCAACAGAATGCTATGGGAACATGGAAAAGTTAGTACGGACTCTGCTTGAGAGAATCTGGGAAGGTTTCATACAGGGGTGAACTCAAGCTGGGCCTCATAGGGTGTGTAGGAGTTTTCTCTGTGAAAATGGAGAAAGGACATTCCAAACAAGCAAAAAACCATGTGCAAAGACACAAAAGCATCTCTCAAACCTCTACACAATTTTTTTTTTTTTTTTGGTAAGCACTGACTATTTTTGCTCCTGGACTTGGGATAAAAGAAATGCTGCTTAGGTTTACAGAGGAGATATGAATTCCATATCAGTAATAATGGATCCAAAATTAACAGTGTAATTTCAGTTATATTCTTTCGTTTGACAAATGTTTATTGAGAACTTTATCTAGAACGCTGATCTAGCTGTGCAGCAGCCAGAGATACAGCAATGAATGAGACTGACAAAACCCCCTTCCCTCATTGTGGTTAGCGCTTCTCAGTGCTGTTTATAACATTTCTGAGAGTTTTGACCTGAGGATGCCAGGAAAGCAGCTCCCTTCTCTCCCTCTGCCACCCCGTGTATATATATACATGCATGTGTGTGTGTTGGTGGAAATGGATCCTGCTGTGCTATTGTAAGAGAAGTAACTGGAGGTCAGTAATTGAAGCTAGAAGCACAGGGGCTCCTGTTTCTCCTGTTTCTCCTTTCTCAGACAAAGCTGATTAACTATGACCTTGTTTCTTACTGATTCTGGATCTAGCCCCAGAATCTTTCTCAAAAAGTACTACATGATGTTTAACAGAAAACAACAAAATTCTGTAAAGCAATTATCCTTCAATTAAAAAATAAATAAAATTTAAAAGTACTACAAATAGCCACTTCCAGCTAATTAGAATTGACTTATAGGATAAAAGCTCTAGGTCAAACATTGTCTGTATAGTTTTAAATTTGGAGAAAAAAGGGGCACTTTAGCAGATTCTGCCCTGGATGCGGAAGTCAGTCTCTACTGGGTGATGATGATAGTGGTAAATGTTTAGCCTTCTACTTAGTTCAATTCAACACAGAAATTTCTTGAGCACATACTATATTCTGGCATAGTCCTTGCAATTAGGAGCTTAAAGTCCAGGGAGTAGGGGAGATACTATAATAGGCAGTCCTTGCAGTATGATTTTAATAATAAACATAATAGAGCTTAGGATGAGATATGATGGGAAACAAAGGGAGGGATGACTCTTCCTTTGTTTCTACAGGAGGGTTGGGGAAGGGGGTCGTGGAAGACTCCTGGGAGACGATACTTCAAATAAGTTTGAAACTAACTCAACATTGTAATGGCATCCCACTCCAGTACTCTCGCCTGGAAAATCCCATGGATGGAGGAGCCTGGTAGGCTGCAGTCCATGGGATCGCTAAGAGTCAGACACGACTGAGCGACTTGACTTTTCACTTTTCACTTTCATGCATTGGAGAAGGAAATGGCAACCCTCTCCAGTGTTCTTGCCTGGAGAACCCAGGGACGGGGGAACCTCGTGGGCTGCAGTCCATGGGGTTGCACAGAGTTGGACAAGACTGCAGTGATGCAGCAGCAGCAGCAGCAACATTGTAAATCAGTTATACTCCAGTAAAATTAAACAAAGAAAACTCTTCTAACATGCCAGTCGAGATGATTACAGTTGAGTTAGTTTAAGATCAGTTTCCATCCAAATTGACAACAGGATGGTATTCTTAGATTTTTAACTAAGTAGAGTAATTTTGGGGATGTGAGAATTATCAGAGTTCACTTACTTATCCAATAAATATTTACTTGCCACCTGAAAGAAAAGATAATTAGGAGCTGGAGTGACAGAATTCTAGACAGACAGAGGTGAAGGTATGAAAGTATAAAATCATTCACATTATCACTGCATAGGTCACCTATATTATAGAATCCCAGGTTCCTGCTTGATTCTTGCCCTTGAGGGAAGAAACGTGGATTGACATCTGCATGACATCCAGTTCAATGTAAGTGTTCAATGAATATTCGTAGAAAGAATGAAAGTTGTCGTCTTTCCTTTGTCTCTCTGACTCTGTTACTTATTTTGTTAATTAAAATCTCTACTGTTTTAAGTTCAGTTGCACTGCGAAATCAGTTTGATTCAGTTCAGTTAATTAGGATTGAGCACATGTTCCGTGTAAGGCCCTACCTGAAAGATCAGACAAAGGTCCAGGAGGAGCTGACTTTTGAAATGAGCTTCCTTTGAATATCTACAAGTAGGATGGCTTCATAATTTATTAACCAAACCTGAACCTTTGTGGAGGTGAAAGTGTGATCTATTAGTAATTGGGATAACAGGCAGGCACAACGGAACGTGTTCTAGATGAATAGGATATGTTGATTATGCTACCTGTGACTCACTTGATTTGAAATCAGTCTTGGATTTAAAAATTTCTATTTCATACTTATTAACTATATGGCTTTAAATAAATTACTTAATCTCTATGAGTTCTAGTTTCATTAATTGTAAAGTTAAGATGACAATACATACCTCATAGTAAAATTTGGAAGATCAAGTGCGATTATATATATATATATATTACTTAGCTTAGGGTCTGTCATATGCAGCCTCTAAAATGGTCCCTGTATTAATACATTCCCCTCCTCTTGAATGTGGACTGCACCTAGAGACTTGATTCTAATGAATAGAATGTGGCAAAACTGATGGGCTGTCACTGTTGAGATTAGGTTCTAAAAGGACTATGGCTTTCATTTGCTTCTTTCTCCGTTCTCATCCCGGGAGGAGCCAGCTGCCGTGTTGTGCATAGCTGTATGGAGTAGCCCACAGAACATGGAAATGGTATCTTTGTCAGCAGGCAGTGAGGGCTCAAGGACTGCCAGTAGCCATGTGAGTGAGCTTGGCAGCAAATCTTCCCTTATTTGAGCCTTGGGGTGAGACTACACCATTGGCTAAGAACCTGACTGCAGCTTGGAGAGGCTCTCAGTCAAGGGCCCCCAGCCAAACCAGCCCAGACCTGGTTCCTGACCCACTGAAACAGCTTTAGGCTGCTAACTTTTAGGGTAACTTGCTACAAAGTAATAGGTGCCTAATATAGGGCCTGAATCATACTTTTCTGTTAAATAATTTATCTATGAATGGTAATACCTAGATAATTTTCTACTAGTGAGAATCTCTTATACCAAAAAACTTCTCTTCTGCTTCCTCCTTCTACTGGAGCTTTTCTCAATGTGTCCAGAGGCCTAATGGAGGCCTGAAACTCTGAAATTTCACCCATTTACTAGATATTCACAGTAGCTTTTTTTTTTTAGATTTTTTAAAATGAGGATCATTAAAGAAAATCTTTATTGAAGTTGTTACAATATTGCTTCTGTTTTATGTTTTACTTGTTTGGCCCCGAGACATGTGGGATTGTAGTTCCCTGACTAGGGATTGAACTCATACGTGCTGCATTGGAAGGTGAAGTCTTAACCACTGGACTGCCAGGGAAGTCCTCACATTGGCTTTGGAGGCAGTTTTCACATGGCAATGAAATTAAGATATCAAGAAAACCCTTTCTGTTGGGCTCTCAGCTTTCTTAGAACCTTCTGTATCATCAGCCAATTCACCATCAAATTTCATCAAGTATCTGCAGTGAAAAATCAGATTTATGTGTTTTTCTCAAAGACCTTTTGGTTAGGAGGAGAAGCTAAGACTGGTTTACACACTTATATTCAAGTCAAGACAGGGAATGAAGGTAGTCGACTAGAAATAATGAAAGGAGCAAAGTAGTTGATGTCAAAGAATCTGGGTTTAAATCCCAGGTCTAATCAACTACGTGTTGTTGTTCAGTTGCTAAGTCGTGCCCAACTGTTTGTGACCCCATGTACTCAGCATGCTAGGCTTCCCTGTCCTTTACTATCTCCCGGAGTTAGCTCAAATTCATGTCCATGGAGTCACTGATGCCATCCAACCATCTCATCCTCTGTCGCCCCCTTCTCCTCCTGCTCTCAGTCTTTCCCAGCATCAGGGTCTTTTCTGGTGAGTTGGCTCTTCGTGTCAAGTGGCCCAAGTATTGCACAAGCCCCTTATCCTTATCCATCAAAAAGAGGGTGGACAGAAGAAGCAAGAACTATAATCAACCATACTTAAACTTATTCCAAATAAGGTCATATTCTGAGGCACTGGGGGTTAGGACTTCAGTGTAGGAATTTTGCAGGGACACAATTCAACCATAGCACCTTGGCAGTCCTTTCAGCCGGTTCCCACTGACCGTGCCTCTGGCAAGGTTCCCTTTGCTGGTCAGGCAGGTGTCCCTCCGGCTTTGCTGCTGGAAGCTGTGGCATGCACACTTGGCCTGATGGGCTGGAGTCGCTGCCAGGGGCAAATGTTGTTCCCCTGCTACCACAGCCAGCTGCATCTTTGTCAACAAGACCACCATGCCTTATTGACCTGCTGGAGATCCTTCCGCTATTATGTTCACCATCCCTATTTGTCATCTGCAAAATAGACTCCCAGCCTCCTTCTGGGTGCTTGTGTATCTGTGTTGCCTGTGTAATCATTTAATACATGTTTTTTGAAAATAAAAATCAACCAGTAAGTCAATCCTAGGTCTGTCATGTATTAGCGGGGTGATCTTGGATAATCATCTGTGCATCTTCCCCTTTAAACTGAGTTTCTTCCTTCTATAAAGGGAGGATAATCATACTACTTTATATCATTCTGCTGATTGGGAGGAGAAAGGCATATTAGGTGTAAAAGTGCTTTGTAAACAATAAAGCAGCTTACAGGTTTATTTACCATTGGTTAAAGGAACCAAATCAATATGTTGCAATTAATGATAATGACAACAAATTAAAGACTATGGGGGTTCAGCAAAGAGGAGGGAAGTGGATTCTGACTGGAGGACTTGGGTAAGTCTTCCTAGGAGAGCCAACATTTGAGCTGGATTTTGAGGAATGTTTTGGGGGTGGGCAGTGCAGGCCGAATAGGAGTGGAGTTGAGCTTAAGTAATGCATCAGAGTATATGTGGTGCATATGGGGAAAATAATGAGCTGTTTAGTGTTTTGGAATCATATGATGGGGAAACTGGAAATTCAAGCTGGACCTAGACTAAAAAATTCTCAAGTTCTGGGCTGAGTAGACTTTAAATTAAAAAAATATATATAATTCTATCATCATGCACATAAAGTTTGGAGAGAGTTAGGCATAGTCCATCACCTTAAAGAATCTAGTCTTATTTGGAGCTTATTGTATATCTATACTCAGTCCAGAACATGGCACCAGTTATTTCCTTATTATTTCTCTTTGGGTCAATTTCAGACCTCCAGTGGTTTCCTGGAAATCTTTCTCCTATAGGCTATCTTTTTCCACATCTGTTTGCATCAGTCTGTCTACCTATCTATCTTTTTGAGATTACCAAGATTATTCATTCCTTTTGTCCAATGCCAGAGAAGCCAGTTGATTGACCTGGCTTGGATTTTCATATTCTTCCCTTTTGTTCAGACTCTGCAGTGTCTTTGACAAACTGATCTCTTACTTGCCAATGCTGACGACCCTTTATAACTAGTGTTGTTGCACTATGAGGCTAATAGACCCTTTCCCTACTGGTTAAGATGAAGAATAACTAAACTGGATGAAGAGAACAGAGAATGCCAGTTCCATATTCCCACTCCATTTGTTCATGCATTTGTTCATTTATTCTTGTAACAAATATTTGTTTCGCTAGGTATATAGTGTACATATCATGTTAAACAAAATATATGATTTCTGTCCATGGGAGATTCATATTTTGATTTGAGAGTGAGTTATTAAATGGGTAATTGCATAAAAAATGATTATTCACAGTGTTGGCAAATGCTCTAACAAAAAATTCCAGGATATTCTAAAACTGAATAATGAGAGAACTAGCCCAGCCTGGAATAGATAAAAGAACCCTTTCTTATAGAAGTAATGAGTAAACTGAGATTTGAAGGATGGTTGGAAATAAGCAAGGAGAATGGGGAAATGAAATAGAAAAGCATTCTAAGCAGAGGGAACAGCATGTGCAAAGGTCCTTTGGGAAGAAGCATGCTGCATTTGAAGACAGCTGTTATTGGAGAGCAGAGAAGAAAAATGGCACAAAATGTAGCCATAGAGCTTCACAGAAGTCAGATTAAGCATGAATGGGAGTCCATGTTTGGGATTTTGATCTTTATATTAAAAGCAAAAAGAAGCAATTGACAGGTGATATGATCAGATTTACACTTTTGAAAACCACTCTGTATACACTGTGGACAGTGGATTGGAGGAGGGCAAAAGTGGATATGTGGAGCTAGTTGTTCAAATGTGACATCAGAGTGGCTTGAACTAAGGTCCGACTGGTGGGGGCTAGAGAGACTTAGACTCAAGAAATGTTAGTGGTTACATCAAAAGGACTTGGTGATTGATAGGATATGTATTGATAGAGAAGGAGAGAGGGGTGTCAAAGATGAGTCTCAGAGTGCTGACTGTTTGCTGGGTGTTTGATGATGATATCCCTGGAGATGGTTACCCTGAAAAAGCACCAGGTTTGCATGAAAACCATTTTACATTTGTACCTTGCACCTAAAGAGCCCAAGAATTAGAGGAGTTAAATGAATTGATATACAGCAAATTAGTGGTCACCAAAATTTAGATTTCTGGATTTCTCATTGTTTATTCCTGTTACCCCTCCTCACTTCCATGGCAACTGCCTTCTAGGTGATTTCTAGGTTTATAGACTGCTCTCCTTTTAGTCTACTCACCACATTGATACACCAGTCTGTCTAAAACTCTTCAGAAACTCCCATTCTTCACCTAAAGAATAAAGTCAAAGATCCTTTCATGGCATTTCTTCATCTGAAGAGAACTGCGGGTCATTTAGTTTAGTTGAAGTATAGAACGTGAGCATGGAGAGAGATAAAAAAAGAAACTAAAGTCTATTAGAGTCCAGATTAGATTTTGTAAATAACTTTCTAAATAACTTTTTATTTAGATTGTAATTTGCAAGAAATGGAGAGCCATGAAAGGATTTTAAAATAGCTTTTATTTTTATCAAAATATATGTGTACAAGATTTAAAGGGTCAATTTGCTCCACAATGCTTTTGTAAAAAAAAAAAAAAAAAGAAGCAGTCCCAGCTCTGCACCCTAACCCCATTTTCTCACCTTAGAGAATTAACCACTTTTAACAATTTTGGTTGACTTTAGATATTGTTATTTACCTCCAACTTTCTAAATAACATGCCTATTTTGCTACTCTTTAATTTTTAAATTTCTGATAGTTATCAACTGCCCACTACAGAAGATAAGACTTTATCTCTTTTTCACCTCTGATCCCTGTCCGGGCCCAATCATCCACATATATGCTAACTGCCCCTCAGTTTCCCAAAATACACTGTAGTTTTAGCTAGGTAAATATTCAGAGTTTACATTATTATGACTGTGTCAGTTCCATTCAGAGCTTAGAAATAAGGTAAACTTTCTATTTCCTGCTCAACTGATTGTTTTATGTGTAGTTAATAAAGGTCTTGATTTTTATTTGCTTAGTTTTCTAGGTATTTATACCGTTATCTCTCAACTCAGTCCAAGGTGAGCAAATATCCTCTCAACATATTAAAACACATCAGATGTTTTATTAACTTTATCTTCTAGAAGTTTACTTTGGAGTTGTCTGTTCCTGTGAGTTGCCATCCTGGTAGTTCCTCTCTCCATCATTATGGGTATTCCCTTCTCCTCTCCCTAGTGAGGGATTCCTTAGTTCTGTGATTCTATATATTGTTCTTTTATTGTTTAAAACCCACGTGTCCTCCAAAAGCTTCATATGAAAAGCTGCATCAACGGTGAATATTTTGAAGAATTGCACATCAAATAATGTTTTTGCTCTCATGCTCAATTGTTAGCTTGGTTGGGTATAGAGTTCTAAGTTGGAAATAAATTTCCCTTTAAATATTGAAATTATTACTGTGTTCTAGTTTCCCTTGAGAGGTTCAGTGCCATTCTGATTGTCCTTTGTATGAAATCTGTATAGACCCTTTGGTTTCTTCTTGTAGGAAACTTATACAGAACTTTTAGGATCTTGTCTTTATCCTTGTAAGCTCTGAGTTTTCTTGTTGACATTGTTGGGTATAGGTCTATTTTACTATTATGCTAGGCACCCAGTGAGCCCTTAACATGCAAAACTTCTCTTTTTCTGGAAAAATTATCAACTCTAAGGTAATTTCTTTATTTTTATTTTCTATGTTCTCTCTTTCTAGAACTCCTAGTATTTGGGTGTCAAAAAATAGAACCAGTGTTTTAATTTCATATTAATAATTTTTCTGCTTTCTGGGATAGTTCATCAATGTTGTATTCCACCTCTCTACTGAATTTTTCATTCCTGTTATCTTGTTTTGAAATTTCTAGTCATTATGTCCTCTGATGTGCATGCATGCTAAGTTGCTGCAGTCATGTTTGACTCTTTGTGACTCCATGGACTGTAGCCTGCCAGGCTCCTTTGTCCATGGGATTCTCCAGGCAAGAGTACTAGAGTGGGTTGCCATGACCTCCTTCAGGGGACCTTCCCAACCCTGGAATTGAACCCACATTTCCAGTGTTTCCTGACTTGCAGGAAGATTCATTATCTGCTGAGCCTTAGGATAATCAACTCTTATCTCTTCCCAAATATATATATATATATATATATTTTTTTTTTTCTGGGTATATCTTTCTGCAAAGTTTGATTCCTTATTAAGTTGTTAATTTCTGTTCTGAGCTGTCTTTCATTTTTAAATGTTTTTCTCAGATAGCTGATGATCATTGTTGACCATTCATATTTAAGAATAGGACATAAGAAACTAATAATGAGCTGTGTTGACATGGGTAGGGCTTCTTTTCAACTGCGGGTAGATTTCCAGCTTGTGCTTCATCCAGCCCAGCATTTCTCAAGATGTACTCTGCATATAAGTTAAGTAAGCAGGGTGACAATATACAGCCTTGACGTACTCCTTTCCTGATTTGGAACCAGTCTATTGTTCCATGTCCAATTCTAACTGTTGCTTCTTGATCTGCATACAGATTTCTCAGGAGGCAGGTAAGGTGGTCTGGTATTCCCATCTTTTTCAGAATTTTCCACAGTTTGTTGTGATTCACACAGTCAAAGGCTTTGTCATAGTCAATAAAGCAGAAGTAGACATTTTTTTGGAACTCTCTTGCTTTTTCTATGATCCAGCAGATGTTGGCAATTTGATCTCTGGTTCCTCTGCCTTTTCTAAATCCAGCTTGAACATCTGGAAGTTCATGGTTCATGTACTGTTGATGCCTGGCTCAGAGAATTTTGAGCATTACTTTACTAGCATGTGAGATGAGTGCAATTGTGCAGTAGTTTGAGCATTCTTTGGCATTGCCAAAGAATACTTGTTATTTTATTCACTAAGTTGTGTCCAACTCTTTGCAACCCCATGGATTGTAGCCCGCCAGGCTCCTCTGTCCTTGGGATTCTCCAGGCAAGAATACTAGAGTGGGTTGGGATTTCCTTCTCCAGGGGATCTTCCCAGTTCAGGGATTGAACCTTCTTCTCCTGAATTGCAGGCAGATTCTTTACCACTGAACCACCAGGGAAGCCCTAGCAGAGTACTTATTTAATAATTGCCCAATGAATATTTATTTTGTTAGATAGGAATTGTCTACTATGGTGTTTTTTATATGTATATATAGTCTAATTCATGTGTTATTTTGAAACTGATGTTGTCCCTTCATCTTCCAGTCAAACAACTGGTGAAGTTAATCAATGGGAGAGAAAGGGTGTGGTGAAGTGTGTTAGTGAGCGCCCAGAGCTTCTGCTCAACTGAAGGTCTTCCCTACTCCCGGGGTTGTCCTGGAGGGAATTTCCTCACCTTGGTGGCCTTTTACTACCACTTGCTGTAGGTCTTTTCCTGATCTTGACTGTGGCTACCATTGTTGCTCCTGAGTGGTTTGAATGGTAGCTGAGATGATGTGGTTCTTGTCATCTCTGAGGTCTGGACTCTTCCTTCACTCCTCCGTTGCCCACCTGTCTTCATTCCTCTTAGGCCTGGGTGATCCTCCATCCTTCCTTTCTCTAATAATTGCTCTTCCTGAGACCAGGAAACAGCCTCTTTTGTGCTGGCTCTTTCTTTGGCTCCTAAATAGAGAAACTTTGTGCTCTATTTCCTACAATGCCTCTGCTGTTTTGACTTCTGTTTGATCATGCTTTTATATTTTTCTTAAGAGTTGCATGTATCAGTGCTGTGGTCCAAATGCTGTGTCCCTCCTAATTCATGTGTGCCCAGTGTGTTGGTTTTAGGAGATGAAACTTTTGGGAGGTGATTAGATCATGAAGGCTCCACATGGTTTCATCACTGGGATTAGTACCCTTATCAAAGAGGCCTTAGAGAGCTCCACCATGTGAGGTTACACTGAGAAGAGACTGTCTATGAACCATGAAGTAGGCTTTCACCAGGTACTGAATCTGTCAGCATCTTGATCTTGAAATTCTAAGCCTCCAGAACTATGAGAAATAAATTTATGTTGTTTATAAACCACATAGTCTATGCTATTTTGTTATGGCAGCCTAAGACAGACTAAGACAATCAGAAACTAAAGACAAGTTCTCCCTAGGACTGGTGGTAAGATAATGTTAGTTATAGCATATGGCCTACTTGGAATTGTTCTATCTCAGTTATACTTCGCTAATATCCCTGACACTTTAAGCAATTTCTTTTTTTTTTTTTTAATTTAAATTTATTTACTTTAATTGGAGGCTAATTACTTTACAATATTGTATTGGTTTTGCCATACATCAACATGAATCCGCCATGGGTGTACACATGTTCCCCATTCTGAACCCCCTCCCACCTCCCTCCCCATACCATCCCTCTGGATCATCCCAGTGCACCAGCCCCAAGCATCCTGTATCCTGCATCGAACCTGGACTGGCGATTTGTTTCTTATATTATATTATACATGTTTCAATGCCATTCTCCCAAATCATCCCACCCTCTCCCTCTCCCACAGAGTCAAAAAGACTGTTCTATACATCTGTGTCTCTTTTGCTATCTCCCATACAGGGTTATTGTTACCATCTTTCTAAATTCCATATATATGTGTTAGTATACTGCATTGGTGGTTTTCTTTCTGGCTTACTTCACTCTGTATAATAGGCTCCAGTTTCATCCACCTCATTAGAACTGATTCAAATGTATTCTTTTTAATGGCTGAGTAATACTCCATTGTGTATATGTACCACAGCTTTCTTGTCCATTCATCTGCTGATGGACATCTAGGTTGCTTCCATGTCCTGGCTATTATAAACAGTGCTGCGATGAACATTGGGGTACACGTGTCTCTTTCAATTCTGGTTTCCTTGGTGTGTATGCCCAGCAGTGGGATTGCTGGGTCATAAGGCAGTTCTATTTCCAGTTTTTTAAGGAATCTCCACACTGTTCTCCATAGTGGCTGTACTAGTTTGCATTCCCACCAACAGTGTAAGAGGGTTCCCTTTTCTCCACACCCTCTCCAGCATTTATTGCTTGTAGACTTTTGGATCGCAGCCATTCTGACTGGTGTGAAATGGTACCTCATAGTGGTTTTGATTTGCATTTCTCTGATAATGAGTGATGTTGAGCATCTTTTCATGTGTTTGTTAGCCATCTGTATGTCTTCTTTGGAGAAATGTCTGTTTAGTTCTTTGGCCTGTTTTTTGATTGGGTCGTTTTTTTTTCTGGAGTTGAGCTGTAGGAGTTGCTTGTATATTTTTGAGATTAGTTGTTTGTCAGTTGCTTCATTTGCTATTATTTTCTCCTATTCTGAAGGCTGCCTTTTCACTTTGCTTAGAGTTTCCTTTGTTGTGCAGAAGCTTTTAATTTTAATTAGGTCCCATTTGTTTATTTTTGCTTTTATTTCCAATATTCTGGGAGGTGGGTCATAGAGGATCCTGCTGTGATGTATGTCAGAGAGTGTTTTGCCTATGTTCTCCTCTAGGAGTTTTATAGTTTCTGGTCTTATGTTTATATCTTTAATCCATTTTGAGTTTATTTTTGTGTATGGTGTTAGAAAGTGTTCTAATCTCATTCTTTTACAAGTGGTGGGCAAAGACCTAAACAGACATTTCTCCAAAGAAGACATACAGATAGCTAATAAAAACATGAAAAGATGCTCCACATTGCTCATTACTAGAGAAATGAAAATCAAAACTACAATGAGGTATCACCTCACACCGGTCAGAATGGCCATCATCAAAAAACAATAAACGCTGGAGAGGGTATGGAGAAAAGGGAACCCTCTTGCTCTACTGGTAGGAAAGTAAACTGATGCAGCCACTATGGAAAATACGATTCCTCAAAAAACTGGGAGTAGAACTGACTAGAACCCAGCATTTGCGACCCCGTGGACTGTAGCCCACCAGGCTCCTCCATCCATGGGATTCTCCAGGCAAGAATACTGGAGTGGGTTGCCACTTCCTTCTCCAGGGGATCTTCCCGACCCAGGGATCGAACCCAGGTCTCCCACATTGGAGGCAGACACTTTAACCTCTGAGGCACCAGGGAAACCCTTTTCCCAGCACCACCACTTGTTAAAGAGATTGTTTTTATTTCAGGACAAACGTGTTGTCTGTATGAGAACTTCTCTGAGAGATAGGGGAAGCTTTTGTTCCCTGGATTATGAATTTCAGTCCCAAGGCTGAGATAACATACATACCAGTCTTCAGCAGAACCCTGAGCTATGCACGCCCTTGCCCAACAACTTCCCACTCCCAAAGTGGATACCTATACCAGGGTGCTATGGGAACTCTGCAGATAGTCTGTATTCACAGAATAAACATGCTTTCAGTGAAATGTACACATAAAAGTATATAGTAGAATATCTGATATGTGATAATAGTTTAATAACTGTTAGGGAAAGGAACTGACACTTTTTAAATAGATACCATGGGTACTTAAGTATTGCATGATAGAAGCATTGCAAGGCATTGTGCTATGTGATTGATAACCTTTGTCTTTTTAAATCCTTAAAATAGCTTAAAATACATGTGTTAATTATCCACATCTTACTAATGAAGCCCTAAGTTTGAGAGAATTTAATTAAACTCTTCAATGTCACATAACTAGCAAGTGGAAGAACTAGAATTCAGTCCTGCCTGTTTCTAAAGTTCATGCTCTTTTCATAGTGCTGTGTTTTCTCCTGTTTGAACCTGAGTGTAAAATTGAATATCTGTATCCAAAGAGATTCCCATTTTATTCCTGCACATCTTATGTATGTATACACGAGACATACCATGTATAAGATTGTGGTTGTTTAGTTGCTAAGTCATGTCTCACTGTTTTGTGACCCATGGACTATAGCCTGCCAGGCTCCTGTGTCCATGGGATTTCCCAGGCAGGAATACTGGAGTGTGTTGCCATTTCCTTTTCCAGGGGATCTTCCCAACCTAGGGATTGAACCCGCGTTTCCTGCCTTAGCAGGTGGGTTCTTTACCACTGAGCCACCAGGGAAGGCTCCTATAGTATAATTTTTCATATCTCATGCTTCTGTCCTGGAGGACAAGCCAAAGGAGTTTTGAATGAATACCTCCATCTTGAACATTCACTTCAAAAAAAAGGTGAGGGGAAATAAATTTGGAGTATGGGATTAACATATACACACTACTATATGTAAAATAGGTCAACAAAAAGGACCTTCTATATAACACCGGGGACTATATTCAATATCTTATAATAACTTATAATGAAAAAGAATCTGAAAAAAATCTATGTATAACTGAATCACGTTGCTATATATGTGAAACCAATACAACATTGTAAATTAACTCTACTTCAATTTAACAAAAAGAAAAAAAGAAGAAGGAGAAGGAGGAGAATATAAATAAGAAGGAATGTATCGATATGATGAAAAGAAAGATTTAGTGATAGAGTAAGCCTTTTGGGGGGGTATGATCTTTGGCAAGAAAAATAGAACATAGATTATTTAAACCTATATATGTTTTATCGAGAAAGTATCAGAGGAAACTGCATTGAGTGCATGTTAACCACTCAGTACTTGTGTGCTGAATGCAAATTAATTGCTAAAACCATCTGGTAATCATTTGAATCTGGCAATAAAAGTGATGAGTGAAGCATTTATCATCAGTCTGAAGGCACATTTTTCTAATGGATCTTTTATTCAAATTTTTATGTCTATTGTGAACTTAAGATTTTCTCTAGATACACAATGCTTCCAACTTCTATTTGTAATTTGGATGATTTCAATGACAAACTGATAAAACTAGAAATAATATTGCAATTGACCTTTATTGGTCAATTGGTCAATAAGGAATCTATCTCTGCCCTCCCCAAAATAATGTAAACTTTGATTAAATGAAAAGAAAGCCAGTGAATACACTTCAGTTTTAAGAAACCAACTCTTACTCATTTCAGAATATGAATAAAAGTGTGTGTGTGTGTGTATGTATAGGGGTGTACATATGCATGCATACTTCAAGAGAATAGATTTAAATTTCTGTTGTGTATCACTACAGAGATGTTGATCTAACCTTGACAATGGTATGCTCTTCAGGAAGATAGTAGAAGAAAATAAATATCTTTGGTTTTAGACTACCATCTTTAGGAAGGGTACCTCTCTTAAACCTGGCCCTGTCCAGAGCCCTGTGCTTTATGGGGCCCTGCGCAGGACAAACACTCCAAAATAAAACTCACTTTAAAAGCACATGAATAGCTCTCTCATGTAGAATCTAACGTTTAGCACTGATGCATTGTGACCTGTTAACTCAAACATCAATCTGAAAGGAAGTTAACCTTGAATACCCACTGGAAGGACTGATGCTGAAGCTGAAACTCCAATACTGTGGCTTCCTGATGTGAAGAGCTGACTCATTCACTGAAAAAGACCCTGATCCTGGGGAAGACTGAAGGCAAAAGGAGAAGAGGACGGCAGAGATGAGAAGGTCAGATCGTATCACTGACTCAATGGACACGAACTTGAGCAAACTCTGTGAGATAGTGGAGAACAGAGGAGTCTGGCTTGCTGCAGTTCATGGGATCACAGGGAGTCGGACACGACTCAGTGACTGAACAACAACATCCTAAATATGTGATTACTATCATTTAGGCCCCAGGGAAATACTTCTTCATGTCTCTTGCCCTGTGTCCTCAAAATAAGAGGCTTAACTGACTATCTGAGTCTGAGTACAGGCATATCTGTATCTGAGTACTTGAAGTTTTGTAGGTTTGCCTCAGTTCCTTTCAGATGGAAAGTGTCTTTCCAATGCAGGGGGGATTTGAGTAGCAGAAATTTTTTAATTGCTGTTCAGTCACTAAGTGTGTCCAAGTCTTTGCAACCCCACAGGCTGTAGCCCGTTAGGCTCCTCTGTCCATGGGATTTCCCAAGCAAGAATACTGGAGTGGGTTGCCATAAGTCTTTGCAACCCCACAGGCTGTAGCCCGTTAGGCTCCTCTGTCCATGGGATTTCCCAAGCAAGAATACTGGAGTGGGTTGCCATAAGTCTTTGCAACCCCACAGGCTGTAGCCCGTTAGGCTCCTCTGTCCATGGGATTTCCCAAGCAAGAATACTGGAGTGGGTTGCCATTTCCTTCTCCAGGGGAATCTTCCTGACCCAGGGATCAAATCTGTGTCTCCTGCATTGGCAGGTGGATTCTTTACTTCTGAGCCACCAGGGAAGCCCTAGCAGAAACTTTAGATAAAGAGAAAAGACAAAGTAACTATTTTGTCAAATCTCTGCTCTAAGGTAACATATACAATAGGTTTTTGCCTAGCAATGCATTTGTATTCTAGTTCAGCCCAGCAACCATTAGGGAATGCTTCTTTTTGTTTTGTATTATGTGGTTCCAGAGGTTGTCAAGAATCAGCATGATAATCACAAGAGCTGTACATAAACAATGAGCAATATTTGGAGGTGTTAATCAAAAATTTTTCAGTTCAGTTCAGTTGCTCAGTTGTGTCCGGCTCTGCGACCCCATGGACTGCAGCACACCAGGCCTCCCTGTCCATCGCCAACTCCCGGAGTTTACTCAAACTCATGTCCATCCAGTTGGTGATGCCATCCAACCATCCCATCATCTGTCATCCCCTTCTCCTCCTGCCCTCAATCTTTCCCAGCATCAGGGTCTTTTCAAGTGAGTCAGTAAAGGTAAAAACTTATTTTAATGTTTGAAAGTATAATTAATTCTTAATATTTTGAAATAGAGAACTAATTCTAGTATTTAATGTCCATGTATTGCCAATGCAAACAATCAGTCTCACAATTCACTTGCTGATGTCTAGACCTATGTCTGTACAAATTGTCAGGTGAACTTTTGAATGCTTTGGGGGACTAATTTTGGGACTCTTGAAGTTAGAATTGAGTGGGGAAAAATGTGAGTAAAAATTCTTTGAGGGCATTGTCTAGATAATGAGTCAATCAGATAGAAAGATAATAATCAATGCGTGTATTAGTTTTCTCTTGCTGCTCCAACAAATTACCACAACATAGCACTGGAAAGGGCTTCCCTTGTGGCTCAGCTGGTAAAGAATCCAACTGCAATGCGGAAGACCTGGGTTTGATCCCTGGGCTGGGAAGATCCCCTGGAGAAGGGAAAGGCTACCCACTTCAGTATTCCGGCCTGGAGAATTCCATGGACTGTATAGTCCATGGGATCACAAACAGCAGACACGACTGAGTGACTTTCACTTCACTTCAGCACCAGAAAATAATATAAATTTATGATCTCCGTTTCTGTAGGTCAGAAATCCAAGCACAATGGGGCTCAGCTGCTTCTTTATCTGGAGTCCTCAAGGCCAAAATCTAGCTGTTGGTAGGGCTTTACTCTTCTGTGGAAGTTCAGGAATGAAATCTACTTCCAAGTTGATTCAGATTGTTGGTCAAATCAGTTTCATGAGGTTGTAGAACTGAGGTCCCCATTTCTTTGCTGGCAGCTGGCCAGGAGTTCTACCCTTTTAGAGGCTGCCTGTATTCCCTGGCTTGTGGTCTCTCCTCCATCATCAAAGCTTGCCATGGTAGATCGAGTGCCTCTCGCACTTTGAATCTCTTTGACCTCCTCTTTTGTTTCATCTTTCCTGCCTTCTACTTTTACAACATCTCTCTAAATCCTCATCTGCTTTAAAAGGCCCCTGTGATTACCTTAGGCTTCCCAGGTCACCCAGTGGTAAAGAATCTGCCTGTTTTTTTGAGTTGTTTAAGGATTAAGTTGATAATATGTGGATGCACCTGGCACCACTGTCTGATGTAGGTTAACTCCCTAGGAAAATTATAGCTGCTATTATCATTATTATCAGTTTATATTACCACTTTCTCTTTCCATTGTGAGTGCTTGGAGGGTCAGAATCACATTTTACTTATTTTTGCATTTTGTTTCCTAGCATATGGTAGGTTCTTAATAGATTCTTGAATTTAATTTAAAATGCACTTAAGAAGGAATTCTGTTAATTGTTTCTGTATTATCTTATGGGGAAAGTGCTTGGTATAAGATGAATGGGGCTGATGGCTACTACTCCTTAGCTATTAACTGAAAAAGAGAACTAGAAGTACATTATTTTTATTTCTCTTCATTAACTTATTTGTTTTCACTTGTCCAGGTTCATTCTCATTGACTCTGAGTTGCTCGCACGTGTCTGGTTGGATTAGCCTTACTCTCACACGGACTATTGGTAGGGGCTGCCATGTGTGTGTGTGTGTGTGTGTGTGTTTTAATGTCTGCAGTCTTTTCATGGCCCTTAAATTTAGCTCTCTGTGCAGCACACTGGTGCCACAGGTAACTCCTGCTGGCCTCCCACTGTCTCTTTACAGCCTCCCCAGCAAATTTTTTCTCCCAAGACCTTCTGTGCTATCATGGATTGATGGTGAGGGAACTTCTCTCTAAATGGAGTTTCCGAACACACCCAGATATTACAGAACCTCGAATGATCTGTTTCTTCAGGTTTTTTTTTTCCCAAGAAAATATTGAAAAGAGAAAACGTTTGTCATACAGTGTCTTCTATCAGACACTTCCAAGGCTAGAGCAGGGATGGACTGTCTGTATGTAGGCTGAAATACCTAATCCGAATTTAACACCCTAGTTCAGAATGTCATCAGTTTTCTCCAGGATTATGACAATGACCTTCCAGTGCACCACCTGCATTCATTCTTGCCAAGTCATCTCCCTGCAGCAACTAGAGCAGTACTTTTGAATGCAAATCTCACTTTGTAACCCCCTGACCTGCAACACCTTTTAAGCTCTAAGTAGTTCAATTTTACAATTCTCAGTGAGTGTCTTAGCATTTTATCAGTTAGGATGGATCTAGCATTTTAAACCTCATTATCATGTACTTGTCATTCCTCTTACTCGAAGATTATCTGTGCATTTAATTATTAATTCTCATTGATGATTGTGTGTGTTAGTTCCTCAGTCATGTCCGACTCTTTGCGACCCCATGGACTATAGCCCACCAGGCTCCCCTGGCCATGGGACTCTCCAGGCAAGAATACTAGAGTGGGTTGCCATTGCCTCCTCCACATTGATCATTAGTGGATCATAATGACATGGAACCTGACTCCAGAGAAGTGAATTCTGTATGTACTTAAGCTTGTTTGAGGACTGTAAAGAGTCAAAGAGACCTGGTATTCAGTCACAGCTCCATCAACTCTGATAGCCTCATGCCTCTGGCAGTCTTCCTCTCTTAACTTCAGTTTTCATATCCATGAAATAGGAGTAATAATTTCAGCCTCTCTCCTATGGATATTAAATGGATTGATAAATGTAGAACATCTAGCATGGTGTCTGGAAGAGAGTAAGCTCACTATGAAATGTATTAAGCTTGCTATTAGTATGGGATGAGTACCAGGGAAAATCCTCCTAACTAGAATTTTCTTCCTCACTACCAACTTTTTACTTATTCCTTTGTGGTCAAGAGTAAAAGACAGGTTAATAGAATTTTTCCATGAGAAGCCATGTGGGAAGCTGCAGAGGGAGCATGGTCTCTGGGTCACATAGATATAAGATTATATTCCTGGACTGCACTTTCCTACTGGATGGCCACAGGCAGGTTAGCTTACCTATTTGAAGTAGTAAGTTCCATGGAAGTATAGAAATGCACCTAAAAATAAGCTAGATCATCTGCAGGGATGCTGTTCAGCCAACAGAGATTTAGTGAATGGCTGCTATTGGTTGGGCTCTAGGGACAGAGAGATAAAAAACCAAATCCTTGTCCTCAGTGAGCTCATAGTCTAAGCTGTCTGAGATGAGACGGCATTGGACCTACCAGATGCTAGAAATGGATCAGCCAGCATAGGTACCTCCCTGCTGGGGGGTGGACAGCAGGAGCTAACATTTGCTGTGGATTAGTCATGAAGGCATTTGTTCAGGGCTAGCTGAGGATCCTGGGTAGTAACAGGGACCGTAGCATCCCTGTGCAATGTTGCTATAGTCAGAATAGGAACTGTGAACGAAACAGTGACTCCTGCTACCTGTGGTAACTTCCTGAAGACCATTTGAGGTTCTCAGAAATGCTACTAACTGTTATGCTTAGGATATAGGCAGGGCAAACTGAAATCATTTTCTATAGGAGATCAAAGCCCTGAACTTGGGGCATATCAGAAAATGGTCACACAGTAATGTGCAATATGTAATAATTGAGAATGTTACAATTTGGTATGGGAACAGAGAGACCATCCCATGTATCTTAGCTTGGAATGGAATGGGAAGACTTCATAAGATGCCGATCGTTGGGCTGAGTCTTGGAAGTGCCCAATAGTTCTATCCAGACACCTGGCCAGCTCTCAGCTTGGCTCTGATTATGACCAGACCTATTGAGAGAAAATTCAGGGTGCTCATGACTAGGGCTATTTTGTTAGTTTCCCAGAATCCAGTAACTTTGGTAACTGATGTGTTAAAAAAAAGCTTTTCATTAGTATTTGCTACATTTATGCTTTTGCATTAATCTAAATGTGGCCTTGATAACTCAAGACTTCCTCACTTTTTCAGTTGCTAAGAGGCGTTCTTTAGGCAACTTGTTTTGGGTTTCTTTTTTAAAAAATTAATTTTTTTTTTACCTTTTTAAAAATTTATTTATTTTATATTGAAGGATAATTGCTTTATAGAATTTTACTGTTTTCTGTCAGTCCTCAGCATGAATCAGCCATAGGTATACATATATCCCCTCCCTTTTGAACCTCCTTCCCATCTCCCTCCCCATCCCACCCCTCTTGGTTGATTAAGTTTCCTGAGCCATGCAGCAAATTCCCATTGGCTATCTATTTTACATGGTAATGTAAGTTTCCATGTTACTCTCTCCATACATTTCACCCTTTCCTCCCCTATCCCTAGGTCCATAAGTCTATTCTCTATGTCTGTTTTTCCATTGCTACCTTGCAAGTAAATCCTTCAGTATCATTTTTCTAGATTCTATGTATATGTGTTAGTATATGATATTTATCTTCTTTTTCTGACTTACTTCACTCTGTATAATAGGCTCTAGGTTCATCCACCTCATTAGAGCTGACTCAAATGCATTCCTTTTTATGGCCGAGTAATATTCCATTATGTATATGTACCACATATTTGTGATACATTCTTTGCCCATTCATCTGTCGATGGACATCTAGGTTGCTTCCATGTTCTAGCTATTGTAAATAGTGTTGCAGTGAACAATGGGATACATATGTCTTTTTCAATTTTGGTTTCCTCAGGGTATATGCCTAGAAGTGGGATTGCTGGGTCATATGGTGGTTTTATTCCTAGTTTTTAAAGGAATCTCCATACTGTCCTCCATAGTGACTGTATCAATTTACATTCTGTCTTGGGTTCCTTGAAGTTTTTCATTCTACTCAGGTCTCTTTGCTGCTGTGATAACCTAAGTAATCCTAATCCCTGCTCTAACCGAAGGGGTTAATCCTCCACCAGCTCCTGCTATCCAACTTCTCAAGACAGTAGGGGAGGGTCAGACTTCATTTCCTTCACTGGCCAACTTGCCCTATCTATCTGCTTTCCATCCTAAGCACCCACAGCTTCAAGGCACACGTGCAAGATTCCTCATAAAGAACCAAGACCTCAGAAATGTGTCACTGGAAAGGGAGAGTGAGATTCCCATATGGTTCAGTGGTAAAGAATCCTCCTGCCAAGCAGGAGGCGCAAGTTTGATCCTTGGGTCGGGAAGATCCCCTGGAGGGGGAAATGGCAACCCACTCCAGTATTCTTGCCTGGAAAAATCCCATGGACAGAGGAACCTGGTGGGCTAGAGTCCATGGGGTTGCAAAGGGTCTGACGTGACTGAGTATGCATGCACAAATGGAGAGTAGAGACTCAAATTCCAGATTACATACCATCTCTTCTACTGGTTGAGCCTTGGTGAGCATGTCCCCATGGAAAACTCCTGAACTAACCCTCCTCTTCAGCAGACTTTTCTTCTGCAGCTAACTTTTCAAATTTCTCAGGCTTATGCCCCCCCACCCCCCACCCCCACCCCCCGCCATCTTCAGAACACTCTGCTTATCTCAAGCAAAGGATGAGGTCTAACTCCTTGGATCTTGCAAATTTGTATTTTCCCGTAGCTTGCAAACCTGAGCGACACCGCAGACTCTAGTTGGACATATACTGGTGCTTGTGATTCAAAAAGGATCCAGAAAGAAAGTGAGATCTCGTCTCCTGAATCAGGGTAATGTGGGTTCCCCTTAGTCTTTCAGCCACTGAGAATCTTGACCTGAATAATTTTATGATGTCACTGTGAAGTAAGCAGACTTTGTAAATATAAACCTTATTCTTTCCCAAAGATTATGCAGGACAGTCCTATAGTAATGGTATTTCCCCTGTCAACAGGGTTTTGTCTGATCTTATGAAATATAAACTCTCTGGTTACTGAGCTGAGAATCTCTTGACTTTTCCTGACCCTTCTTACTCTTTGCTGATAGATATTCTCTTGCTATCTTAAGGGAGAGGAAGAATAGTGTCAGTTTGGATTGGCTGGATCTGATTAAATTTTTGATTCTAAGTCTCCTGATAAAGTTGGTGGCTGGCAGGTAGTAAGGAGGGCTTGTCAGTTTATTCCACCACACAAATAATATTGGGCTCAACCCTGAATTAGTTTCTATCCATATGCAAGAAGCCAGATTAGGTTAGATGACCTTGCTTTGGCATACAACCCCTCTTTCTCTTTAAATACCCCCGGATTTACTTGCTTCACTTTCTGTTAGATTATGGATTCCTTGCACATGGAGGCTTAATGTTATTCGTGGCTTAGACCACAAAGCCCAGCACTTTAGCTAGTCACCTGGTTGGTATTCAAAAAGATGTTTGCTGAATTAAACAAGGCAAAATAGAGTGAATAATTCAAAACAATCTTTAAAACCCCTGGATTATTAAATGCATCTTAATAGTACAAAAATACTTCAAAATATATTCTCAAAATTTCTCATAAAAGTTCTCTATCTCTATTGGTAGATCATTGTTAGGATCAAAGACTGAGCCATTTTAATCTCTCTCTGGAATCTTCTGGATGTCAATTTTCTGTGACAACCTCATGTGATTCCATTCTGATTCTTCTCCTGAACCCACTGAGGCAGCTGCAACTGAAAGGGCTGTTGGCCTTATATCAACAGGATGGAATCCTTCTTTAGAGACCAGCTTCTTAAGGACTAATTTTCTTCAGTTAAGCTGCCTGGATCTTGCTGCATTGATCAAGCATTTAATTGATAGCTGAAGATATACCTGCAAGTGCAAGGCAGGTTTTTATTTCAAGCACACTGATTTTTGTTCTCTTTTCTTTCCCTGCTGCCCACCTTCAGTATATAGATAAGCTTTTCACTTGTTTTTATACTCACTTATGGGTATTCTTACGGCTTCCCAGGTGGCTCAGTGATAAAGAATCCACCTGCCAATGCAGAAGCCACAGGAGACGTGGATTCAATCCCTGGGTTGGGAAGATACCCTGGAGAAGGGCATGGCAACCCACTCCAGAATTCTTGCCTGAAAAATCCCATGGACAGAGGAGCCTGGTGGGCTATAGTCCATGGGGTCGCAAAAAGTTGGACACAACAGTACACATGCCCGGGTATCCTTTGGTATTTCTTTTTAAACTTACTTTTGGATTCAGGAAGAAAGTAACATGTTTTTATCATAGTAATTCAACCATTCATATTTCCTCCATATGGAGGAAATGGTCTGGCTGTATCAAATTAGATTTTGCTTTTAGTAATTGACTCTCCAGCAAATTCTTACTTCTTTTTATAGGTTTGCTAAAAGCAAAGGTAACAACCCTAATCTGTCCTTTAACCAAGAGGAGATGGATTAGGTGTCTGCAAAGATGTGTAACATTGGCCTTGGAAAATCCTCATAATCTCCCAGTCACTGCTTCCTCTGTGTTTCAGAGTTTTAGTCATTGGTGGCTCACAATCCATCCTTAGCAGCACAACTGAGAAAGGGAAATTTAAAAGTTATGAATCACATAACTATGCCCACAGCCTGACTTGGGTCTCTATGCAGGGCCCTATTGCCTGTGGCTGGGTGTTGTTCATGAGCCTTGTAGACTAAGGATCTTACATTCTCCCCTAGGCCAGTTGTACCCTGTAGACCTCAAACCTGCTGGGGAAGGCAGAATGAAATCTGGGCCAGAGCTCAAGACTCCTGCGTGGTGACTGAATCAGCTTGAACCCAGAAGGGGTACCAACTTGGTCACACCACCCAGGGGTAGAGAAGGGCAGTTTCTCCTTAACACATTACTTTTCTACCTGGGAAATAATAGTCATTCTGAGCACTCTCCAAAACTACATCTGAGCAGAAAGATGGAGGAGATCGGTTGTCCAGGGTATCTGGCCTGCCTAGATCCCCATTTTGGGTGAATTCAAGGTGGTCAGACTTGAACAAAAGCAGCTACTCTTAATTTGGTTTCCCAGGCCAGAGGTGGTGGTTTTCTCTTTTCTGCACATACTCTCAGCCCCACGTTTTCTGGTCTTGGTGGGATGGGAGGGGTGGGGAGAAAGAATTTGGCTTGTAAAATCCTCTTCTGTGATTCCTGTTAACTCAATGAATTACTAGTGTCTAAAGAAAAATCTTTGTCATGGGATTAAAAAGAAAACTAATTTATGTTTTTCTGTTCGTAATACATGGGGCCCTCCAACCTGGGACCCAGGGCAAGGGTTCCTCTTGCCTGGATCTAAAGGTCATTCTCTAGGTCCTTACCTGGCCCCTCTGGTGAACTCAGTTTGGGATGTCTGAGTAACTTGAAGCTGCCCTCTGCCCCCTGCACCCCCAAAACTTGAATCCCATGCTCACTGGTCAGTTGAAACAAGTGATCCAAATGCTCCTGTAATTGTCAGCAGCCAAGGATGGGATGATGAGGTCAGCTACTGGCTAGACTTCAAGCAGCATGGAGAAAGAATTGGTTGTTGCAGTTGATATCTATTGGTATCTCTAGGAGAATGTTAAGAATGTTAGGTTTAAGAAAATAATTCAGGTATATTCTTTGATCTTGCTGAGATGTCTCTTCAAATATCTCTTTAAGTTGAGGAAAAGAGCAATTTTCTTAATCCCACTTGGAACCTCTATCTTGTCACATTTATAACTAAGATTTATTATGCTCCACTTTATCGCACTTTACAGATACAAAATTTTTTTTTTTTTTAGAAATTGAAGGTTTGTGGCAATCCTGTATTGAGCAAGTCTAGTGGTACCATTTTCCAACACCATTTGTTCATTTTGTGTCTCTATTCACCTTTTGGTAAAATTCTCAGAATATATCAAATTGTTTCACTTATTATACTTGTGGTGATAATCCATGATCTTTGGTGTTATTGTTATAATTGGTTTGGAGATCAAGAACCACATCCATATAAGATGGAGAACTTAATCAATAAATGTTGTATATCCTCTGGGTGCTTCACTGACTGGCCATTCCCCCATCTCTCTCCTTCCTGGGCCTCCCTATTCTTTGAGACTCGGTGATATTGAAATTAGGCCAGTAAATAACCCTACAGTGGCCTCCAAGTGTTCAAGTGAAAGGAGGAGCTGCATATTTCTCACTTTAAATTAAAAGCTAGAAGTGATGAAGCTTAGCAAGGAAAGCGTGTTGAAACCCGAGATAGGACAAAAGATAGGCCTCTTCTATCAAATGGCTAGCCATGTTGTGAATGCAAAGGAAAAGCTCTTTTGCTTTAAATCAATTTTTATTGGAGTATAGTTGCTTTACAACATTGTGTTAGTTTCTGCTGTACAGCAAAGTGAATCAGTTATACATATAAATTTTTTTGTTTAGTCGCTAAGTCACGTCTAACTCTTTGTGACCCTATGGACTGTAGCCTGCCAGGCTCCTCCATCCATGGAGTTCTCTAGGCAAGAATACTGGTCAGAGTTGCCATTTCCTTCTCCAGGGGATCTTTCTGACCCAGGGATTGAACCTGCATCTCATGCATTGCAGGAGGAGTCTATACAGAGCTGAGCCACCAGGGAAGCCTATTCATATATATATATATACACACACACACATACATATACCCACTCTTTTTAAGATTCAATTCCCATAATAGGTCGTTACAGAGTATTGAGTAGTGTTCCCTGTGCTATCCGGTAAGTCCTTATTAGTTATCCATTTTATATATAGTGGTATGTATATGTCTTGAAGGAAATTAAAAGTGCTACTCCAGTGAATGATAAGAAAGTGAAGCAGCCTTATTGTTGATATGGAGAAAGTTTTAGTGGCCTGGATAGAAGGTCAAACCAACTGCAACCAACCAGAGCAAGACCCTAACTCTCTTCAATTCTATGAAGGCAGATCGGGGTGAGGAAGTTTCAGAAGAAAAGCTTGAAGCTAGCAGCGGTTTGTTAATCCATGAATTTTAAAGAAAGAAGCCATCTCCATACCATAGTTAAAGTGCAAGGTGAAGCAGCAACTGCTATAGCAAGTTATCCAGAAGATCTAAGATAATTAATCAAAGTGTCTATACAATTCAACAGATTTTCAGTGTAGTCAAAACAATTTTCCATTGAAAGAAGATGCCATTTAGGACTTTCATAGTTATAGAGGAGAAGTCAATGCTTGTCTTCAAAGGACAGACTGACTCTCTTCTTAGGGAGTAATGCAGCTGGGGACTTTAAGCTGAGGCCAATGTGCATTTACCGTTCTAAAAATCCTAGGGTCTTTAAGGATTGTGCTAAATCTGTTGCTGCTGTTTAGTTGCCCAATTGTGTCCGACTCTTTGTGACCCCATGAACTGCAGCACCTCCAGGCCTCTCTGTCCCTCACCGTCTCCCGAAGTTTGCCCAAGTTCATGTCTGCATCGGTGATGCCATCCAGCCATCTCATCCTCTGATGCCCTCTTCTCTTTCTGCCCTCAGGCAGAAAGAATCTTTCCCAGCATCAGGGGATTTTCCAATGAGTTGGCTCTTCACATCAGATGACCAAAATACTGGAACTTCAGCATCAGTTCTCCAATGAGTATTCAGGGTTGATTTCCCTTAAGATTGACTAGTTTGATCTCCTTTGTGTCCAAGGGACTCTCAGGAATCTTCTACAACACCACAGTTCGAAGACATCAATTCTTCAATACGCCACCTTTTTTATGGTCCAGCTCTCACAACCATAAATGACCACTGGGAAAACCATAGCCTTGACTGTACAGACCTTTGTTGGCAGAGTAGTGTCTCTGCTTTTCAATACACTATCTAGGTTTGCCATAGCTTTCCTGCCAAGAAGCAAATTCCTTCTGATTTCATGGCTGCAGTCACCATCTGCAGTGATTTTAGAGCACAAGAAGAGGAAATCTGTCACTACTTCCACCTTTGCCCACTCTATTTGCCATGATGTAATGGGGCTGGATGCTATGATCTTAGTTTTTTTCAATATTTAGTTTTGAGCCAGGTCTTTCACTCTCCTCCTTCACCTTCATCAAGAGGCTCTTTAGTTTGTTTTTGCTTTCTGCCATTAGGCTGGTGTCAGCCGCGTATCTGAGGTTGTTGATGTTTCTCCTGCCTATCTTGATTCCAGCTTGTGCTAAGTCTACTCTGCCTGTATTCTATAAATGGAACAACGGGGTCTGGATGTCAGCATATCTGTTTGCAATGTGACTTACTGACACAGCTTTGTTAACAAAGCTCACTTTGTTAGATTTGCTGCTCAGAAAAAAAGATTTCTTTCAAAATATTACTTCTCATTGACAGTGTAACTGGTCATCCAAGAGCTCTGATGGAGATGTACAATGAGATTAATGTTATTTTCATGCCTACTAACACAACATCCATTCTGCAGTCCATGAAACAAGGAGTAATTTTGACTTTCAAGACTTATTTAAGAAATACATTTTGTAAGGCTATACCTACCACAGGGAGAGATTACTCTGATGGGTCTGAACAAGGAACATTGAAAACCTGGAAAGGATCCACCATTCTTGATGTCATTAGGAACATTTGTGATTCATGGGAATGGGTCAAAATATCGACATTAATGGGAGTTTGAAAGGAACTGATTCCAACCCTCATTGGAGGAGTTCAAGAAGTAACTGCAGATGTGGTGGGAATTACAAAAGACTAGAATTGGAGCCTGAAGATGTGACTGAATTGCTGCAATTTCATGATAAAATCAACATGTGAGGAGATGCTTCTTATGGATGAGCAAAGAAAGTGGTTTTCAGGTAGATCTACTCCTGGTGAAGATTGTTGAAATGACAACAAAAGATTTAGAAATTACATAAACTTAGTCGATGAAACAGTGGCAAGGTTTGGGAGGACTGACTCCAATCTTGAAAGATGTTTTACTGTGTGTAAAATGCTATCAAACTGCATTTCATTCTATAGAAAAATTGTTGGTGAAAGGAAATGGCAGTTGATGCAGCAAACTTCATTGTTGTCTTATTTTGAGAAACTGCCACAGCCACCCCAACCTTCAGCAACTACCACCCTGTTCAGTCAGCAGCCATCAATACCAAGACCAGCAAAATGATTACAGCTCATGAAGGCTCAGATGATGGCTAGCATTTTTAACAATAAAGTATATTTAAATTAAGATATGTACATTATTTATAGATACAATGCTATTGCACACTTAATAGACTACGATGTACTATAAGCATAACATTTATACACACTGGGAAACCAAAAACACTGTGACTTGCTCTACTGCAATATTCTCTTTCTTGTAGTAGTCTAGAAGCAAACCAGCGTGACCTATGTTGTGTGCCCGTATGGTAAATATATTATATGCATTTAGTCTTCACAGCACCCATATGGAATAGGCATTGTTTGAACAGATAAAGAAACTCACGCACAGGGATATTGATTTATAAAAGGTCACCCAGCATTATAAGAGCTGTGAGTCAAACACAGATTTGTCCTACTTCTGAGTTGTCACTCTCCAACATACTACTGATTTTTTAAAGGAATTATTTATTTCATGTTATTTTTCATTGTGGTTTATTACAGAATATTGAATATAGTTCTCTGTGCTATTCACTGTGGCCTCACTGTTTATCCTCTATATATGTATATATATAATAGTTTGCATCTGCTAATCCCCAAACCCCAGTCCATCACTCCCCTGCCCTCTCCCACTTGGTCACCACAAATCTGTTCTCTATGTTTGTGAGTCTGTTTCTGTTTCACAGATAAATTCATTTGTGTCGTGTTTTAGATTCCATGTATAAGTGATATCATACGGTATTTGTCTTTTTTTGACTTACTTCATTTCGTATGATAATATCTAGGTCCGTCCATACTGCTGCAAATGGCATTATTTCATTCTTTATTATGTTCAAATAATATTCTGTGTATGTATTATATGAATATGTATGTGTGTGTATATATATATCTTCTTTATCTATTCATGAAGTGTGCATTTAGATCGTTTCCATGTTTTAGCTATTGCAAATATAGCAACAATTATTGTTGCTATAAACATAGGAGTTATGCACTACTGATTTTTATGAAGAGTTCTTTTGTACTGCCAGTGGGGTCAGGAACATTATCTTGTTCATCTTTTTGTTACAGCTACCTAATGAATACATATTCATGAAAATTATTCTTATTTTTATAGTAACAGTTGGTCCCTATGTGTTTATTTATGTTCATAGGCTTGGGTCAAAATTTAGGATATGGATTAGAAAACTTTTCATGAAAGGTCTGATAGTAAATATTTTAGGGTTTGTGGCTTGTATGGTATGCTAGAAAGACTAATGTCCCCCTGCAAAGTCCACCTACTAATCCCAGGAAATGGGGAATATGTTGTTACATAGCAAAGGGAAATTAAGGCTGCAGATGGAACCAACATTGCTAAACAGCTGATTGAACAACAGGGAGACTATCCCGGATTATCTGGGTGGGCCTAATGTAATCACACATTTCCTTAAAGTGTAGGAGAGAGGCAGAAGGGAAGATAAGAGTAATATTACCAGAGCTGTGAGAAGGCCTCAACCTATTGTTTCTGGTTTTTGAAGACTGAGGAAGGGGGCCAGAGCAGGCAGTTGCTGGCAGCCTCTAGAAACTGGAGAAGGCAAGGGAATTGTGTTCCCTAGAGGCTCCAGAAACGAATACAGCGCTACTGACACCTGGATTTTAATCTAGTGAGACCTACATCAGACTTCGAACCTACAGAACTGTAAGATAATGAACATGTTGCTTTATGCCACCAGGTTTGTGGTGATTTGTCCTAGAAACAACAGACAACTAATACATATGATCTCTGTCACAGCTGCTGAAATCTGTCACTGTGGCAGTCACAGGCAATATGTAAACAAATGGCTGTGGCTGTGTCCAAATGAAATATACAGGAACAGTGAGGTCAGCCAGCTGTAGCCTGTGGATCATAGTTTGCTAACCCCTAGGTTATGATCTACAGCAAAATTAAGTACATTTTGTGGATAAAAATGTCCATAACAGAATGAAGATCTGAGCAACTATCAATTGGAATTTTATGTAAAATAGAGAGGAAAGAATAAAACTGGTGTTTTACTGAACATCTGCTATGCTCTAGTATGGCACAGGTACAGCTCTAGGCGTTTAGTGTGTGTTTTCTTGTTTAAACTTTGAAATAACATGGTAGGTCTTGTATCATTACCTCCATTTTCACAGACAAGGAGACTGAGTTCAGAGAGATTAAGAAATCCAGGTTCACACAATGGCTAAGTTAGATTTTGAACTTAAGTCTCCCTGATTCCAGTCTCCATTTTTCCGCACTGAGATATGTCTTACTCATTCTCCATGTGTTCCCTCTGAGTCCTAATCACAATAAGATATGTTGTCTGTGGGACTTAGGCTGAATTGGAGAGGCTCAGTATTTTAATCCCTTTTGGGACTCAAATTCAGTTATAACATTGAGTGGTTTCTGTAAGTTTTACTAATGTTAACAGTCTTACTTCTTATAGTTCTGTCTACTCTTCAAAGTAAAGATAAAATGGTTGATGGAAAGAACAGCAGCAGGTAATACCTAATTTGATATGGGTTTGCATGGTTTGCTAAAATTTTGGTGTCATTATTTCATGACACAGAAGGTAAATTCTGAATTGGAGTAGAGGATTTGAACACATACTTAGCAAGAGATAGTTCTCTACATTTCACTGCTTCTCTTATGTAAAAAATTATCAAGGCATCAATTTTAAGAAGATACTGTTGGAGTTAGCAAGACTCAAACCTTACTTAGGTTTTGCAAAATCTACTTAATTTGATGACAGGTGGAATTAACAAAATTAGAGCCAAAGATCCACTATTATTTCCTCAAGGTAAAAGTATTAACTATTTATCAGGTTCTGAAGCCAACAAGATGAAGATCTGACTAAATATCACACATGTAACCACATATATATAGGAAGGGAATTTTTTAGATACTGTTTCACAAAACGTTTTTTCTGGGGTGTGTAATTCCCAGGAAATTCTACTTGAAAAAAGAGTTCTATTATCAAATACCTTAATAATGGATTAAATAGGCTGTGGCACCAATTCCAATTTGTGTGTGTTTGGGGTTCCCCCACAGCAGTAAGCAGTTCTCAAGGCACCAACTGGATGTCCATTTTAACTCAGTTCTGACACTGTCCACCAAGAGATGACATCATATGCTACATGTTAAGGGTTCAGTCCTACAAGTCCCCTTCTTTCCATCCTCTACTTTGGATGCCACTTGAAATCCCAGGTTGTCACCTGTGCTCCTAACTGGCTCTAAGGCAGAGGTTTCCAGGATTCCTTCCTTGGTTTGGTTAATTTGCTAGAGCAGCTCACAGAACCCAGAGAAACATTACTGGATTACCAGTTTACTACAGAAGGGTATAACTCAAGGGCAGTCAGATGAAGACATGCAGAGAGCAAAGTATGGGGAAAGATCATGGAGCTCCCATTCTCTCTGAGCACCACGCACCCAGCACTTTCTTAGGTTCACCAGCTTGGAAGCTCTCAGACTCTTGTCCTCTTGAGTTTTTATGGAGATTTCATTACATAGTCATGACTGGGTAAATCACTGGCCACTGGCGATTGATTCAACCTCTAGCCTCTCTCCCCTCCAGGGATGCTGCGGGGGAAGGGGTGAGACTGAAAGTTCCAGCCCTCTAATCACGTGGTTGTTTCTCCTGGCAGCTAGCCACCATCCTTAGGTCACCTAAGGGCTTTCCGAAAGTCACTATTAACATTAAGAAAGAACTTTTATTGCTCTTAGCACAGAAAATACCAATAATTTCAGGAACTCTGTACCAGGAACAGGTCAAAGACCAAATATATATTTCTTATTATAAATCATAATATCATGAAAATTAAACAAAATTAAATAGATATTTTAAAATAAATTGAAAAATATTTACTTGGCTGCACTGGCTCTTAGTTGCAGCATATGGGATCTTTAGTTGTGACATGTGGAATCTCTAGTTGTGATATGTGGGATCTAGTTTGCTGACCAGGGATCAAACCCAGGGCCCCTCCCCCTTGGAAGCTTGGAGTCTTAGTCATGGGACCACTAGGTAAGTCCTGAGATTTTTTGATTATAGGACATCTTAGAGCCTAAAAGAGTTTTCCAGGGGAAAAAAGTGTGCAGTTTTTCTAAAACTCATTTGAATGAGGGTCACTTGCTTCATAGAGTGTCTTATGAGACTAAAGTGAAAGTGAAAAGTTGAAAGTTGCTCAGTCATATCCTACTCTTTGCAACCCCATAGACTATACAGTCATGGAATTCTCCAGGCCAGAATACTGTAGTGGGTAGCTTTTCCCTTCTCCAGGGGATCTTCCCAACCCGGGAATCGAACTGGGGTCTCCTGCATTGCAGGTGGATTCTTTACCAACTGAGCTACCAGGGAAGCCTGACTAGTATTTCACGAACCACTGTTTGGGGAACATGGAGGCAATGGTGAGCATGAATGCCCAGAGCCATGAAATACCCTCCCAGGCTTGGGGAGCAATCAGTAGTTCCAATTCAGGTTGGGGAGCAACTGTAGTTGTGATGTGTGGAGGGGGATAGTTCAGAGACTAGATAATAGACAGTACTGTAAATGGTTTAGACTTTATCCTAGACAATGAGACCAATTGAAATATATTTTAAGGAAGGTGGAAAAATGATCAGATTTAGTGCTTTTTAGAAGGATTGCTCTGGTTTTGGTGTGGAGATGATATTTGAGAGGCTGAGGCCTAGAGAAATTTGTTACAACTGGGTTGACCTCTTGGCGGGTGTCAAGCTGAATGACATAATCAAGCCAAAAGGTGGGTGGAGAAAGGATTTCATTACTTGCAATAAGTATTGAGTACACTAGGGATATTTCCCAAAGCAATGTCTCCCCAAAAGCAAAATTGGGGAAGTTTTAAGCTATGGAAGCATGTGTATTCATGAAGAGAATAGAACAAATAAAAATTTAGCATAGAATTTGGGCAAGAGTCACCCTGGGTTGACAGAGCTCGTATCTTAGTTGATTGAAATCACTAGGGCCCGCAAAGGTCAGCATCATCAATTCTCTGGCTCAGGTTAGTCTGGTGACCGATTGTCCACTGGGCTTCAGACCCTGTAAAACAGCTCAAGAAGGTGTGTCAGGCTTTCCTTTACCTTTGAAACAGAACTGGGAGTCTTAGTGACTGCCCTTTTCCCCTCCAATATGGTTATTTCTCTGGCCTGTCAATAGCTGCTTGTTCCTACATTCTTTTGTTCCCTTAAGATCATTAGTGACTGAGACCTCTTCTTCTGCCTGACCAAGCACTGTGGCCAGGCTTGTATCCCAGAATGACCTAAAATGGCTTCACTTATGTCAAGAAAGCTATGACTGGTTCTCTTTCTTTGGGGAACCCAACCATACCTGCCTATGGAATCAGGTTGACTGTTAAGGCCACCACTGCCTTAACCCACAAGGAGAGATTACAGAGGGCTAAGCAGACAGAGTACTGACACGTTCTCACTGACTGAGACTGAGGAAGGGAAGATGTGAAGTAGGTAGATTCTGCAGGGCTTGATGACCGATGGGGAGGTAAGGAGAGAGCCAAGTCAGAGTCGACTTCCAGGTTTCCAGTTTAGGTGACTTAAGCATTGAGTATGTCACTCATCAGGACAGGCAGGAGGGAGTGCAGGTTTGGAGGGAAAGACAATGAATTCAGTCTGCATACACCGTCTCTGTTAGCTCCCATGTGGCACCACGCCTTGAGCTATTTGGGAAGCAATTGTCATCTTATTCAGTCTTCTGCCATTTCCTGCCAGGTTCCATGCTTTAGCTTTCCAGCTAGCTTTCCTGTCTTTGGATTATTCTCTTTCAATTCTTCAGTCTTAAAAAAAGAGCCTCTCATTTACTAAAGGCATTAACCTAGCCAGGCACATGCTAAAGCACTTGACCCAAATATGACTTCATTCACTTTAGTTTTCTGAACATCTACATGTAGAATGTGTTATTATACCCATTTTGTAAGTGAAAATTCAGACAAGAAGAGCTGAAGTAACTCTATGTTCACACAATTGTAAAGTAACAGTTGGGGGTTTCCTCTAGACTTTTTTTTTCAGACTTGATTTTTAGAGCACTTTAATGTTCACGGCAAAATTCAGCAGAAGGCGCAGAGATTTCCCATATAACCCCTAACCCCACACATGCATAGATTCCGCAGTTATCATCATCTCCCATCAGAGTGATCCATCTGCTGCAATTAATGAGTCTACACTGACGCATCATTATCACCTAAGTCCATTGTTTACATTTGGGTTCATTCTAGGTGCTGCACCTTCTATGAGTTGGGCAAATTATAGTGATGTTTCTACCATTACAATATCATTTTCACTGCCCTAAGAATCCTCTATGCTCTTCTTATTTATTACTCCCTCCTCTCAAACTTACTGGCTAGACTTTTAACCACTAATATTTACTGAATTTATGTGCATATCAGGTTCCTCCATGTTAAATTCTCAACCAAGGATCAAGCTCTCCTTGGTCCTATTTCACAGAATGAATAGCCCCCGCCTCTACATACTGATAGACCTTGGATAGACAACTGTTCTCATCTCACATGCTAGCAAGTAATGCTCAAAATTCTTCAGGCTAGGCTTCAATATTACATGAACCAGGAACATCCAGATGTACAAGCTGGATTTAGAAAAAGCAGATGAACCAGAGATCAAATTGCCAACATCCTTTTTTTTTTTTAATTTTTTTTATTTTTAAACTTTACATAATTGTATTAGTTTTGCCAAATATCAAAATGAATCCGCCACAGGTATACATGTGTTCCCCATCCTGAACCCTCCTCCCTCCTCCCTCCCCATACCATCCCTCTGGGTCGTCCCAGTGCACTAGCCCCAAGCATCCAGTATCGTGCATTGAACCTGGACTGGCATCTCGTTTCATACATGATATTTTACATGTTTCAATGCCATTCTCCCAAATCTTCCCACCCTCTCCCTCTCCCATAGAGTCCAAAAGACTGTTCTATACATCAGTGTCTCTTTTGCTGTCTCATACACAGGGTTATTGTTACCATCTTTCTAAATTCCATATATATGCATTAGTATACTGTATTGGTGTTTTTCCTTCTGGCTTACTTCACTCTGTATAATAGGCTCCAGTTTCATCCACCTCATTAGAACTGATTCAAATGTTTTCTTTTTAATGGCTGAGTAATACTCCATTGTGTATATGTACCATAGCTTTCTTATCCATTCATCTGCTGATGGACATCGCAGCACTGTTTATAATAGCCAGGACATGGAAGCAACCTAGATGGCCAACATCCTTTGGATCATAAAAAAAGCAAGGGATTTCCAGAAAGACATCTACTTCTGCTTCATTGACTACACTAAAGCCTTTGACTGTAAGGATCACAACAAACTGTGGAAAATTCTTAGAGAGATGGGAATACCAGATCACCTTACCTGCCTGCTGAAAATCCTGTGTTCAGGTCAAGAAGCAGCAATTAGAAGTGGACATGGAACAATGGACTGGTTCCAATTGGGAAAGGAGTGTCAAGGTTGTATATTGTCACCCTTCTTATTTAACTTAAATGCTGAATACATCATGCAAAATGCCAGGTTGGAAGAATCATAAGTTGGAATCAAGATCGCCAGAGGCATATCAATAACCTCAGATATGTTGATCAGTTCAGTTGCTCAGTCGTGTCCGCCCAAACTCATGTCCATCGATTCGGTGATGCCATCCAGCCATCTCATCCTCTGTCGTCCCTTTCTCCTCCTGCCCCCAATCCCTCCCAGCATCAGAGTCTTTTCCAATGAGTCAACTCTTCACACGAGGTGGCCAAAGTATTGGAGTTTCAGCTTTAGCGTCAGTCCTTCCAAAGAACACCCAGGACTGATCTTTAAAATGGACTGGTTGGATCTCCTTGCAGTCCAAGGGACTCTCAAGAGTCTTCTCCAACACCACAGTTCAAAAGCATCAATTCTTTGGTGCTCAGCTTTCTTCACAGTCCAACTCTCACATCCATACATGACCACAGGAAAAACCATAGCCTTGACTAAATGGACCTTTGTTGGCAAAGTAATGTCTCTGCTTTTGAATATGCTATCTAGGTTGGTCATAACTTTCCTTCCAAGGAGTAAGCGTCTTTTAATTTCATGGCTGCAATCACCATCTGCAGTGATTTTGGAGCCCCCCAAAATAAAGTTTGACACTGTTTCCACTGTTTCCCTATCTATTTCTCATGAAGTGATGGGACCAGATGCCATGATCTTCGTTTTCTTAATGTTGAGCTTTATGCCAACTTTTTCACTCTCCTCTCACTTTCATCAAGAGCCTTTTGAGTTCCTCTTCACTTTCTGCCATAAGGGTGGTGTCATCTGCATATCTGAGGTTGTTGATATTTCTCCCGGCACTCTTGATTCCAGCTTGTGCTTCTTCCAGCCCAGCCTGGCATTTCACATGATTTACTCTGCATATAAGTTAAATAAGCAGGGTGACCATATACAGCCTTGACATACTCCTTTTCCTATTTGGAACCAGTCTGTTGTTCCATGTCCAGTCCTAACTGTTGCTTCCTGACCTGCATACAGGTTTCTCAAGAGGCAGGTCAGGTGGTCTGGTATTCCCATCTCTTGAAGAGCTTTCCACACTTTATTGTGATCCACACAGTCAAAGGCTTTGGCATAGTCAATAAAGCAGAAATAGATGTTTTTCTGGAACTCTCTTGCTTTTTCAATGATCCAGCGGATGTTGGCAATTTGATCTTTGGTTCCTCTACCTTTTCTAAAACCAGCTTGAACATCTGGAAGTTCACGGTTCACATATTGCTGAAGCCTGGCTTGGAGAATATTGAGCATTACTTTACTAGCGTGTGAGATGAGTGCAATTGTGCAGTAGTTTGAGCATTGTTTGGCATTGCCTTTCTTTGGGATTGGAATGAAAACTGACCTTTTCCAGTCCTGTGGTCACTGCTGAGTTTTCCAAATTTGCTGGCATGTTGAGTGTAGCACTTTCACAGCATCATCTTTCAGGATTTGAAACAGCTCAACTGGAATTCCATCACCTCCACTAGCTTTGTTTGTAGTGATGCTTTCTAAGGCCCACTTGACTTCACATTCTAGGATGTCTGGCTCTAGGTGAGTGATCACACCATTGTGATTATCTTGGGCATGAAGATGTTTTTGTACAGTTCTTCTGTGTATTCTTGCCACCTCGTCTTAATATCTTCTGTTTCTGTTAGGTCCCTACCATTTCTGTCCTTTATCAAGCCCATCTTTGCATGAAATGTTCCCTTGGTATCTCTAATTTTCTTGAAGAGATCTCTAGTCTTTCTCATTCTGTTGTTTTCCTCTATTTCTTGCATTGATCACTGAGGAAGGCTTTCTTATCTCTCCTTGCTATTCTTTGGAACTCTGCATTCAGATGCTTATATCTTTCCTTTTCTCCTTTGCTTTTCACTTCTCTTCTTTTCACAGCTATTTGTAAGGCCTCTCGAGACAGCCATTTTGCTTTTTTGCATTTCTTTTCCATGGGGATGGTCTTGATCCCTGTCTCCTGTACAACGTCATGAACCTCCGTCCATAGTTCATCAGGCAGTCTATCAGATCTAGTCCCTTAAATCTATTTCTCACTTCATAATCATAAGGAATTTGATTTAGGTCATAAATTTAGACCATTTAGATTTAGACCATTTATGATTTAGACCATTCATACCTGAATGGTCTGGTCATTTTCCCTGCTACTGCTACTGCTGCTAAGTCACTTCAGTCATGTCTGACTCTGTGCGACCCCATAGACAGAAGCCCACCAGGCTCCCCGTCCCTGGGATTCTCCAGGCAAGAACACTGGAGCGGGTTGCCATTTCCTTCTCCAATGCATGAAAGTGAAAAGTGAAAGTGAATTTGTTCAGTCGGGTCCGACTCTCAGCAACCCCATGGACTGCAGCCTACCAGGCTCCTCCATCCATGGGATTTTCCAGGCAAGAGTACTGGAATGGGGTGCCATCGCCTTACTTTCTTCAATTTAAGTCTGAATTTGGCAATAAGGAGCTCATGATGCAAGCCACAGTCAGCTCCCGGTCTTGTTTTTGCTGACAGTATAGAGCTTCTCCATCTTTGGCTGCAAAGAATATAATCAATCTAATTTCGGTGTTGACCATCTGGTGATGTCCATGTGTAGAGTCTTCTCTTGTGTTGTTGGAAGAGGGTGTTTGCTATGACCAGTGCATTTCCTTGGCAAAACTCTATTAGTCTTTGCCCTGCTTCATTCTGGATTCCAAGGCCAAATTTGCCTGTTACCCCAGGTGTTTCTTGACTTCCTAGTTTTGCATTCCAGTCCCCTATATTGAAAAGGACATCTTTTTTGGGTGTTAGTTCTAAAAGGTCTTGTATGTCTTCATAGAACCCTTCAACTTCAGCTTCTTCAGCATTACTGGTTGGGGCATAGACTTGGATTAGTGTGATATTGAATGGTTTGCCTTGGAAATGAACAGAAATCATTCTGTCATTTTTAAGACTACATCCAAGTACTGCATTTTGGAGTCCTGTGGATGCCACCACCCTAACGGCAGAAAGCAAAAAGGAACTAAAGAGCCTCTTGATGAAGGCAAAAGAGGAGAGTGAAAAATCTGGTTTAAAAGTCAACATTCAGAAAACTAAGATTATAGCATCTGGTCCCATCACTTCATGGCAAATAGATGAAAAAGCAGTGGAAACAGTGACAGTCTTTATTTTCTTGGGCTCCAAAATCACTGCAGATGGTGACCGCAGCCATGAAATTAAAAGATGCTTGCTCCTTGCAAGAAAAGCTATGACCAACCTAAACAGCGTGTTAAAAAGCAGAGACACTATCTTGCCAACAAAGATCTGTATAGTTAAGGCTATGGTTTTTCCAATAGTCATGTACGGATGTGAGAGTTGGACCATAAAGAAGGCTGAGCACTGAAGAATGGATGCTTTCGAACTGTGGTGCTGGAGAAGACTCTTAAGAGTCCCATGGACAGCAAGGAGATCAAACCAGTCAATCTTAAAGGAGATCAACCATGAAGATTCATTGGAAGGACTGATGCTGAGGCTGCAATACTTTGGCCACCTGATGGGAAGAGCTGACATATTGGAAAAGACCCTGATGTTGGGAAAGATTTAAGGCAGGAGGATAAGGGGATGACACAGGACAAGATTGTTGGATGGCATCACCAACTCAATGCACACGAGTTTGAGTAAACTTCAGGAGATAGTGAAGGACAGGGAAGCCTGGTGTCTTCCAGTCCATGGGGTTGCTAAGAATCGGATGTGACTGAACAGCAACAAGAGTTTTCTTAGAGCCCTTACCTCATCCTTCCTTGGAATAATGTCATACCACAGGACATGAAAACACTCTGTGGTCTTGAAAGCACATTGGTTATCTAGAAGGGCATGGGCAAGTACCTTAGGAAAAGACTGCAGAATGCCATGGCTCCTTTGAGAGAGAAAAGTAATGGAAAGCTTGGGGAGATCAGATAGGAGATTAATTTGTATACCAAGGAACTCATGTAGAAATTGATCAAATCTGAGGGCAGCTCTTTCTACATAAAATCCTCTGGACACTTACATACTGATTTATGTTGAGGGCAAACCAAATGGTCTTGAGGAGTAATCCAGGGCTTTGCTGCAGATACTCTGCTTTGAATATCAGTTTGCAGGTTGTGGGATGACTGGCAAGGCATGCAACCCTCTGAGTCTCATTCCCCTCACATGTTAAGTGGGGTAATGATGCCTACATCTTTAAGACACTGAGATGGTAAAAAGGACAGTGGGTCAAAACTACCTGGCACAAGATGGTGGCTCCTTTTGTCAAAAAGTTCTTCTTCCTTTTATTGTTATCACCAGTCTTCACATTCTCTTCACCTTGCAGAACTGATCTCTGCTCCCTTTGTTGTCCCAGGTACCTGTACATAGTTCTCCTGGCATGCTCACCAGGTGGTGTTGTAGCCAACAGTGTGTGGCTCTCCCCACTCCCTGTCCCTTCCCTTTCTGGCCCCATTGTCCCCACCTCCTGCAGCACAAATTCCCTGAAGTCAAACATGGATTTTTATGATTGTCTACGTTATTAGTTCAGTGAATTGCACCCATTACACATATAGTGAATTTTCGCTTTGCCCACTTTCATTGCTTTATTTTCCTTCATAGGTCTTGAACATGAACGTGAATGTGAAGTTGCTCAGTCATGTCAGACTCTTTGCGACCCCATGGACTGTAGCCTACCTGTAGGCTCCTCTGTCCATGGGATTTTCCAGGCAATAGTACTGGAGTGGATTGCCATTTCCTTCTCCAAGGGATCTTCCCAACCTAGGGATTGAACCTGGGTCTTCTGCATTGTAGACAGACCCTTTACTGTCTGAGCCACCAGGGAAGTCCTTCATAGGTCTTACTATGGCTTAAATTTATACTGTTTATTAACTTGTGTCTCTTTCACTGACTATGTAAACGTTAAGATAACAGAGACTTCTGTCTCTTTTGTTCACTGTTGTGAACAAAATCCAGAATAATGCTTAGGACATAGTAGATACTCAGTATTTGTTGACTGAATGAATTTTACATATTACTCATATTACTGAGCTTCCTCCGTGGCTCAGACAGTAAAGAATCTGCCTGTAATGTGGGAGACCTGGGTTTGATCCCTGGGTTGGGAAGATCCCCTGGAGGAGGGCATGGCAATCCATTCCAGTATTCTTTTCTGGAGAATCCTCATGGACAGAGGAGCCTGGCGGGTGACTAAGCACACACATTACTCATATCAGTGCAGTGAAGTAAGGTGTTATTAGAGATTAGGAATGTAGATATGCCTACATACTTTTAGTTTATCAGAAATAAGGTAGAGAATTTGAAATTAGATCTTTCTGACTTCACAGCTGATTCTGATTTCAATATACTGACTGCTTCTTGTTGTTCAGTCACTCTGCTGCTGCTACTGCTGCTAAGTCGCTTCAGTTGTGTCCGACTCTGTGAGACCCCATAGATGGTAGCCCACCAGGCTGCCCCATCCCTGGGATTCTCCAGGCAAGAACACTGGAGTAGGTTGCCATTTCCTTCTCCAATGCATGAAAGTGAAAAGTGAAAGTGAAGTCGCTCAGTCGTGTCTGACTCTAGCGACCCCATGGACTGCAGCCTACCAGGCTCCTCCATCCATGGGATTTTCCAGGCAAGAGTACTGGAGTGGGGTGCCAGTGCCTTTTCTGGTTCAGTCACTCAGTCATGTCCAACTCTTAGAGACCTCATGGACTGCAGCACGCCAGACTTCCCTGTCCTTCACTGTCTCCTGGAGCCTGCTCAAACTCATGTCCATCGAGTCAGTGATCCCATCCAACCATCTCGTCTTCTGTCATCCCCTTCTCCTCCTGCTTTCAATTTCCCAGAATCAGGGTCTTTTCTGATGAGTCAGTTCTTCACTTCAGGTGGCCAAAGTATTGTAGTTTCAGCTTCAGCATCAGTCCTTCCAATGAATAGTCAGGGTTGATTTCCTTTAAGATGGACTGGTTTGATCTCCTTGCAGTCCAAGGGACTCTCAAGAGTCTTGTCCAACATCACAGTTCAAAAGCGTCAGTTCTTCAGCACTCATCTTTTTTTATGGTCCAACTCTAACATCCATACATGACTACTTGAAAAACCATAGTTTTGACTATATTTACCTTTGCTGGCAAAGTAATGTCTCTGCTTTTTAATATGCTGTATAGGTTTGTCATAACTCCTTATTAGTAATTGTCATAAATAAAGAAGCATTTAGGTATGGCATTAGGGGAGACTTGAAGAGACATAAAGCCTTTCCTTTCCACTTGAACTTGAGAGGCAATGCGGTGTAGAAAGAAAGGAATGTGATCTTTGGGCAGACAAACTTGACCATGACTTCTGGTTCTGTTCCTTCAGTGGATCACGTTGGAGATGTTCCCTATTTTTCTCATCTTCTACTTTCCTATTATTAAGCAGTTACAATACTTTTATTTCTGGGTTGTTGGCAGGATTAGATGATATAATGTTTGCAACACAGTACCACCTAACAGGAGATTAATAAATGACATTTATCCTTCTAATGTCACTTCTGTCTCTACCTTTCCGTTCAGCATTTAGTTATTATATCAATGCATTTTTATGTTAGTATTGTCTCCTTGGCAAGATTCTAAGCACTTTGAGGATAGAGGCTATATCTTCAACTACTTATGTATTTCACACAACCCCTCCTGGGGCTTGTGGTGGTGACTTCCACACTTGTATTGATGAGGAACTTGTTTGATTTTTTTCTAAATCCTGGGAAAATCCCTGACAGTTGGATGAATAGGTGCTGACTGGGCAAGTTCATTCTGTCAGTAATAAATTTGGGAGTGGAAGATGGATTATCTTCCAGGTTGAAGGTCAGTTATGATAAGCCTCAAGATCAATGAATAGAACAAGGACAGCATGTCTGTAAACTTCTGAAATAAAATGATACTATTTTGAAGATATTTTCAGTTGCTATTTTGATTTTTTAAATTCTCTTACTGCCACCAAACAAATGCCATTACTACAAACAAAAGTTGCAAGAAAATAAAAGCTAAGAACATATTCTTCAAGTAAACATTTTTTATGAAAAATTAAAATGGGGATTTGTCAGGTGCTCTATGGATCAAATTTTTAGATTGTTTGTTAATAATCTAAACTTCAAAACTTATAAAAATGTATTTAGACAAGAGACTCAGTGGCCTCTGGGAAAGTCTTGAAAATCAATTTGAGCAAAGTAGAATAATGTATGAAATAAGTCTCTTAATATGTGAACTCTAAAGAGTTTGTGGTGAAATGGGAAATATACATTGGTTATTAACAACTGAGGTTAGAAAGGCAATCGACCTGGGTTCAATTCCTGGGTTGGGAGGATGCCCTGGAGAAGGAAATGGCAACCCACTCTGGTGTTCTTGCCTGGAAAATCCCATGGACAGAGGAGCCTGGCGGGCTACAGTCCACGGGGTCACAAAGAGTCGGACACGACTGAGTGACTAACACAAAGAGTTTGTGGTGAAATGGGAAATATACATTGGTTATTAACAACTGAGGTTAGAAAGGCATTTTGATTTACAGTGGAAAAGTATTGCAATTTCACTTTCCACTGGATAGGCAGAAAATGGGCTCTGCCTCATTACATTGTGAGATTTGTGTTTATGCTGAATCCCCATCCATGTGAACACAGTAAGCTATTGAAATCTGAATTATTGAGTTTCTTTCCAGGAAGTCACTGACTTTCAGCTCAAATATAGTCTGCTGCTCATTCTTCCTGCTTCTTGTTACACTGATTTATTTCTTTTTCTTCTTAGAGATTCAGTTATGACCAGGTAGAATGGACCTTCCAACTTGGCACACACTACCAAGTCAAGGTTCCAATCCTTCCAATGGCTGGGTGTTCATTGGAAGGACTGATGTTGAAGCTGAAACTCCAATACTTTGGCCACCTGATGTGAAGAGGTGACTCATTTGAAAAGACCCTGATGCTGGGAAAGATTGAGGGTAGGAGGAGAAGGGGACGACAGAGGATGGGATGGTCGGATGGCATCACTGATTCAATGGACATGAGTTTGGGTGGACTCCAGGAGTTGGTGATGGACAGGGAGGCCTGGCGTGCTGCAGTTCATGGGGTCACAAAGAGTTGGACACGACTGAGCAGCTAAACTGAACTGAACCAAGTCAAGGTTACTTGTTAAGAGGCAGGGGAGAGTTCTATCCCTTTGTCCATATTCAGCCAACTATCATGATGAATAAAGCCAACTTTTCCAAAGAGAGGACACGGTATGAGAGCATGGCATCAGCTCAAACACTACTGCACATTCCCATTCTTATAAGCTCAGTTGTTGTTTTTTCCATGTAAAAAATCATTTCCAAAATTAGGAGCTTAAAAATTAGTTAACTCATGATTTTATGGTCAGCAACTTGGCCTGAGATTGGTTGCATAGGGCCAGGTTTGGCTGATCTTGGCTGGACTCTGATATATACATATATAGCCATCTTGCTGTATGTTGCAAGATGGCTTAGTGGGAGAGCTTGTCTTAATTCCATGTGGTCTCTAATCATCTACCAGACAAGCCTAGACTTGTAAATGGTGGCCAAGGAAAGGATCCAAGGGAGCTGATGGAAGTGTGCAAAGCTTCTTGAGGCTTAGGCTGAGAGCTTGCCTCACATCATGTTCACTATGTGCTGTTCCCCAAAGCAAATCATCAACACAGATGGATGTAAGGGAAGAGAAATATATTCCACCACTGATGGGAGAAACTGCAAATAATTTTGGCAATTTTTGTAATTGAACGTTTGGTGTCCTTTGTGGTTTTGTGTTAAGGTTTTTTTTTTTTTTTTTTAGGTCTGAAGATTTTATTTTATTTTTTTTATTCTTCCAATTTTATTTTATTTTTAAACTTTACATAATTGTATTAGTTTTGCCAAATATCAAAATGAATCCGCCACAGGTATACATGTGTTCCCCATCCCGAACCCTCCTCCCTCCTCCCTCCCCATACCATCCCTCTGGGCCGTCCCAGTGCACCAGCCCCAAGCATCCAGCATCATGCATCGAACCTGGACTGGCAACTCGTTTCATACATGATATTTTACATGTTTCATTGCCATTCTCCCAAATCTTCCCACCCTCTCCCTCTCCCACAGAGTCCATAAGACTGTTCTATACATCAGTGTCTCTTTTGCTGTCTCGTACACCGGGTTATTGTTACCATCTTTCTAAATTCCATATATATGCCTTAGTATACTGTATTTATGTTTTTCCTTCTGGCTTACTTCACTCTGTATAATAGGTTCCAGTTTCATCCACCTCATTAGAACTGATTCAAATGTATTCTTTTTAATGGCTGTGTTAAGGTTTTACTTCCATCAGTTTGAAGTCCATTGAATCATTCTGTGCTTAAAGGAACTCTCCTATGGAATTATCATATTAAGCTTTGTATTTATATCTGGGGGTTTCCCAGATGGTGCTAGTGGTAAAGAACACACCAGTCAGTGCAGGAGATGTAAGAGATGTAGGTTCAATCCCTGGGTCAGGAAGATCCTCTGGAGGAGGGCATGACAACCCATTCCTATATTCTTGACTGGAGAATCTCATGGGCAGAGGAGTCTGGTGGGCTACAGTCCATAGCATTGCAAAGAGTTGGACACAACTGAGCAGCTTGGCACACTTTCATATCTGGATCACCCCTGGGTCTTACCTCAGATGCCTAAATGCCTTGACAATAAACCCAGATACTTCTTCATGCCTCTCATGCACTTTACACAGGATTTATGCAAACCAGACCTCAGAAGAGTTACAATGAATTTATGCAGATAAATTCAACTAAAATAATATCCTTAGGTTCTGAATCACTTTGTCCTTCATTATCTCTTCCATTCTCACAGCAGTCCTGTGATATAGGCGGGGGAGATGTTACTGCCTTCTTCTACTTGATGTCGAAACTGAGGCTCAGAAAATTAAAATGATTTCTGTGAGGCCCCACAACTGTGTAATTGGTAGGGCTGAGGTTTGAACCCAGGTTGTCTGACTGCAGATCCATCTCCTGATTCACTGCATGTATTTACTTTAGCTGACTGGCTGGCTTCAGGCTGATGGTAAGACCAGATTGACTTCCTCTATTGGTCAGAAACAATCCAAAATACTATTTTTCAGAGTAGAACCTAGGGCTTTAGGTGAAGAGGTGTAATAGTGGTCTGGGCCACAGAGGTCTGCACATGGGTCGTAGTTGACTGCGGGAGGGATCTAAGTGCTGGCACAGCTCTCTGAGCCTTCCCTTTCATACTTGGTGACTTTAATTTTCCTTCATCCTCCTGAACTATGAAGCTTTAAAGGTGGGTAGTGAGGGTGGGCTAGTGGGGAGGATGATGTTTCAATTTGAAGACAAATGCTACTGGGCACCCATGGCCTCTTGCTCTAGTGCTCAGAGCTCTGATGACCCTGTGCCCAGCAGGGGCTAGTAGAGGGAACTTGAGCTCCTGAGCAGATATGTCAGGGCTCAAATTCCTGCTCTTTTATTTGCTACTCAGTCTGCTCGTTTGCAAAATGGGACAAACTATACCAACTATCGAATAAGTTCTACCAACAAATTCTACCAACTATTGAATAAATAAAAGGAGATAATGTATTTGAAGGGCTTCACACAGAGTAAGTGCTAAGTGATTTTGTATGTTTACCCACTTGGGTGTATACTCATGTAGGACAGAAATTTCTCTCTGTAATTCTCTAATTCCATGTCAAGCTGCACACAAACTAAATAAACATGTCTTTTCTCTCCTTTCTTTACTTAAATGATTTTATCTTTTGACCTGAAAACTTAAATTCAATTTGACCTGATATGTTCAATTAATAGGGCTTCCCACGTGACTCAGTGGTAAAGAATCCACCTGCCAGTGCAGGAGAGGTAGGAGGCACAGCTTCGATCCGTGGGTCAGGAACATCTCCTGGAGTAGGAAATGTCAACCCACTCTAGTATTTGCCTGGACAATTCCCTGGTTGGACATGACTGAGTGGCTGAGTATGCAGGCATTCAATGAACAGCTAATACTTTTGGCTCTGTGTTAGGTAATAGGCTAAAGCATAGGGGTAGAAACATATCAATAACTAAAATAAATCTTTCATCCCAAGCTTCTTGCAGTCAAGCAGGGAAGATGTGAGCTTAAGGGTGGTCCTATAAGATAAACTGTGATACAGCTAGAAATAGAGGGCCCAACAAAGAGCTATGAAAATGCAATAAGAATAGATGTTAATCTATTACATTGGTTAATGTGTTATGTAAGTGTGAAGCTTCTTAGAGGAGATTTCACTTGAGCTGGATGAATTAGTTGGCTTTAACAGGTGGGATATGATGTTGTGAGAAAAGATCAAAAGAGACAAGACCAAAGATAAGGACTGAAAATTAGGAAATTTTATATTTCTTGGCAAGTCTGAATAAGGGAGTCCTAATTTTGGAGATCACCATTGTAATTTATCATCTATGTATGGTTGTATAGTCGCTAAGTTGTGTCTGATTCTTTGTGACCCCATGGACTGCAGCATGCCAGGCTTCCCTGTCCTACACTACCTCCCAGAGTTTGCTCAAACTCATGTCCTTTGAGTCAATGATGCTATCCAACCATCTCATCCTCTGTTGCCACCTTCTCCTCCCGCTCTCAGTCTTTCCCAGTATCAAGGTCCTTTCCAATGAGTTGGCTCTCCACATCAGCTGGCCAAAATATTGGAACTTCAGCTTCAGCAGTATCAGTATATTAAGAACTGCCAAATTTGTATCTCCAGGCCAGGTCTCTCTCTTAGATTCTAACTAACATGTTTAATCACTTGTGGATTTCTACCAGACATCTCAAACTCAGCATGTCCGAAATTGAACTTATCTTCCTCATCCCCAAGCTTCTCATACTCATAATATTCTTCATCTTAGTTGATGACAGCTTCTTTCAGTAACTTCTGCCGAAAGTTCTGAGGTCACCTCGGACTTTGTTTTTTACATCTCACATTCAATTCAATTCAAAAACACACCTCAGCCTCAGGGCCTTTGAACTATCATTTCTGGCTGAAATGATCTTATGAGAATCTCCATAAATGACTATCTCATCTCTTTCAAATCACCTCTACAGTGAAACCTAATCTGAGAATCCTCTTTGATACTACAGCTTGTCTCCTTCGCTCAGTCACGTACTTCTTTTTCTCCTTATCTCAAATGACATTTTTCCTATTCCAGTTATTATATTCTACCATACATAATTTATACATAATTTACTTTTTATAAGATTTTGTGTGTGCATGTCTCTGTGTGTGTGTTTAACGTACATGCCAAACATTTAGAACAGTGACAGGTACAGAATAGACACTCAAAAAATTTGAAGAAATAAATGACTTCTGAAAAAATTTTTATTCACTTACCGTCCCGTCCAAATCTTTTTCTCTACTTGTTCAACTTAAATATATACATGTTTCGACTGACAGCTCAATTTTATATTTGTAGACCGGTTTAGTGTGGAAGAATGTGATTATTTATAAGCAATGTAAGATATATGAAACGAAGCTATTTTGAAGGAAACAACATTGTTATCACAATTATTAATACAGCCCCCTCACCACGAATTCTTCATTGAGAAAAAAGAAATATCTTGGGAAAATGATCAACTGTGGAGCATACTATGCACATGAATTAACATTCAGTTCTATTTGAATAGGCTTTGTGGCTGCACAGTTGTGAGATGGAAACCTTTGCCTTTTGCTTTTCAAATCATTCTTTGCGAAGTCTTAACCTGACCTGCCATGTCCACTTACTTTAATGAAACACGAAGCTGCTTAAATTGAAATTTCTCCTCTCCACATTCTGTTCCTCTGATTAATTTAGTGTTGGCATTTAAGCATGATTACATTCCCTTGGGAATCAGTGATGTTTTAGGCAATTTCATCTGTTTAATTTACATTTTGTTGAAAGACGTAGGAAGGCAACTGCTTTTTAACTCAAGATCCCCAAATGTCCATGCATCCTGATTATAGCTGATCTTTCTATTTTCATTATGCTTTCATGAGTTGAACTTATTAAAATATGAAAATAAAGGAAAGCAGATCCACCATGTCAAATAAAATGCACCACTGCTTCCCACTCTCCACACAGAGATGCTTTTCCATCATGCTTCCATGCTTTTTAAATTAAATGTCAAGTTTTGCACAGCTGCCTCGAGAGACTTAATCATGAGGTACAAAGTTTTGCTTTGCCTTGCCCTAGATCGTATTTGACTTAGTGCTTATTACTGATAAGACTATTATATGATCAGAACAACTAATATTGGATTTTAATGTTGAAAACATCAAGGTAGTTTTTAGCCAATATCCCATAATTGCTTCTTTTCATCAATGGCTGTAATAAAAATAATGAGGATCTAAATTATTTTAAGAAGTCCATTTTATAGATTTGCTATCTTGTTTCATTTGGTAGTATAAATTGCAGAAGACAGAGAATCAGAACCACCGGGTTTCTAGTGCTGAAAGAATATTAGAGATTATTTTATTTTTATTATTTTCCATTCCATTCACTGACAGAGAGGGAGCTGGGCAATTTAAAAGATGGAGGGCAGAGAGGGAAACGAGTCAGGTGACGAGACTCTGATTAGAGTACCCCTTCCCTCTTGTTTTTATTAATTTAACAGATATAACAATCCTCTTATTGAATGCTGTGTCCTATCCCCACGCTAGAAATTGGACAAACAAAAAGAATAAGACATAGGTTCTACACTTAAGAAATGGTGTTTAGAAGCCTCTTGAGAGAAAAATTTACTCTTTTCTTTTTTTTCAAACTTTAAACTTTTTATTTTGTATTGGTGTATAGCCGCTTAACAGTGTTATGGTAGTTTTAGGTGGACAGCAAAGGGACTCAGCCATCCATATACATGTATCCATTCTTCCCCAAATCCTCCTCCCATCCAGGCTGGCACATAACACTGAGTTCCATGTGCTATATAGTAGGTCCTTGTTGAATTTACTCTTTTATTAAAGTCCAAAGTTAAAATGCCTCTTTTTTGTGTGCCGCCATTCTTTTTATTTTAAATAATACTTTAAACATTCCCCAGGTGCCAATAGCTAAAAACATTGGTATTTATCTATTTTTTATTTGTTGCATGTTTAACTTATTGGCTTCCACTAACTTTTTGTGCAATGGGTAGATATACTCTAGATATTTGCTCAGGTAGTAATCCAAGGTGCTCCCCACCCCGGTTTCCAGGAATAGACTCCATAATAGATCATCATTCCATCTTGGGAATTGTAGTCTTTTCCCTTATGGGGAAAATTAAAATGTTTCGTTGTTTAGAATTAAGCCCTACAAAGCTTGAAGCTTTTAAATCTTAACTATTCCCACACCTGCTTATTTTACTTTGTTTTGTCTGCTCATGTAGACTTATTTCACCCTGCAGCTTCCAGGACCAATTCTGACTCTATGCCAGGACCTGGTTTGAACTATGATTTTACTGCTTCCTAGCTGGGTTATCAGGACCATCGTACATAGATATGCACACAGGTCTAGGAATTGTCAAGTATTTCACAGGTGCTCCAAGGTACTTGATGTTGTGGTCCCAAGTTGTGGTTGTCTGGACTTGGTTTTTATTGGCTTATAGCTTATTACCAGTAAGGTTTGTAGATGGGCTGAACAATTAATATTGTATTTCTCATTATTTTTATAATCCAACTCTAATGAGAGGATAAAGATATCTGTTACTCAAATGATCTATTGAGCAGTATTTTTATTTATCTCACTTCGTGGTATTAGTTGGTGTTATTACTGTGTAGATGGAACATTCTGGAGGTTTCTGTATGCAAATTGCAGAGCCATACATGCGGTTCACAGGTTATGTTGGTATGAGAGGTTAAGGTCAACCCCAGAGTTAGAGAGCACACAGTCGTCCAGAAGACTGCTCTCATCTTTGACACCAACAGCAAATTTGAGGTGAGGGGAGGGTTGTCAAAACTACCCTTAAAAGTGAAAGTGAAGTTGCTCAGTCGTGTCCAAGTCTTTGCGACCCCATGGACTGTAGCCTACCAGGCTCCTCTGTCCATCAGATTTTCCAAGGCAAGAGTACTGGAGTGGGTTGCCATTTCCTTCTCCAGAATATCTTCCCAACCCAGGCATTGAACCCAGGTCTCCAGGTTCAATCATTTGCTATAAAGACCCACAAAACTCACTAAAAGCTGTTATACTCAGAGTTATTATGATTTATTATAGGGATTAAGATCAACCAAAGGAAGAGATGCCTGGAGCAGAGTCCAGGAATTTTCCAAAGGTGAAGCTTTCTTTTTACTCTCCTGGTAACGTGTTACTCTCTAGCAGGGATATAAGGCAATGTGGGTGGAGTATTGCCAACCAAGGGAACTCAACCGGCCTTGGTGTCCACACTGGGACTCCATTGCCTTTGGGATGATTGATTGATTGATTGTCCACGTGGTTGATCTCAGTCTCCAGTCTCAACACCTCCCCCACCACCAGCTCGCTCCCCAGGTGTGATCCAAAGTCCTTACCCTAAATCACATGGTTGGTGTGAGTCAAAGCCCCCACTTTAACTCACACTGTTACTATTTAGCTAGTCCAAGGCCCTCAAGCAAATACAAACACTTTACCTCCCAATAGGCCAGGACAAAGCCCAGAACTTTTTTTAGGCAAGATTAAATTCTTTATGACACACTTGGGAACATCCTTTAATTTCCTTTTATCTCTGTTCCTTCACTTATAGAACAAGAGCACTGCTGCTGCTGCCAAGTCACTTCAGTTGTGTCCGACTCTGTGCGACCCCATAGATGGCAGCCCACCAGGACTAATCGTATGTAATTGTTAGGGTTGCTATGCAGGTTAATGCTTAAGTATAGAAACTACTTAAGATTACAAAGAAAGTGGGCAATGTGCCATTCTTCCTTTTGAGTCTCTTTATTTACATACAGGTGGGTGAGGCCAGTCCATTCTTATTAATTTGTCTTTGGTTCCAACTCCAGTCATTTTGATAAACTCAGCCTTAGTCACCCTCACTGAGAAACCTTGGGTTTGGTCTTTTTCCTACCTCAGGGCACTAGTTCATTATCATTATTTGAGTTCTGTAATGGCAGTAGATCTCTTCAAGTTTTGTTCTGTTTTCCTATGCTTGCAACTGAAGACTTTTCTTAAAGACTGTATCAGTTTGCCCATTATTTAATGATGGAACTTCTATAATCATTTTCTATAGTCATTCCCAAGAAGTCTCCTTTGTCAGCTCCTCCCTTTCTGCCTTGTTTTCTTCAGTTAAGAGAGATGCCATTTTTGGCATAATAGGTAATATTTCCATTCAAGTGCTGTGTGTGTGTGTGTGTGTGTGTGTGTGTGTGTGTGTGCATGTGTGCGTGTACTTAGAGAAGATGAGGGTGGAAGGGGTAGGGTCTTTCACTGATTTTGAACTAATTGAGAATGAAGACAGAAGAGTAAATAGATGAGGCCCCAAATTTCTTTATTGGCAAAATCTCAGTATTGGAAAATATGACTTCTATTTTCAGATAAATGAATTTTTCTTCACTGAGCCCCTAAATTTAACAGACACAGGCAACTCACAGGTACAGAAGTAGGCTGCCCCATCTCATATGGGAATAGCTAGTTGGGCATACCTGCTTTATTCTCATCCAAATTTCCAAGAAAAAAAATCACTACTACTCTTCTCACAATGAGTGAGTGAAGGAACAAGAAAGGCCAGGAGTGTTCCATAACTCAGCCTCTATGACAGAGAAAGAAATATAGGAATGGCATGCCACAGATATGGTAGTAATGGCCATGAATTTTTTCATGTCTTCCTGTATCTGTAACTTTCACTGGTCTCCTCTTATATTCACTCTGGGTTTGGACACGTACTTTGCATTGGCAAGTGGGAAAATAGCAAATTTGACTGAAGCTGTAGCTTGAACAGTGTTTTGCTTTGGGGCTTGCCCTCCCTTTCTATTCTTGAGACTCCAACCTCTGTGTGAACTATAGCAGGTAGCCTGCTGGAAGGTGAGGCTCCACATGGGAGGGCTTTAGCCCTCCCAGCATCTTAGGATTGCTCTCATAATTTAACCAGCCCCAGCTGATCCATCAGCTGACCGCCTACTACAGGAGGGATCCAACAGAAGAATCACCCAGCTGAACCCAACTCATCTTACCAACCCACAGAATGTGATATAATTAAATGGTAGTTTTAAGCCTCTAAGTTGTGGTGGTATATTATGTAGCAGTAGATAATTGATAAATGGGGAGAATACATCGCCACAAAATGAAAGATCCATGGCCAGAAAGTCCATAATAACTAGTATTTTATTACAGATAAAGAAGGTATAAACAACTATACCTTACTTCTTGCAACTTGCAACTATGGAGCCTTCTCATCAACAAAAAGACTAGAGAAGGAAAAAATTAACTATTAAACACTGATATCCATAATAGGCATAGGTGTAATTCATTTGTGGAGCTTCCCAGGTGTCTCAGTGGTAAAGGATTGGCTTGCCAAACAAGAGACGCAGGTTCATTCCCTGGGTTGGGAAGATCACCCGGAGAAGGAAATGGCAAGCTACTCCAGTATTCTTACCTGGGAAATATGAAGGACAGAGCAGCCTGGTTGGGCTACAATCCATGTGGTTTCAGAGTCAGACATGACTTAGCGACTAAACTACAACAACATATTCATTTGTAGTGTATCAGCAATTAAATCCACAGGGCTCAAGATCCTAGGTTCCGTGAGACTTCCCTTCCATATCATATTTGTTCTGATTTTACATCCTTTCCTACTCTATGTTGGTGAATTGGAAACTTTATTTTCTCAAGCAGTTTGCAATCCCTGGGGGTAGTTTACCTGGCATTTCATTGGGATGGATAAGTTCCACCTTTGAATTTATAGTTTTCAGGGCCAGAACCCTCATTTCAGAAGAATTCTTTTTTTAATTTGATTTCTGACAATAAAAAGCAGTGCATCAAATGTAAAGTCTATAAAAAGAAATCATCAACTGCGATTATAGAAACTGCTCTCCCAGTGGGAGAATTATGCAGCTATTACCAAAGCATGGCATAATGTGACTGCCTGAAATATAAATATACATACAAATCAATAGAGCTTCTTCATATTTCAGATAAACATGTACATCACAAACACTTCTGTACCAAAGACACCTTGATAAAGAAAGTATAGAACAAAATATGTTTTGTAGGGTTTGTGGTTTGCTGGGAAGAATGTTCAGAGGGATAACTTAATTCATTCAGCAAAGTGCTTTCCTGAAGCTATGGGTACAGAGATAATAGGCTTGGTTACTGCTTTCAAAGAAATAGTTGTCTAGTGGGAGCAAGCAGTGTGATCAGTATTATGACTAAGACAGGCATATAGGATGGGTGGATGACATCACTGTCTCAATGGACAAACTCCAGAAGATAGTGAAGGACAGGGAAGCCTGGCATGCCCCACTTCATGGGGTTGCAAAGAGTCTGACATGACTTAGTGACTGAATGACAAATAGGAACACAGGGAAAGAATTCTAACCTAGAATGGAAAGAGACCTCAGCAAAGGCTTCCCAGGGGTGATGAAGTCTGTGTTGTAGGGGAAGCAGGGATTAGCCAATGGATGTTGAGTGGGTAGGTTGATCTGGATGGAGGAAATGAATTGTGCAAGACCAAACTGGAGTGGGGGGATCTAGCACAGTGCATTGTGGTGGCCTGCTGCACAGATAACCAGCATGGCTAAAACAAAGAGTCTAAGTGGTAGAAAGGCGGAGTGTGGAGCAGTGAGTCCACTGAGGTGAACACGGCACAGGTGATAAGGAAACTTGCAGGACACCCTGAGGAGTTCGGAGTTACTGTGGTACCATGAGGAACCAGTCACAGTCACTGAAGGGCTTTAAACGGGGAAATGGGGGGAAGGAGAGGGTGAAACCAATTGAGAGAGTAGCACTGGAACATATACATTCAGTTCAGTTCAGTTCAGTTCAGTCGCTCAGTCGTGTCCGAATCTTTGCGACCCCATGAATCGCAGCACGCCAGGCCTCCTTGTCCATCACCAACTACCGGAGTTCACTCAAACTCATGTGCATCGAGTCGGTGATGCCATCCAGCCATCTCATCCTCTGTTGTCCCCTTTTCCTCCTGCCCCCAGTCCCTCCCAGCATCAGGGTCTTTTCCAATGAGTCAACTCTTTGCATGAGGTGGCCAAAGTACTGGAGTTTCAGCTTTAGCATCAGTCCTTCCAAAGAACACCCAGGACTGGTCTCCTTTAGAATGGACTGGTTGGATCTCTGTATACATTGCCACATTTAAAATAGATAGCCTGTGGGAATTTGCTGTATGATGCAGGGAGCTCAAACCCAGTGCTCTGTGACAACCTAGAGGGGTGGGATGGGGTGGGAGGTGGGAAGGAGGCTCAAGAGGGATGGGGCATACATATACCCATGACTGATTCATGTTGATATATGGCAGAAACCAACACAATATTGTAAAACAATTATCCTCCAACCAAAAATAAATAAATTTAAATTAAAAAGGTCAGGGCCATGATATGGAGATCTGATAATTTTTTTTTTTTTTGAGAATGATGTCATGTCACTAATTGGACTATGGAGAATGGCTTAAAGACAGGTCAACTGGGCTTTGCAGCAATCCAAAAATAAAAGATGAAGTTCCAAATTAAGGCAAGGCTTTGGGTTAAGAAGTGGACAGATTCAAGAAATATTTAGAATAAACAGGATTATATTATAGTGTCAGAACATGGAAACTACAGGGCACACAGACTAGTTATTAGTGCTGTTTTCGAAGGTGACGGTAGAATGTAGGTATGCTAAAAGGACGATTGATACAATGGGAAGTTATTTCCACCCTAACGCTTAAATAGCAAGAGGCGAGGGTAGTTCCTAGAACCTGGTGAGAAAGAACTCTAGAAAGGTGGGTCAAAGGTCACAGCTAGCTCACGAGGTCTTAGTAGAGATGGAGCCATGGACAAAGCCCCTTGACCTCAGTCTCTTTCCTGTCTTGGGTGGGTTCCTGGGGCTGCGGATTGGCTGAATATAAGCCCATTGGTAGGGTTTCCCTCGTAGCTCAGTTGGTAAAGAATCTGCCTGCAATGCAGGAGACCTGGGTTCGATCCCTGGGTCAGGAAGATCCCCTGGAGAAGGAAATGGCAACCCACTCCAGTATTCTTGCCTGGAAAATCCCATGGACAGAGGAGTCTGGCAGACCATAGTCCATGGGGTCATAAGAGTGGGACATGATTTAGTGACTAAACCACACCACCACAAGCCCATTGATACCCTCATTGGAAGTCAATGTGAGAAAGGGATGGGAAGAAAGAAGCATCTGGAGAGGAGATCTGGAAGGTATCTATCACAGTAATGCAGTGAGTACAGGGGATCAGAAACAGGAGGAGGCAGGATAACTATTAGAATTCCAGTGTAAGACAGAGTGTATGGTGATCCCATCCATTGACACAGGGAAATGCAAGGCAGATTTATTGATATATTTTGGGGAAAAACAGAGAGAGAAAGAATTTAGCTTTGGAGATTCCACGTTTCAAGTGCTTGAGGGACTTTTATTTATTCATTTAACAAACCTGTGGTGGGCAGCCCACTGTGATGACTGAAGGCCATTTCTTTTAAAGATAGGAAGTTTGAGGAATTCCCTGGTGGTTCAGTGGTTAGGTTTCTGCCCTTTCACTGCGTGGTCCTATGTCTGATCCCTGGTCAGGAAACTAAGATACCACAAGCTGTGCAGTGCTGGGGGCGGGGGAAGTTTTGTCTTCTTGGAGAGTCTGATGCAGGTATCTTTTTATACTTGAGATAGTGATCCTGATCATCTCTTCAAGTAAATGAAAAAGCCTGAACTGTTAATTGTGTTTAAATAAGCCTAGAGCCAAACACGTTTCCATAAAAATGGTTGAAGTAAAATGGCATTAATTTAACACATTTTTATTGAGTTTAAGTAGCATGATGAAATGGGATAACTAGGTTTGGAGCTAGACATGATCTAATTACAGAATATGAGCGCTGTAATTAACTTGCTGTGTGTCCTTGACCAACTAATTTCTCTGAATCTCAGTTTACTTTTTTGTACACGGAGATAACAATCTATTTGTCAATAGATTGGAATGTAGTACTTGCAATGTAATTGAGGGGCAGTGGAGTTAGAGCAACATTAAAGCCCCTAACTAAAATAATTTTTGAGTTAGAAATAAGTTTTAAAGCTGGAAGTCAGTTTAGTGGTTAATGTTGTTCAGTCGCTAAGTTCTGTTCAACTTTTATGACCATGGACTATAGCCCACTAGGCTCCTCTGTCCATGGGATTTTCCAGGCAAGAATACTGGAGTGGGATGTCATTTCCCTCTCCAGGGGATCTTCCTGACCTGGGGATTGAACCTGTGTCTCTTGCATCTCTTTCATTGGAAGGCAGATTCTTTACCACTTAGCCACCTGGGAAGTCCCTCAATAGTTAACACATGTATATTAAAACTTTGGCTGAGAAATTCATTTTAGGCTTCCTGATTGTTATATGCTTACAAACATTTTTATGTGACTGTCAAGCCCTGAGAGTCATTTTCCATAAAATAAGTAGATAAGCAGTTTAGGTATTTTGCTAATTATTTTTTCACCAAGAAATAATTATATCTAGGCCAAATGTGAACCAACTATCAAATGGAATAAGTTTTCTGGAGAAGCAACATTATTGCCCTTTTACAGTCAGTGTGCTAATTGATGATAATTTTGTTGGCATTTTTATAAACTGGTCGTATTTGGGGATATGCTGCTTTGTTTTTTTCCTCTATCATTAACTTGTCATGAGACTCTGAAAGTTTTTGGGATTAATTCTTCCAGATGGGATAGGTGTAAGGGGACCAGGGTTCTGTTGCCTGCTTCAGTGTCACCAGCAAGTAATCTAATTTACTAGTGTCTGCACAGATGGTGTCTTTTATGACATAACAACTAAATGTGGCACTGAAACAAATGAATGACACTGTATCAATTGAATCACATAGTTTTACCATCAATACACACTCTTAAAGACTAACACATGTAAGTGGCTTCTATATGAGGTTGTTTGTGAACATTAAAAATTACTATATCGAGACAGCAAAAGAGACACAAATGTATAAAACAGTCTTTTGGACTCTGTGGGAGAAAGTGAGGGTGGGATGATTTGAGAGAATAGCATTGAAAAGTGTATATTATCATATGTGAAACAGATCGCCAGTCCAGGTTCGATGCATGAGACAGGGTGCTCAGGGCTGGTGCACTGGGATGACCCTGAGGGATGGGATGGGAAGGGAGGTGGGAGGCAGGTTCAGGATGGGGAACACATGTACACGTGTGGCTGATACATGTCAATGTATGGCAAAACCCACTACAATATTGTAAAGTAATTAGCCTCCAATTAAAATAAAAGAATTAATTTAAAAAAAGAACAATTGGTATTCCAATGGAAGTTTTTATTTATTTGCTTGTAAGAAACAGAAATGATGAAAAAGAAAAACCATTAGAAGGTAAATGGAAGTTTCTTATAAACTGTACTGATGTAGGGGACCCAGGATGGGAACTTGAATGTTTGGGCCCCACTAAAGCTGGAAATGAAAAGCTGCAACTAAGGCAAAGTTCCTCATCCCTATTTCTCCCGGGGATTTGTAGTCCCCTTTCACTGATATCTCTGCTTCTTCCTGGGCATCTGCGCTGTTCTCACTGTCCAGAGACCCGTGTTCTATTCCTTTTCATCATCCTGAATGTGGCCAATACATTCCTGTTCATCTCTTCACCCCTACTAGTCCTCAGCCAGAGAATGGCCCGTGCACTTGAGGGCCTCTAGATACCTGATCCTAGCTTCAGTGTGTCAGGTCCACATTCTCAATATCATTCTTTGCCGGGGCTTGCTGGTCATTCCGAGTGAAGTCTCTGGTCTTTGGCCAGCCGATGGTTGGCTGGTTTTGACTCAGCCCACCCCTGTTCCAGTGCGCTTCTACCAGAGAGCTGACACTGTATGGGCAGGTGTTTAACCAGCAGGAGTTTGAGTGGGACGTGCAATGATAGACACATTTTGTAGAGTCAAATAGAAAATCGAATTAAGGCATACCCATCTCAAAATAAACTGCAGTTCATTCTTTCATTATCTTTCAGTAAGATAGAAGAGCAAGCACAGGGAACTCAGCACTCTGATAACATATATGGGAAAATAATCTGACAAAGAATGAATATATGTGTGAAAGTGAAAGTGTTAGTCTCTCAGTCAAGTCTAACTCTTTGCAATCCCGTGGACTGTAGCCCACCAGGCTCCTCTGTCCATGGGATTTCCCAGACAAGAATACCGGAGTGGGTTGCCATTCCCTTCTCCAGGGGATCTTCCCAATCCAGGGGTTGAACTCAGGTCTCCTGCATTGCAGGCAGCTTTTTTTTTTTTTTTTATCATTGGAACCACCAGAGAAGGGAAAACATGACCTGTGCCACCTGGGAATTGAACCTGGGTCGCAAGAATGGGAATCTTGCATGATGCCATTACACCAGCAGTGCGGCGGGATAGATGTATATGTGTAACTGAATCACTTTGCTGTGCTGAAACTAACACATTGTAAATCAACTATACTCCACTATAAAATAAAAATTGAATTTAAAAAAAGAAGGAAAGAAACAAATATGTACAACACTTGACATGTAAGAAGCCACCTTGAAGCAACGATGGTCTCCAATTATGTAACTAGGCAAGCTGTCTCAGAGGTCACAGGATAGAAAGGTTCATATACCAAATTAAGATGCTCAAATCACATAGTGTATCAAGTCAATTGGAGACCTACGTGAGAAGCAAAGAGAAACAAAAAGAGAGAGGTGGTTAATGTACTTAGGTTAAGATGCAAGTGAGATGTATGGACTACACTACCCAAAATATACTGTGTTCTGTATTTTGTCTCTTATTGCTGCGTCAGCTTTGCTCACTGATGTGCATGCTGGGACCAGAATTGGGGTTTGAACAAAGGAACCCAATAAACAGAAAGCACCGGGTGCCCAAACACATAGTCTGTCTTTTAGAGAGATGTAGCAGCAAGTACACATTAGCCTGAACTGTGAGGGGTTTTATTCCTGTTTCTTGGGCAAAGAATAAGTGGGGCTTATATTGGATGGCTGATATTGAGATGACATAGCTGTCAGCCCAAAGAAGGCACAATCACACCTTATAAGGGGCTTCCCTGGTGGCTAAGTGGGAAAGAATCTGCCAGCAGTGCAGGAGACCTGGGTTTGACCCCTGGCTTGGGAAGATCCCCTGGAGTAGGACATGGCAACCCACTCCAGTATTCTGGCCTGGAAAATTCCGTGGACAGAGGAGCCTGGCGGGCTATAGTCCATAGGGTCGCAAAGAGTCAGACATGACTGAAGCGAGTAAGCAGCAGCAGCAGCACACCTTATAAATTTGTCTTTTTATCCCTTTGTATTTATTAGTAGCACTTATTTATTCTCTTATACATTTCATTATTTTATCCATCTTTAACATATCTTATAGTTTATTAACTTAATTACTATTGACATTTAACATATCTTTGCACTCTGCCTCTGTTTTATAAACTACTTGCTTACTTCCCTCCTAAATGTAACACTGTTAAAGGATTTCACTCATCCCATTTATTTTTCTTCTAGAGCAAAACTGAATATTCTCAAATAGTAGAGCAATCACAACCCCTTCTATGATAGTTCATGGAAATAAAAACTTCCATACATGTTATCTCATTTAATATTCTCAACAGTCCTTAGAGGTGGTATGACTGTTAGGTGGGGGAGCTGAGTCTATGTGAAATTAGATAACTTGTCCAGAAATCACAAAGGCAGGAAGAGGTAGTGTTGGAGTTCACGTGGTTTCTCTTCTTCTCCGTGTTGTTGACATACTGATACTTCCATGGGGGTCCTCACACTTGGTAAATATGACTGATATGGCCCTCATATTACATTGAAAACATCTGCTTACAAAACTGTTTTCACATTCTACAATGAGGTGCTCAAGGAGAGAGATCGTGCCTTCTTCATCTTACTATCTGAAATGCTTGGAATACATGGACTATGCCCCGAAATACGAGAAATGTCCCCTTCTCAAAAATCAGAAGCTGTTTTTTTATTTCCTTATTTTTCCTCCTCCCTGCCTCCATTCCTTCCCCTCTCTCCCTTCTTCCTTTCCTCCCAAGAAATGTTAACATTTGTGAGATGATTGTGATGTTCTGCCAGTGATGTGTTTAAATAACTTGTTTCCTTTCTTATCTTTGCTTGCTTACCGTCTTCATTGGTGATTGTGCTCCAACTGCTCAACATTTGTAGGTGAGAGAGTGATCTCTAAATGTCGTTCCGTTCAGAGGTGTTATGACCTATCTCTCCAGTAATACAAGGAGTGAAAAGTAGTTTTACTTAATGAGGCAGAACATCTGAGCTGCTGGTCTAGAAAAGATATCAATGAAAGTTGTTCATGTAACTCTTCAGCTTCTTGGTTTTTACTGTACATGCCTTCCTAGTTTCCCCAAACATAAAAATGTGCCATTTAAAAGGCATTAGATAGATGTTGCTGGCTTAACATGCTTAATGACTCAGACATTATAAAAAGTTGTGGAGCCTGTGACTCTTATGTCCCCAGCGTGGCAAACTCTTCAGGCGGAGCCAGAGTTTCACATAAGGATTATTAAAAAGGTAGGTTAGCCACCATCTAGCAGGGAATGAAATTTCTCTGTTTTATATTTTTCAAAAGATAAAGCGGCAAAGTTGGTTTGGGGATGAAAGTGCTGTAGAAGACATTGAAAGGCATGAGTTTATCCTTCATTTTGTCTGATGAACAGTCTGAGAATAGGAAGGTATATTTGTTGTTGTTCAATCGCTCAGTTGTGTCCGACTCTTTGCGACCCCGTGGACTGCAGCACACCAGGCCTCCCTGTCTCTCACCATCTCCTGGAAGGTATGAGGCATGTTCAAACTCCTATGGTGGTTTCCCAAGACTCTCTCCCACCCCTGTACTATCCATTCATAAACTCAGTCAGCAAACACTGAGTCCTCCTGCATATCAGGTACAGTGAACAAGACTGTGTCCTGACCTATTCCTGAAGTCATCTAAGATATCTCAAATGCCACAGTATTCTCACCATTAATATTGTTAACACTGTTGATAATATTCTTACAGTTAATATCTCACCCAGTTAGTATTGCCTTCCTCTCAGGTCCCACATCCCGTGGTTGAGGCTTTTTGTAGACACTCTCCCTTCTTACTTACTCCTGCTTTTCGTCCTTTTTCCTCTTTGTCTTCCTCCCAGCTTTCCTCTTTCCCTGCCTCCCTTCCTAGAAACACTTATTACATAACTTTTTTGTTTGGGGCACTGGGATAAATGCTGGGAAGACAATGGAGACTAAGAATTCCTGCTTTTAAGGGGCTTGCAGTGTACACGTCAGGTCTCAAATTACAACGGGAATAATGTTTTGTTTTTGCATTTAATTGTATGTGTCGCCTCCATATGGCCCATGGGGCTTCCCTGGTGGCTCAGACAGTAAAGAATCTGCCTGCAGTGCAGGAGACCTGGCCTTGATTCCTGGATCAGAAAGATCCCCTGGAGAAGGTAATGGCAACCCATTCCAGTATTCTTGCCTGGAGAATTCCATGGACAGAGGAGCCTGGTGGGCTACAGTCCACAGGGTTGCAAAGAGTCAGACATGGCTGAGTGATTAACATTTTCACTTTTTTCCCTTCATCCTCTCCGTCTGGCCCATGGTAACACCTCAACAGTTTTTTTAGAGAGTAAATCTTTCAAAATAGAATTTGGTCCCAAGTCATCTTCATATTTTCCAGAGTTCCTTATGGATATTCATTGTGCAATTAATGTTTCCTGAATTAAAATTGTGTGTGTGTGTGTGTGTGTGTGTGTGTGTGTTAGTCACTCAGTCATGTCCAACTCTTTGCGACCCCATGCATTCTATATGTCGCTCCTGGCTCCAGGCTCCAGGCTCCTCTGTCCCTGGAATTCTTCAGGCAAGAATACTGGAGTGCCTGTATTGCCTGTAATGCCAAAAGGTTGCCATTCTTTTCTCCAGAATTAAAACAGAGAGAATCAAAATGCTGTACAAATCATGTGAGGCACTAGGTCATTCCTTGCTATTTTAGTTTTTTGCTGCCTCCCCCAACTTTTTTTTTTTTTAACTTTTAATATATGTTTAATAAATTTTTAGATTGCATCTTTGAGAAATGTAGATGAGGTAGCATTGTCAGGATTTGGGGTGACTGATTATAACTGGGAAAGGAATCAGAGGAAGGGAATAGCATTGGCTGACTTCTAAATATTGGCCCCAAAAAGCTGAGTAAAATACATGAAAATTATACTAGGAGAGGGAATTTGGTTGGCAGTGAGTTACTTTTGACAAACTGAGTCTGAGCTGCCTTTCCTTTCTGAGTTTTGTTCTTTTCCTTATGTCATGATGAAAACAACTAACTTAAAAATTTGTTTGTTTATTTTTTTTGGCTGAGCTGGGTCTTAATTGCAGCATGAGGGGTCAGTCCTTAGTTGCAGCATGCAAACTCTTAGCCACAGCATGTGGGATCTAGTTCCCTGATCAGGGATTGAGCCCCAGCCACCTGCATCGGGAGCTCAGAGTCTGAGCCAGTGGACCACCAGGAAAGTCCCCCAAAAACTAACTTTTGTCAACCATTTATTATGTGCCAAGTGCATGGTGCTAAGTGAGGTAGATACCGTGATGCACATTTTAAATGAAGGAATTGAGGCGCAGAGAGATAAAGAAATCTGGCCAAAATCACGATGCTATAAAATTGCAGATATTTGGATTTAGTTCCATAATGTGAACTCTTTTTTTGTGATTCTGCATGACATAATGTGGTAGATACAGAATAATAGGTTTGGAGTCAACTATCCTTGAATATTTTACATGAACTTGAGTAAATTAATTAATCCCTCTGAGTTTCAGTTTGCTGAAAGTTGGGATAGTAATGTTGATGAAAAAAATTGCACAATCTACAAGTTGAGAATTATGTTTTATTTGGTGAGCATTCTGAAGACTTCAAGTTCAGAACACAGCATCTCAGGTAACTCTGTGAGACTGCTCCAAAGGGTCAAGGGGTTGGGGGTAGCCAGGATGGAAGGAGTTTTTGCAACAAAGACCAGGTATTTGGAACATCAAAAGATTAATTAAATCTTAATTAAAAAACCCCAGATATTTCAAGTTAAGGAATTTAGTGCTTTGCTATGTACGGGAATAAGCTAGAGGCTGGGCTCACTGAAGTCATTCCTCTGACAGGCACCTTAGCTGTATCTGGGATCAGCACCCTGCTTTTCTCCATTCTGAATCCCCTCAGGGTGCACAGTAGGGAGTCACTGCTGTGGTGGAGGGCTTGGCAGTGGGCAACTTCTTTGTCTCCATCCTGAGTTCTCTTAGGCTTATCGTCTGGCTAGCTGAAATGTGATGGCTCAATGGCTGCAACATCCTCTGTTTATGACAGGCAAAGGATTTGCCTGATATGACAGCCAGAATGTTCATTCACAGTAATATTAATTGAAATTATTGCCTTGTAGATTATATGAAATAAGTTTCCAGAACAAGGTCTGGCTCTGAAGAAATGCCCCTTCCTTCACTCCTCTCTCTTCAGAGACCAAGTACTCTTGAGAATGGAACCTACTAAGCTCTGTTTCCTGGGGAATCAACATTCTATACCAGGGTGGAAATGCCTTGTCTGTTTCATAGGGCTTAGTGGGAAGTGGGTAATACAGTGATGGGGTTGTTGCAGAGGGCCTTTGGATCTCTAAAATCCATGATCATAGCCTAGAATTAGAATTAGTAGTCAGCTTATTCAGGGGTCTTTAATAGATCTTGATATCAGAGCACGGATGTATTCCTAGTTATTATACACAATAGTTCCCGAGCAATTGTTCCATGTCCTTAAAATTTCTTGAGAAAATTTAAGAGTGTAATAGAAGGCCCCAGCCCTAGCATCCTATTTTCCAGTCTCAGCACGGCTCCTGGTTCCCTCTGCCCTTCCTGTGACAGGCTCAGCTATCTCAGCAGGCTCACCGCTCCTCTCGGAAGGGAAGCCCCACACTCCTGCCACCTACTCTGTTGCTTGGGTCTCTTCTTGTTTTAGTGCTTCCTTCCTGTTTGCCTCTGAAGGGAAAACCAGAAGCCCTTCTCGCTTCAGGGACTTGCTGATGACTGTGCCATGGATAAATAAGTATAAGTATACTTATTTATATAAGTATACAAATAAGTATAAGCCATGGATATAAACAAAAGGATAAGCTTCCAGACCTTGGAAAGTCCTCAAAGTTTGGCTCCCAGACTTGACTCCTTCCTGACATGAAAGCTGAAAGTCCTACTGCTTTTTTTTTAAATTTATTTTTAATTGGAGGGTAATCGCTTAACAATGTTATGTTGTTTTCTGCTACAACAACATGAATCAGCTGTAAGTAGACGTATATCCCCTCCCTCTTGAGCCTCCCTCCTACCACCCCCATTAAGTCCTGCACTTTTTATTCTAAGTGATGGAGTCCACCAAACTCACCTCATTCCTCAGACTCCACCCTTTAATAACACCAAGTTGAATAATGGAAGGAAGGGTTGTAAGAACTGATTCCTTCTAATTTTCAGAAGGCAAGGAAATGGCAACCCACTCCATTGTTCTTGCCTGGAGAATCCCAGGGATGGCGGAGCCTGGTGGGCTGCCGTCTATGGGGTCGCACAGAGTCGAACATGACTGAAGCGACTTAGCAGCAGCAGTAGCAGTAGCAGCAATATAATCTGGGCTGGGAAGTCAAAACATTTGTTTGTTTGTTTAATGTTAGTTTTTGCCAATGTAGTGAAGCTTATAGACCAGCTCTCAGAATGAAATTTTTATGTGCATAGAATAAAATGCATACAATTACAGAAGATAATAATTATACTAAAACAAAAGAATAGAAATATAGCATGGCACACCTTTCAGTATATTAACCTGCAGGTGATTTTGGACAGAGTGCATTGGAAAGCAGTGACCGTTGGGTACCAATGCGAGAACACACAGCTCTATCCTTCAGGGCTAAGTGACTACTCAGGGCAGAGTTGCCCTGTAGTTGGCCCAGTATCTGTAGACAGGAAGATGATGATGAAGTGCGATTAGAGGTGGAGTCCTCAATACTACTGATATTTAAAATTAGTCATGTGTAAGTGATAGGTTTGCAATAACTGTAATGTGATACAAAAATATCTGTTATTTCTCTTGGTGACAGAGTCATTGATATGGCTGATACTACAGGGCTTTATTATTTACATTTGCAGGTTAAAGAAATGCTAAATTTCAGTTAGAAATATAAAAAAAATTAAAAAATTAAATAACAAATATTTTATTTATTATGTTCTCAAATATAAGTCCATGAATCCCAGAAATCTCTTAATAGTCCTATTGGTGGTCTCTGGACCCCAGATGAAGACTCTGTCTTAGAACCACTCTCAGCTGTTCTTTCTCTTCACTAGGTCACCATGACCTGCCCTCTGGGCCTTCCTCATTGTCACACAGTTTTATCTAAATATATTGGAATGTCACTAATATCAGAATAAATTAACTGCATCTGTAAGCATCAGGAAGCCTGAGCTGTTATTTGACTTGGGGCTGCAAAATGCAGTGATAAAATTTTGCTTCCCTGTCCTTGCCACTTCTTGCATTAAAAAAAAAATTATTTAGTAGAAGCATCAAGGGTTGGGGAAAGGAAGATGGCAAATGCAGATGGAGCATAAGGACCACATAGCTCATGGTAGATTTCCAGATGAGCATGAATATGCAGATTTTGGGCATATGACATTCAAAAGGCCTGGGGGTTCTTTTCCCAATCTCCTTATATTTCAGTGTTGTAGTCAAAGTACATTCTGATGATGCTAATTAGATTTTCCTCCCATCTGTGTTAGGATTTCAGTGTTGATTGTATGTGTATCAATTTATGAATAGAGAGGAATGCCGTCTCATCTCATGGACCATCTGATGTCTGATTCAGGAAGGACAGCTAGTGAAGTGTCTCCTAGCCTCTGTGTTCAGTGTGTTGTGTTGTTTCTGAAGCGGTGTGTTCTGGAACATGACCACCTCTCTGGGCCTTTCACTGAATGTGTCTTGGAAAGCACTGACTGCTGCTTTCCTCAGTTAGCATGGACAAAAGAATACATCTTCAAATGACCATATTGGTTATTTTAGTGAGTTATATTCATAAGAGTGTGGAGTCCTGAACAAAAGGAGGAACAGTCCTGTTCTTTGCATACACACAGAGTCATCTCCCTGTAAAATGTAAAAAGTAAAATGTCTTTCTTACATTTATTTATTTTTGGCTTCTTTTAGTAAGTTTAGTGTGTTTTAAAATTTTTTAGTGAGATATAGTTGATTAACAATGTTGTGTTAATTTCAGGTGTAGAGCAAAGTGATTCAGTTTCACATATATGTAAATATACGTATTCTTTTTGCATTCTCTTCCATTATAGGTTATTATTAGATACTGAGTATAGTTCCCTATGCTATTCAGTAGGTCCTTGTTAATTATCTATTTTTTATATAACAGTGTATATATTTTAATCCAAAACTCCTAATTTATCCCTTTATCCTTCCCCCTTCCCCTTTGGTAATCATAAGTTTGTCTTCTTTGTCTGTGATTCTATTTCTATTTTGTAGATAAACTCATTTGTATCATTTTTTTTTTTTTGGATTCCACATATAAGTGACATCACACTTGTTTTGTCTTTCTGACTTAACTTCACTTGGAATGATAATCTCTGCATCCATCCATCCATGTTGATGCACGTGGCATTATTTCTCTCTTTCACTCTGCATCACAGTACATCACGCCACATCGGTAGGCTCTGGCCTCAGCTTCCTGGTGGGTTCTACCCCTAGCTGTCTCTCACATGCAGAGACAGAGCCACCCCAGACAGCCTGCAGATCCCCAGGCACAGCCGGGCATTTCCTGCCTTTGTGCATCTTGGGCCAATGGCTTGATTTCACTCCTGCTTGTGGTGAAGTCAAGGTTTTGAAGTCGAATTGTACCTCATTCATTTCAAATCCTTAAGAAATCTTTTCCTAAAATCTCTGGGAAGAGGTAAGCACTTTCACGTGTCTTCACACTACTGTGTTTAATGTTTGTATGTCAATGGCGTAATTTGTTAATTCATTCGGCACGTGTTTATGGGAGATCTACTCAGTCAGGGTCTCAGCCATCAGGCACTGATGAGTAAGATGGACGTGTCCTGACTTTTCCGGAGTTTATGGCTCAGTCATCACTCCACATCACTGTATCCTATAATTTACAAGTTTCTTGTCATCAACTCAAGAAACACAGCTCTTTTTTTCTTAATTTCCCCTCAGACTATTCACAAAATAGTTGTAGACATTATTTATAGAAGGCTTTTTACATACAGAAATTGAAAATACCATAAATTTCAAGATCAGACATCTCCTTTATTAAAAGTTCTTCTACCACCCCAACACTGGGAACTGACCAAATTTCTCAGTGAGCCTCAGCATTCTGCTAGGCTGATTCTTCCCTTTGAATCTTCAAGGCACGATCACAACTTAATTTCTCACAATAGTTTTTCAGAACAATTTAATTCCCATTCCCTTATTCACTTCCAGGCATACTTTCTAAAACCAAAAATTAATTGAGAGACTCTGATGAAAAAGTATCATCTGCCCTGGATCTTAGTATTTAACAATATAGAAGTGGTAAAAAATAAGAAACTTTAGGTTTTATTCACTTATTTGTGATTAGTGGAAAGCACTAGTGTGGAAACACTTTCGCCTCCATTACTATGATTTATGTACCTCATCCAAACTTTTAGAAGGCAGAAGTATCTACACTCGGGTTTAGTTTTAAATAACATTAGAAATTCTGCTGTAATATTGATATAATGCTATATATTGATATAGCATTTTTGACTTTTTAAAGGGCTGTAATTTTATCTTTACTGAGAGTCAATACTAAAAGATTAACTGACTAGAGAAAGATGAATTTAAATTTGTTATGAGAGACTGGCTGGTTAAAACCTGGGGTGGGTCTACTGAGCCAGACCTTGCTATTTGTAATGAAATGTCAGTTTTGCAAATGTTTAAAAGACAGGCTATGTTCCACTTTTTTCTTGACTTGTAGATCTTTTTCATATATCCCTCCCATTCTTTCTGATTTTATCATAGAAAGTGTCTGTGGCCTGTGAAAGTATTAAACCAAATTTCATTGTGTTTTCAAATACTTGCATGTTTAAAGATAGATTTATTTGCCTATTTATTTTATTTGTTGCAGTGGCTAATATTTTCATGACTCTTTGGATGTAGATGTGTTAATTTAAATGGAAGAAATATTTGTGTGCTTAGCTTGTTTTTAATATTGTTATTTGTCATTATCAGTACTACTAATGCTTGGTGAATTTTGTTCCAAAATTTTTCATATATATTCATTTTCTATTACTATAATAAAAATCATATGATATTTTGTGTCTTGCTTTGTTCTGCATTTTGAGCAGGGCTCAAAGTCTTTTTTCCAGCTTTATTGAAATGTAATGGATATACAACATTATGTAAGTATAAGGTTCCCAATGTGTAGATCTAATCCATTTATATATTGCCAAACAATCACTGCCATAGCATTAGCTAACACCTCCATCCATTTCTTTTAAGATCTACTCTCTTCAGTTCAGCTCAGTTCAGTCACTCAGTCCTGTCCGACTCTTTGCGACCCCATGAATCGCATCACGCCAGGCTTCCCTGTCCATCACCAACTCCCGGGGTTCCCCCAGACTCACGTCCATCGAGTCAGTGATGCCATCCAGCCATCTCATCCTCTGTCGTCCCCTTCTCCTCCTGCCCCCAATCCCTCCCAGCATCAGAGTCTTTTCCAATGAGTCAACTCTTCGCATGAGGTGGCCAAAGTACTGGAGTTTCAGCTTTAGCATCATTCCTTCCAAAGAAATCCCAGGGCTGATCTCCTTCAGAATGGACTGGTTGGATCTCCTTGCAGTCCAAGGGACTCTCAAGAGTCTTCTCCAACACCACAGTTCAAAAGCATCAATTCTTCAGTGTTCAGCCTTCTTCACAGTCCAACTCTCACATCCATACATGACCACAGGAAAAACCATAGCCTTGACTAAATGGACCTTTGTTGGCAAGGTAATGTCTCTGCTTTTGAATATGCTATCTAGGTTGGTCATAACTTTTCTTCCAAGGAGTAAACGTCTTTTAATTTCATGGCTGCAGTCACCATCTGCAGTGATTTGGAGCCCAAAAAGATAAAGTCTGCCACTGTTTCCACTGTTTCCCCATCTTCTTCCCATGAAGTGATGGGACTGGATGCCATGATCTTTGTTTTCTGAATGTTAAGCTTTAAGCCAACTTTTTCACTTTCCTCTTTCACTTTCATCAAGAGGCTTTTTAGTTCCTCTTCACTTTCTGCCATAAGGGTGGTGTCATCTGCATATCTGAGGTTATTGATATTTCTCCCGGCAATCTTGATTCCAGTTTGTGCTTCTTCCAGCCCAGCGTTTCTCATGATGTACTCTGCATAGAAGTTAAATAAACAGGGGGACAATATACAGCCTTGACGTACTCCTTTTCTTATTTGGAACCAGTCTGTTGTTCCATGTCCGGTTCTAACTGTTGCTTCCTGACCTGCATACAGGTTTCTCAAGAGGCAGGTCAGGTGGTCTGGTATTCCCATCTCTTTCAGAATTTTCCACACTTTATTGTGATCCACATGGTCAAAGGCTTTGGCATAGTCAATAAAGCAGAAATAGATGTTTTTCTGGAACTCTCTTGCTTTTTCGATGATCCAGCGGATGTTGGCAATTTGATCTCTGGTTCCTCTGCCTTTTCTAAAACCAGCTTGAACATCTGGAAGTTCACGGTTTACGTATTGCTGAAGCCTGGCTTGGAGAATTTTGAGCATTACTATACTAGCATGTGAGATGAGTGCAATTGTGCGGTAATTTGAGCATTGTTTGGCATTGCCTTTCTTTGGGATTGGAATGAAAACTGACCTTTTCCAGTCCTGTGGCCACTGCTGAGTTCTCCAAATTTGCTGGCATATTGAGAGCAGCACTTTCACAGCATCATCTTTCAGGATTTGAAATAGCTCCACTGGAATTCCATCACCTCCACTAGCTTTGTTCGTAGTGATGCTTTCTAAGGCCCACTTGACTTCACATTCCAGGATGTCTGGCTCTAGGTGAGTGATCACACCATCATGATTATCTGGGTCTTGAAGATCTTTTTTGTACAGTTCTTCTGTGTATTCTTGCCATCTCTTCCTAATATCTTCTGCTTCTGTTAGGTCCATACCATTTCTGTCCTTTATTGAGCCCATCTTTGCATGAAATGTTCCCTTGGTATCTCTAAACTTCTTGAAGAGACCCCTAGTCTTTCCCATTCTGTTGTTTTCCTCTATTTCTTTGCATTGATCGCTGAGGAAGGCTTTCTTATCTCTTCTTGCTATTCTTTGGAACTCTGCATTCAGATGCTTATCTTTCCTTTTCTCCTTTGCTTTTCACTTCTCTTCTTTTCACAGCTATTTGTAAGGCCTCCCCAGACAGCCATTTTGCTTTTTTGCATTTCTACTCTCTTAGTAGCTTGCAAACATAGAGTACAGTGTGATTAGCTGTAGTCTTTATACTATACATTAGATCTCCAGACCTTTTCATCGTATAACAGGAAGTTTGTACCCTTTGACTAATATTACTCCATTTTGGCCACTCCTGGACCTTGGTAACCACCACTCTACTCTTTATTTCTCTGAGTTTGACTTTTTTGGATTTCATGTGTAAATGATATCATAAAGTGTTTGTCTTTCTTTGTGACTTACTTCATAATGCCCTCAAGATTCGTCCACGTGGTCACAAATAACAGGATTTCTTTTTTTTTCTCATGGTTAAATAATATTCCATTGTTTATATATATAACATTTTCTTTATCTATTCATCATTGATAGACGCTTAGTTGTTCCCATTCTTGGTTATTGTGAATAATGCTGAAGTAATATGGGGGTTCAGATATTTCTTTGAGATCCTGTAAAACCAAAATTTTTAGTGATTGAATGATATTTCATTGAATTGATATGTGTTTACTTCATCATTCCTAGGGTTGAATAATTAGGTTGCTTATTTCTGTTTTTTTCACTAGTACAAGTAATTCTGTGATTAGCTACTTACATTTGATTTTTTTCTCCCACATTTTGATTTCCTAGAGAGGTAATTGCTGACTGTCATAAAATTATTTTTAAGTTCTTGATCTCCAAAATCTCTGAAAGGCTTGAAATAGTACACAATCCTACTAGCTGTATAGAAGAATCACTGTTTATTGATCACCAGCTGCTGCTCCTGCTGCTAAGTTGCTTCAGTCGTGTCCGACTCTGTGCGACCCCATAGACGGCAGCCCACCAGGCTCCCCTGTCCCTGGGATTCTCCAGGCAAGAACACTGGAGTGGGTTGCCATTTCCTCCTCCAGTGCACGGAAGTGAAAAGTGAAAGTGAAGGCTCTCAGTCATGTCCGACTCTGTGCGACTCCATGGACTGCAGCCTACCAGGCTCCTCTGTCCATGGGATTTTCCAGGCAAGAGTACTGGAGTGGGGTGCCATTGCCTTCTCCTACAAGGAGTTAATTACTATATTGCTTTAATTAGAGTTATACTATTGGATTTTTATTACTCATTTTTTCTTTTTAAATTGTTTAATTTTTGTTCTCTGATTAATATATCATTGTCTTAGTGGTTTCTTACTTTATAAGGTTTTTATATATAATAATTTCCTTGAATGATATTTCCTGCAAATATTTCCCACAATTTGTTTTCCTTGTAATTAAAAAAAAAATTTGCTGTTGATATTCAAGAAGTTTTAAACCTTCATCTCATCAAATCTGTAGGTCTTTTCTCCTGTACTAGAAGTTAGAAAACTGGGCGTACATGTCTGGACCTCCACTGTTCCAATTTTTTAACTCTTTGGGTTTATGATTTCATCACAGGGAGTCAGCTAACACATTTTTTTTTTCCTTCTGCTTTAAGACAGTGTGTCTTAGTGAATGCTACCTTTTCATCCATATTTTAGAGAACCAGTTTTTTTTTTTTCCAGAAAGTAAGATTTAAATTCTAAGAAACATAACAAAATCTCCTAAACAATAGCAAAGATTCAGTGTACACTTTAAGATAATTTTGTATGAAAATAATTTAAAACAGCCCTGGTTCATAAAGAGCTGTTCATAAACAGCTCTTTATTGCTCTTCACTATAGCTGAGGAAACAGCTAGGTTGTCTGTTTGGATCCAAAGCCTGTGAACTTTCTCTGTATTTTTTTTCCTTAGTGATCAGAGACTTCTGCTTGCCTTTTTTCTTTTTGTCATTGTTATCCTTACATGAATTCAATGACAAAATGTATGAAGAGCCTGTGTTGTGCTTTGTAGTCTTCTGGATGCTGCCGATACAAATGGATCAGTTCTCTTCTGGAGTTTACACTGGGAAGAGTTGCATTATATACTAAGGAAGGATGTGGCAATTAATCTGAAACCCTCCTTCCTTTTTTTTTAAAATAAGGATGCCCCTGGAAAATACTGTGGCAGACAGAAACTGAATTTAAACCAATGTGACTGAAAAAAATCCTTCAATATCATAGTTAGAAGATCTTGATGGTGAGGAAAGAAATCTAAGAAATAAAAAGTTCCCCAAAGATTTATCCTTGAACAGAAGGAAAAAAAATGCATGGACGCTTGAAATTCATTACTACTCTGGGGCTTGGGAAACTGGCTTGCTGTGGCGTTCAGTCTCCTTAGTGAAGAGATGAAGATCACATCTACTATATTTTTTAATCAACTTTCCTCATTCCAGTAAACTGAATTAAGTGCTAATGTGGTTTCTCACCTTCTTCTAACCTTCAATTAGTTATTAATAAAAACTTCAATCTGCACATCGATTCAATTGGGCTTCCCTGGTGTCTCAGTCGGTAAAGAATGTGCCTGCAGAGAAGGAGACCTGGGTTCAATCCCTGGGTCCGGAAGATCCCCTCAAGGAGGGCATGGCAGTCCACTCGGGTATTCTTGCCTGGAGGATCCCATGGACAGAGGACCCTGGTGGGCTATAGTCCATGGGGTCACGACTGAATGACTAACACTTTCACTTTCACACAATTGCTTAAACTTCTAATTAGTCTTCTCAAGATTCTACACATCAGAGGCTATGGTTTTAGGGTCTGGCAGAAAACTTGGGTTAACATTTTGAAGTCAGTGCTGGAGAAATGTGAGGTAAGTCACCAGTCATATATTCACCATATGAATATATGAGTGTATGAATGTATTGAATTATATATATATATATATATATATATATATACACACACACACACACACACACATATATCGGAGAAGGCAATGGCACCCCACTCCAGTACTTTTGCCTGGAAAATCCCATGGACGGAGGAGCCTGGTGGGCTGCAGTCCATGGGGTCGCTAGAGTCGGACACGACTAAGTGACTTCAGTTTAACTTTTCACTTTCTTGCATTGGAGAAGGAAATGGCAACCCACTCCAGTGTTCTTGCCTGGAGAATCCCAGGGACGGGGAAGCCTGGTGGGCTGCCGTCTATGGGGTTGCACAAAGTCGGACACAACTGAAGCGACTTAGCAGCAGCAGCAGCAGCAGCACACACATATATATTCATTTCTGTTTATCCATTCTACATATAATAGTTTGCTAATCCCAAGCTCCCTATCTATTTTTCCCCTCTCCTCTTTGGCAACCACAAGTCAGTTTTCTATGTCTGTAAGTCTGTTCTGGTTTTGTAGATAAGTTCATTTATATCATTTTTTAGATTCTACAAATAAGTGATATCATATTTTTTTTCTCTTTCTAACTTACCTCACTTAGTATGATAATCTCTAGGTCCATCTATATTGCTAAAAATGACATTATTTCATTTTTTTTAATTATTTTTTTTTATTTCATTTTTTTATGGCTGAGTAATACTCCATTGTTGGAGAAGGAAACAGCAACTCATTCCATTATTTTTGCCTGGGAAATCCCATGGACAGAGGAGCCTGGTGGACTATGGTCCAT